>NC_090378.1:108717702-109020819 GCF_036365525.1 Heterodontus francisci
TCAATTTAGAATGGAGTTGGAACTGTTTCTCTTGCACTCCTTTTCCCATTGTATCACTCGAGAATGCTTTTAAATAGGCAAAACCCTGACTGTCTTTGATGCATAAATGAATAAGCAATATCTTCTCTTTCTGGGTCAGACACCTGAAAAGAAGATGCTTATTTCATTGTGTGGCATTTTGCTTCATGGCACTGACTTCATTTCGATTTGCTGTCAGAGCTCTTTTATGTTGCTTTATACCAGTGCCATTTGAGGTGGTGAAACACATCTATAAGCTGTGCTCGTGATGGGGAATGGTTCAATGACTTCTTTGTGTGGGATTAGGGCATTTGGATCACATTTCTGGTAATGAAGTTTATGGCCTAGAAATTTGGCAGCACCCAAAGTAAATATCCTGCGCTACAATGGGGAGGTGCGAGGCATCGCTGATATTAGGCCTCAGACCTCATTGGCATATAGCCTGCATAATGCAGCAGAAAAGGAGAGAAGGGAAGAAAAATCTGACAACTTCAATTGTCGTCGTGGCCCTCAGGCAAGTGGGTGTGGGGATTGGATCGGAGCTGTGGGTCAGATGTCTGCGGTTGGGGGTTAGCGGGCCTGGAATCCGGGGTTGCTTGGAGTCCATCGTCGGGCTCTGGAGTTCACTGTCGAGGATCAGGATTAGGTGCGGCAGCAATGAGTCGGGTGTTTGGGAGCACTGACGATGGGAGGAAGGTTCAAAAGTGTTCATCTGGCTGTTTAATATGGGATCAGGAGGAACTCCCCTCTTCATCCTGGCTCCACATTCAGATAAGTTATTTACTTTCTCTGTGGCTGTTGTTCAGTAGAGCTGCTTTCCCTGAGTGCAGCCCACAAGGGCAGTTTCTATGTCTATATATTGTAATGGCTTTGCTGAAAAGTAATCTCGAGTTGAATTTGGAATGATGTCCCTTCATCGGTCGGGGCATAGAGTATAAAAATTGGCAAGTCATGTTGCTGCTGTACAGAACCTTAGTTCGGTGACACTTAGAATATTGCGTGCAATTCTGGTCGCCACACTACCAGAAGGACGTGGAGGCTTTGGAGAGGGTACAGAGGAGGTTTACCAGGATGTTGCCTGGTCTGGAGGGCATTAGCTATGAGGAGAGGTTGGAAAAATTCGGATTGTTTTCACTGGAACGACGGAGGTGGAGGGGCGACATGATAGATGTTTACAAAGTTATGAGCGGCATGGACAGAGTGGATAGTCAGAAGCTTTTTCCCAGGGTGGAAGAGTCAATTACTAGGGGACATAGGTTTAAGGTGCAAGGGGCAAAGTTTAGAGGGGATGTGCGAGGCAAGTTTTTTACACAGAGGGTGGTGAGTGCCTGGAACTTGCTGCCAGGGGAGGTGGTGGAAGCAGATACGATAGCGACGTTTAAGAGACATCCTGACAAATACATGAATAGGAAGGAAATAGAGGGATATGGGCCCCGGAAGTGCAGAAGGTGTTAGTTTAGGCAGGCATCAAGATCGGCGCAGGCTTGGATGGCCGAATGTCCTGTTCCTGTGCTGTACTGTTCCTTGTCTCTGTTTGTTCTTTGATAGAACTTTTTGCTCTTCATTGATACTGTGGGGTATCTAATGTTACCCTTTACTGCTGCAACAGGCAAATGTGGCATCTCAGTTTAACATCTTGGTAATACAGCATCCCTCAGTAGTGCACAGGAATATCAGCCTTAGGTAGATGCTAAAGTCTTGAACCCACAAACCTCTTGGAGGAAAAAGTTATAGCAATTTAGTACAGCTAACACAAGTGGGTATTTTTTATGAGCATTATTAATGAGGTATTGTAAGGTATTTATTGCCAAATGGCATTTGTGAAATCTCGTGTTTTCTAGCAGGAGAAATATTTATTTATCCTTTTTGGATTTAAAGGAAATCTGATGGATGCTGATTGATCTGTCATCATGCTGGTTTGAATAACAAAGGTAATGCCACAGGGCAGAGAGCCAGTTGCTGCAAACAAAGTTAATGCAATGGCTGGCTGCAATGAATGTCACATTATGTGGACTGACATTTACATGCCCTGTGGAAATCTATTAGTTAAAAGCCTCATCTTTCTGTCAGTCACTGACAGCTGGCCATTGTCAACTGGGCCAGAAAAGTTTCCAGTTGTGGGAATTTTTGGGAGGGATCTAGGCCATGGTTCCCTGATGTTGCCCACACCTGTGGAATCTCAAGACTAGCTCGTGCAGTATACTATAGAACTAATATTCACAAATACATTTTGGCTAAATCTATGAATATTAGTAATACTGTGAATTCTTTATTTGTGGTAAATATAACTAATCAGTTTCTCTACTCACTGGCAGAGCAATTTTAAACAAATGCATGTTTCAAGCTATGGTACTCGACTTCTCCTCGCCCATACAATGTGAATGCATTGCATTTGGATCGGGACAAATGATTCACATCATTGGTTTGAGAGTGACAGATTTACTGTGAAGTTGAACAGGCAATCAGATAAAGGCAAGTGTATGGAATTAGGTCACAGATAAGCCATGATCAGTGGATGGCAGAACAGGTTTGAGGGGCGAAATATCCTACTCCTGTTCCTATGTTCCTTTGTTTCTTATCTGCTTAGCAGTTAGTGAGTTGGCTGGGAAAAAATCTAAATATTTATGCTCCCTAGCTCAGTTCAAACATCATGCCTGTCAACAAGGAGGAGTCAAAGTCAGATGTAATTACTGCAAACGTATATCCCCGCTGAAAATCTTGTCAATATTCATGGAAATCACAGTGAACAAAAATGTGTTCTGAGGTCTCAATCTTGACCACAATTATCTGATTGCCTGTTCAACTTCACAGCAAATCTGTTCAGTTTCTGTCACTCTCAAACCAATGCTCCCAAGTGCAGTGCTTCTCTCAAAAGCCTGGGTGAACCTGCAGCGATAGCTGTAATTCAAATAAAATAGCTTAAATAATTAACACAAGTTCTAATTTATGTCGGACTTTGGTTAAAAATATGAAACTTAGAAATGATATATTAATTTTTGGGTTAATTTGCATAATTATATCAATTTATTCTAAACACATACTTGTGCTTTCTCAAACCTTTCATTGGCAAATTTATGGTAAAGACTGCCTTGGTTCAGCAATAGGTTTTAAAAAGTTTCTTAAAATTTCCTTTATTAACCATGAAATATTTTACAATTCCAGAATTTTGTTTCCAAGAGCTTTTTCCGAGAAGCAAGATTACATTTGCCAACAAGAATTTTGAATATAATTAAGTGTTCTGCATCTTGGATCTTCATAAATGGCTTATGTTGCTACTCTATCATTTCGATAGTAGCAATTTTTTTATGATTGGTAAAATCGTTCTTCACTCATGCTTTACTTTCAGACAGAGTGAATCTAACCATCAAAGCGACAGTTGCAGCTTATAGTCCTTTCGTGTTCTGTAATGGTCTCCAGCTAACAGCAAGCAAGTGTGATAATAAAACTGGAGCTATTACCCTGCATTGACCTGGACCTCTGATTCGGACAGGACAATGGCACACCAAACCCAGTCGACCCTGCAAAGTCTTCCTCTCTCTCATCTGGGAAATTGTATAAGCTGTCCAACAGATTAGTCAAGCAACAGCCTGACATACTCAAGCTCGCTGAATCATATCTTTCAGCCAAAGTCCCAGACTCGCCTGGTTGAAAGCAGCTCCAACAACACTCAAGAAGCTCGATACCATCCCAGGACAAAGCAGCCTGCTTGATTGGCACCACATCCACCACCTTAAACACCACCTCAGTCCCTCCACCACTGGCGTACAGTGGCAACAGTGTGTATCATATACAAGATGCATTGCAGTAACTCACGAAGGTTTCTCCAACAGCTGCTGGATGTTTGAGTTTCTTCCTTTGCCTCAGTTGTTTAGCGGCTTACCTGGTGTGCAGTATTCTGCATTTGGGACACCTGGAACCCAGCTGCTGTACTCAGTGAACAAAGCCTGGCTTGACTATCATTCCAGGCCCTTGGACAAGACTGATGTGGCAGCTCCTTCCTACCTTTCCTGTGCCCCCGCCCTGAAAATCCATTCCTGGTGTATATGGGAGCTCTCATCTACTCACCAGAGATTCTCATTCAGTCCAAGGCCCTGCTAATCTGGTTACATGTCTGCTTCCAGTGCTGCCTCAGGCCAAGTGCTGGCCCAGAGATTGCTTACCATTGCACCAGGCCCCCAGACCTGACAGCGAACTCCCTGAGCACTCTGCTGCACCAAGTGAGTGAACAAAGGAAATCAAAATAGCAGCCCCACCCAGATCATCGCAGCAACAGGTCCCATTGACATTATTTTCCGAACCCCCTGGTAAGGTTGTATGGACCCTAGTTTGAGAAGCTCTGGTACAGGCCTACAAAATGCTTTTTGTGCCTTTTCTTAATGGCAAAAAAGCAAATTGACACTTCTTTTAAACATTTGGGTTTTTCTTTATTTGCAGTACGCTTAAGTTAAAATAAAACAAATGGTGTTATAGGAAGCTACTTTGGGAATTGTTTGCTCACCAGCAGTTTCTCACGCTTAGGAATGTGATCTTACTTCTGCACAAAGCTTCAGATGTTCACCCGCAACTTGTACATTATGTTTATTGACGAGCAATTTATGTGGTACTGGTTGCAAAACTGATGCACAAATAAAGTAAAACCTCCTGGCTCATAGGTCTTGGAATCATTTTTCAATGTTATATCTGGCGGTCGGCCTGGATAGTGACAGGGGCAGGTTATGCAGCAAAGAGGAGGTGGGATTTCGGATGGGAAACCCAGAAGTATAGGTTTCCCCATATCCTTTGAAATTTTAACTCCGCAGCGTGCGTGTTGGCAGGTTCCCTGCCCAGGAGTCAGCTTAATTGACAGGCTTGGCTCCCGTCGGGCAGGGAGCACTTCGGAGCAGGCCCAGCCCTAAGTAGGCCCGATTCATCTGGTCCCTGACCCCACCCCACCCCCTCAATACCAGTACGCCTTTGTATGCGGTGGGGGGGGGGGGTGGGGAGCGCAGGGAGTAGCTTATGGAGCCAGCAAGAGAAGCATTCCAGCGCCTCCTGGTCTACGAGTAGTGTTGAAGTCTTCTCCTCGAAGCTGTCCTCATCTCGCCTCAACTGCCGTGTTTCCCAAGGCCTGGGAAACCTATGACTACTTTAAAACCTGCAAACCAGGCTAAATCAAAGTCTGATAGCCTCATAACATATTTAAGTTGTGAGTCCACCCCTGGGAGTTGGTTGGCTGCCTGCACCTTGTCTCACCGTCGCAAAACCTGGAAGTGGGTGGTTTGGATGTGGTTTCTGGTCGGGGTTCAGAATTTAAAAATTTTCAGTCCCCCCCCCTCTTCCAATCCTTTTGTTGTGTGGTAAAACTCACCCCAGTTCTTTACCAACTGGGCTTCAAAACAGGAAATTTGTAACACCAATTTTAAGAGTCGTCCAATTTAGAAATGACAAAAGGCTTGCATCACCTGAGGCATGAATCTATGAAACCCCAAAAGCTTGTGTTAGTCTGTTAAATTGGTCCGGGAAGTTACCATGCAGATGCATTTAATATGCTCAACTTTGATAATGTGTGCATTAGCTATTGGCTTAGATCCTGTTGTACTCATTACAAGTTGAATGCGTTTGAATAGTAATGTGATGTGATTCTAGCTAGTAGATCCAATTATGGGCACCACACTTGATGTAGGAAAGATGTAAAGGCATTAGAGAGGATGCAGAAAAGATCTACGAGAATTGTTCCAGGTATGAGGAATTTTAGTTATGTGGATAGATTGGAGAAGCTGGGTCTGTTCTCCTTGGAGAAGGGAAGATTAAAAGGAAATTTGACAACGGTGTTCAAACTCATGAGGGGTAAGTACAGAGTAGATAGGAAGAAACTGTTCCCATCGGCCAAAGGATCCAGAACCAGAGGATACCAATTTGAAGTGATTGGCAAAAGAAACAACAGTGACATGAGGAAAGGTTTTTTTATGCAGCGAGTGGTTAGGATCTGGAATGCACTACCTGAGAGTGTGGTGGAGGCAGAATCAATCAAAGCCTTCAAAAGAGGACTGGATAATTAAGTGAAAAGAAAAAAATTGCAGGGCTAAGAGGAAAAGGCAGGGGAGTGGGACGAAGTGAGTTGCTCTTGCAGAACGCTGGCATGGACACGATGAGCTGAATGGCCTCCTTCTGTGCTGTAGCAGTTCTATGATTCTATTGTCATGAAAACCCAATATGCCAAAGGAGAAATATTAATTTCATCGGTTGGAACCTTACATTCAACTTTTAATGGAAAAATCTTAGAAGTAACTTTTTAAAAAACTGGCAGCCAAGATGGCGACTGCAATTTACATTTGAAACACCAGAAGATTAAAACTGGAGACGAAAAGTCTCACCCAGCCGAGCCAGAACAATGATTGGCTCTTAGTGATTGAATTACCTAGAATGGCCTTCTCAACACGGTCGTCAAAGCCAGCTACACTCATTGACTTTGAAAGAGCCAACCCCCTCCATGTGTGACTGGACATCTTGAGGCATGTAGCACCTTGAATCTCAGGGAAGATTCCAGAAAAAAACTCATTAAAAAACATAGGGGCTTGATAGAGAAACTGTAAGCTTTGTTTGTCACACAGATAGCAGAGAGCAGTAACTGAAAAGCCATTAATGAAGCAGGTCTCTCCCCAGAAAGTATCGAGAGAAGATCCAGCTGTGACTGGAAACCCCCTCAAGCTTACAGGCCACCACAGCCAGCAACCAGGGAACGTGAATCAACCCCTTCTTCTGCCTTCAGGAGCCGTGAGCAGAGTAAGCCCACCACCATGCACCTGGCCCAGCGAAGACTTCAGGAATGCAATTTCAGCTGAAGACTTTTGGATGTATAAACTCTATTTAAATTCCATTTATTCCAGACTTTAATCCAACCACCAAATCTGTTTCCCTCTGTAATCTATCTGTGTGTTTGTGACTCTCGTGCGAATGTGTGCATGAATGTGTAGCGTATTTTTAGTATTTTAAACCAGGTTAGAGTGTTAAGTGTAATAAACTTATCTCTTGTTTAAACTCAAGAAAACTTGTTTGTTTCTTTTGCAATTACATTAGAGGAACAGGAGCAAGCGCTCACTGAGGTAGTAAGCTCAACCATTGTGTTTTTAAAAAAAAAGGATAAGCCCTGTTGCGGTCAAACCAGAGAAGGGGCGAAAGGGGAGCCTGAGACCGCCTCTTTTCCTGGGTGTAACTCTATGTAGCTACTTCTCAAATTTGCTACATTCAGAAAATGCCCAAATTAGCACTAGAGCTGCATCAGTAGTAAGAAAACTCACGAGTAGCAAACCTCAGTAAAAACACAAAAGTAGAATCCCATGGATGCTGGAAGTCTGAAATAAAAGCAGAAAATGCTGGAAATACTCAGCACGTCATAGGATCATTTTTGTAGAGAGAAACAGAGTTAACCTTTCAGGTTTGTGACCTTTCATCAGAACTATTTCTCTTTTCACAGATGCTGCCAGACTTGCTGAGTATTCCCAGCATTTTCTGTTTTTATTTCACCATCAAAACGCTGTAGTTTTAGCTCTTATATTGCGAACTCACAATTGGCTTTTGTCTTAATCATTGCTAAACCTCAAAAGTGTTGGATCAGAACTGACTAATAAATCCCCTCACCAGACCTATTGCATGTTGTTTGTTGACTGCCGCTCTACAGCCATGATAGGCATTTAAGGTGACAAGTTAAATCCTTTTAATAGTTTAGCTTTGCGTGAGGATAATTATTCTCCATAGAGATAACCTATATTTTTTCACCCAGGATTTTGGGATTACGCCGTGCTCCAGTGGTTGTCGGGAGATATGTGAATTTACATACTGAGATAAAACCAGTTGCCTCTGAGCAGCTTCTGAGCACCTTCCTCAGACAAGGTATGTACCCCATTTTGGGCATGGAGTATTAATCCCAGATAGTTAGTTCTGTTTCTTCCACAATATCATACATATTTCATATTATACAGAAAGGTTTTTTAACACTTTTTTTTAAACAAATTGGACTGAAATGCTTTGATAATTTGGTGGGTTGGTGGTGAGAAAGGTTTTGTTTTGAATCTGCTATGACTGTTAGGTTGTGAAAGTGGGGGATCTAATTTGAGTTAAGAAATACCATCCATGCCCATCTCCTTAAGCAAATCGTCATTCTGAAAGATTGCAAGGAGGTACCTTTTAAACTTCCCCTAAATCTTGTATCCTGCCAAATCAGCCAACTGGCAGCCTTTCTTTTAGAATCAAATCACAGTTGAAGCATAATATAAAATCAAATTAATCTAACAAGCATGGTAATAAACCATCACGAATTAAGGATTATAAAAGAGTCATTTGGGACATAGTGTGATTCAACGTCCGTTTGCTCCTCCATCTCATTCTGAAATCTTGCATAGTGTATAAAGAAGTGAGCTCTATTAAATCAATGTAGTCATTTTTATTCATTTTTAACATCCACCTGATGTTGCTGCAGCTGGTTTATCGAAGGATATTCAGGATATAGGATCTAAATGGCTAAGTACATATTGAACCTCTTTGGTTGTGTTCTTTATGCACTGAAAATCCGGTCTGGGTCAACCTGTTCTGTATCCAAACTCATGAGTGGAGGTGCATAAAGAAGTAGAACATTGGAATGGCACACACTTCCGTTCTATATTAGAAAACCATAGAGCTCTTTTGAGAATTGACTAATTTTAACAATTCCACGGGAAAAAGCTGCCTTTACTCTCTGAAGGGCTAACTCTTAGACATATGCTTTTATTTTGCAGCCAGGTGAAAATCATAGAATGGTTACAGCGCTGAAGGAGGTCATTCAGTCCGTCATGCCCATGCCAGCTCTCTGCAAAAGCAGCTCACCATGCACTGTGTAGCAAAGCTTTTCCTCATGTCACCATTGTGCGTTTTGCCAATCACCTTAAATCGCTGTCCTCTGATTCTTGACCCTGCTACCAACGGGAACAGTTTCTCCCTATCTGCTCTGTCTAGACTCCTCATGTTTTTGAAAGCCTCTATCAAATCTCCTCTTAATTTTCTCATCTCCAAGGAGAACAACTCCAGCTTCTCCAATCTATCCACAGAACTGAAGTTCCTTATCTCTGGAACAATTCTCGGGAACCTTTGTTGCACCATCTCTAAATGCCTTCACATCCTTCCTAAAGTGTGATGCCCACAATTGGGCATAATACTCCAGTTGAGGCTGAACCAGTGTTTAATGAAGCTTCATCATAACTTCCTTTCTTTTGTACTCTACCTCTATTGATAAAGCCCAGGATCCAGTATGCCTTGCTTTCTCAACCTGCCCTGCAACCTTCAATGATTTGTGCACATATACCCCCAGGTCCCTTTGCTCCTGTACCCCCTTTAGAATTGTACCCTGTGTTTTAAATTGCCTGTCCTCATTCTTCCTATCAAAATGAATCACTTCACACTTCTCTGCATTAAATTTCAACTGCCACTTGTCCGCCCATTCCACCAGCCTGCCATGTCCTCTTGAAGTTTATCATTATTCTCCTCACAGTTCACAATACTTCCAAGTTTTGTGTCAACTGCACATTTTCAAATTGTACCCTGTACTCCAAAGTCTAGGCCATTAATATAGATCAAGAAAAGCAGAGGTCCTAACACTGACATCTGGGGAACCCCACTATATAGCTTCCTCTAGTCCGAAAAACAACTATTCACCACTACTCTCTGTTTCCTGTCAATCAGACAACTTTGTATCCATGCTGCTTCTGTCCCTTTTACTCCATAGGCTTTAACTTTGCTGGCAAGCCTGTTGTATGGCACTTTATCAAATGCCCTTTGGAAGTCCATGTACACTGCATCAACCACATTACCCTCATCAACCCTCTCTGTTACTTCATGAAAATCTCAAGCAAGTTAGTTAAACATGATGCTGAAAAATACAGTGTAAACCTGCTGTAGTATTGAGGGAGCCGTAATGACTCTTCTTCCTCATCCAGGTGTTTGTACTTCGTGACCTGATGTACATTGGAGCTGGTCATTTTTATGTATGTGTTGAAATTTTTGTTATTTTAACTTAAATCTCTTTGCTGCCTTCACAATCAGGAACTGAGATTTGATTCCAAAACAAAACTTTGAGTATAGTAGGAGTGAGGAAGACCAAATGAGCAGGATGACAGAATCCAAGTTTTTCCCATGTCCGAGGGCAGAGTTCTTTTGTATGCAGAAGTTGAATTATATTCAAAGACTGAGGAAAACAGTGCCTGTAGTAGTAGAAAAATCAACCATATTCTTGTCACTTAATAAAATGAGGTAAATAAAAAATACTTCGGTTTGGGACCAATGAAACTCATGCAGCAACAGTTACAAGAAGCTGTGGCGTACAGATTGCACAATTGTAACAAAATGCACTTTTTGGAATTTGCTCACAGCTTTTATGTAACTTATGTCTTTCACTGCGTGGCGCTTAGTAGCCTCGCCAATCAAATGCAAATACGTCAATGACTAACACTAACTGAGTTAACACATGTAGTCCCTCTGGTTTTCAACATTGATCACTGAAAGCCAATAGGCTTTTGGATGCGTTTGCTGGCAACACAACAACTAAGTAGCGCACTATTGGCACATGCGCAAATGCAGCCTCATCAACTGAAACCGAAAGTGAGAGAGTTGATTCCGAGACTAGGGTCCTGAATTTAAATAAAGGAAACTATGAAGGTATGAGGCACGAGTTGGCTATGATAGATTGGGGAACGTTACTTAAAGGGTTGACAGTGGATAGGCAATGGCTAGCATTTAAAGAGCGCATGGATGAATTACAACAATTGTTCATTCCTGTCTGGCTCAAAAATAAAACAGGAAGGGTGGCTCAACCGTGGCTTACAAAAGAAATTAGGGATAGTATTAGATCCAAGGAGGAGAAATATAAAATGGCCAGAACAAGCAGCAAACCTGATAATTGGGAGCAGTTTAGAATTCAGCAAAGGAGGACAAAGGGATTGATTAAGAAGGGGGAAATCGAGTATGAGAGTAAACTCGCAGAGAACTGACTGTAAAAGCTTCTATAGATATGTGAAGAGAAAAAAATTAGTGAAGACAAATGTGGGTCCCTTACAGTCAGAAACGGGGGAATTTATAATGGGGAACAAAGAAATGGCAGGCCAATTAAATACATACTTTGGTTCTGTCTTCACAAAGGAGGACACAAATTACCTCCTAGAAATGTTGGGGAACATAGGGTCTCGTGAGAAGGAGGAACTGTATGGAATCCGTATTAGTGGGGAAATGGTGTTAGGGAAAGTGACGGGATTGAAGGCCGATAAATCCCCAGGGCCTGATAATCTACATCCCAGAGAACTTAAGGAAGTGGCCCTAGAAATAGTAGATGCATTGCTGGTCATTTTTCAAAATTCTATAGACTGTGGAACAGTTCCAATGGATTGGAGGGTAGCTAATGTAACCCCACTATTTAAAAAAGAAGAGAGAAAGTAGACTGATTAGCCTGACATCAGTAGTGGGGAAAATGCTAGAGTCCATTATAAAAGATGTAATAGCAGAGCACTTGGAAAACAGTTACAGGATCGGACAAAGTCAACATGGATTTACAAAAGGGAAATCATGCTTGACAAATCTACTGGAACTTTTTGAGGATGTAACTAGTAGAATAGATAAGGGAGCACCAGTGGATGTGGTGTATTTGGACTTTCAGAAGGTTTTCGATAAGGTCCCACATAAGAGATTAGCCTGCAGAATTAAAGCACATGGGATTGGGTGTAAGGTACTGACATGGATAGAGAACTGGTTGGCAGACAGGAAACAAAGAGTAGGAATAAACGGGTTTTTTCCCGAGTGGCAGGCAGTGACTCGTGGGGTACTTCAGGGATCAGTGCTAGGACCTCAGCTATTCACAATATATATTAATGATATAGAT
The DNA here is from genome assembly GCF_036365525.1 of Heterodontus francisci. Classification (NCBI taxonomy): domain Eukaryota; kingdom Metazoa; phylum Chordata; class Chondrichthyes; order Heterodontiformes; family Heterodontidae; genus Heterodontus; species Heterodontus francisci. The sequence goes on from NC_090378.1 coordinate 108,729,596, forward strand.
GAGGGAATTAAATGTAATATATCCAGGTTTGCAGACGACACAAAGCTGGGTGGGAGTGTGAGCTGTGAGGAGGATGCAGAGAAGCTCCAGTGTGATTTGGACAGGTTGAGTGAGTGGGTAAATACATGGCGGGTGCAGTATAATGTGGATAAATGTGAGGTTATCCACTTTGGTGGCAAAAACAGGAAGGCAGATTATTATCTGAACGGCGATAGATTGGGAAAGGGGGAGGTGCAGCGAGACCTGGGTGCTCTTGTGCACCAGTCGCTGAAAGTAAGCATGCAGGTGCAGCAGGCAGTTAAGAAGGCAAATGGTATGTTGGCCTTCATAGTCAGAGGATTCGAGTACAGGAGCAAGGATGTCTTGCTGCAATTATTGCAGGGCCTTGGTGAGACCACACCTTGAGTATTGTGTGCAGTTTTGATCTCCTTATCTGCTATAGAGGGAGTGCAGCAAAGGTTTACCAGACTGATTCCTGGGATGGCGGGACTGACGTATGAGGAGAGATTGAGTCGATTAGGCTTGTATTCGCTAGAGTTTAGAAGAATGAGAGGAGATCTCGTAGAAACCTACAAAATTCTAACAGGACTGGATAGACTAGATGCAGGAAGGATGTTCCCGATGGTGGGGGATGTCTAGGACCAGGGGTCACAGTCTAAGGATAAGGAATAAGCCATTTAGGACTGAGATGAGGAGAGATTTCTTCACCCAGAGAGTGGTGAACCTGTGGAATTCTCTACCACGGAAAGCAGTTGAGGCCAAATCATTAAATATATTCAAGAAACAGTTCGTTATAGTTCTTAGGGCTAAAGGGATCAAGGGATACGGGGAGAATGCGGGAACAGGGTACTGAGTTTGGATGATCAGCCATGATCGCATTGAATGGCGGAGCAGGCTCGGAGGGTCTACTCCTGCTCCTATTTTTCTATGTTTCTATGAAAAGTCACTGTCTGCGACATCTCAGGCAGCAGCCAATGTTAAAGATGGCGCCGTTCAATTTGACACAAAAAGACGAACTGAACCCAAACCCCCTCACCCCTCAATGACCGTGATCGTCGCCTCCACACCCTCCCGCACAACAGTACCCCATTCCCTCCTGCAATTGCCGCTTCAGTTCCCAGCTCCCTCCTGTGATCGCTGCCTCAATTGCTGCATTCAGTTTCCCACTCCCGCCCCCAATTGCCACACTCTTCCCTGCTCCCTCCCGCCGCTGTTGACAGTCGCTGCTCCATCCCGTCCCTCCCTACTCTTCGCCGTTTCAACCCACTGCTCGGCGCTCCATCCTGCCATTCTGTCCTGCCCCCATCTGCTTGCTGTTCCCTCCCGCTGCTCGCTCCCCAGCCGGAGAAGCAGCAGGTGGGAGGAGCAAGCGGGGTGCTAGCAGCGAGGAAGGAAGCGAGCGGTGAAGAGTCGGGAGTGGCGAAATGAGCAGAGAGCAGCGGGATGGAGCAGCAAGCAGAGTGGAGTGGCGGGATGGTGCGGCAAACAGTCGAGAGCAGCAAAATGAGGTGGTGAGCAGACGGACACAGGAGAGAATGGCAGGAGTGGGGCAGAGAAGTGGCCATTGAGGCGACAATTGCAGGAGGGAGCTGGGTACTGTTGCGAGGAATGGAGGCGGTGATGGCTTTGTGAAAGGGAGATCGTGTTTAACCAATTTATTAGACTTCTTTGAAGGCGCAAAATGTGCCGTGGACAAAGGGGAGCCTGTTGATGTACTGTACTTGGATTTTCAGATGGCATTTGACAAGGTGCCACATAAAAGGTTATTGCGCAAAATAGGAGCTCATGGTGTAGGGGGTTCCATTTTAGCATGGATAGAAGATTGGCTGGCTGGCAGAAAACAGAGCTTTTGCATAAATGGGTCCTTTTCTGATTGGCAGGGTGTGACAAGTGAAGTCCTGCAGCGATCTGTGCTGGGGCCTCAACTTTTTACAATTTATATCAATGTCACAAAGATAGGTAGGAAAATATGTTGTGAAAAGGACATAAGGAGGTTGCAGACAGATATCGATAGGTTGAGTGAGTGGGCAAAAATCTAGCAGATGGAGCATAATGTGGGAAAATGTAAAGTTGTTCACTTTGGCAGGAAGAATAAAAAAGCAGAGTATCACTTAAACGGAGAATGACTGAAGAACTCCGAGGTGCAGAGGGATCTAGGTGTTCCAGTGCATGAGTAACAAAAAATTTGTATGCAGGTATACAGCAAGTCATAAAGAAGGCTACTGGAATGCTATCCTTCATTACAAGAGGAATTGAAAATTAAAGTAAGGATGTTATGCTTCAGTTATATCAGGGCATTGGTGAGACCACATCTCGAATACTTTATGCAGTTTTGGTCTCCTTATTTAAGGAAGGATGTGAATGCATTGGAGGAGCAACATGTGCCGTGGACAAAGGGGAGCCTTTTGACGTACTGTACTTGGATTTCCAGAAGGCATTTGACAAGGTGCCACATAAAAGGTTATTGCACAAAATAGGAGCTCATGGTGTAAGGGGTTACATTTTAGCATGGATAGAAGATTGGCTGGTTCAGAGGAGGTTGACTAGATTGGTACCTGGAATGAGCGGGTTGTCTTATGAGGAGAGGTTGGATAGACTGAGCTTGTTTTCACTGGAATTTAGAAGAATGAGGGGAGACTTGATTGAAGTATGTAAGATCCTGAACGGTCTTGACAAGGTGGATGTGGAAATGATGTTTCCTCTTGCGGATGAATCCAGAACTAGGGGGCACTGTTTTAAAATTAGGGGTCACCATTTTAGGACCAAGATGAGGAGAAATTTTTTCTCTCTGAGGGTTGTGCAACTTTGGAACTCTGTGCCTGAGAAGCTGGTGGAGGCGGGGTCATTGAAAAATTTTATGGTGGCAGTAGATACATTCTTGTAGGCAAGGGAATCAAAGGTTATTGGAGGTAGATGGGAGTGTGGAATTCGAGACAGAAACATGATCTGATTAAATGGCGGAGCAGGCTAGAGGGGCCAAATGGCCGCCTTCTCCTAATTTGTATGTTCATATTGAGGGATGAAGCTACACTCGGACATCATTGCGTGTGACATTGACGCGCCCATGCCCAGACCCATACTGGCAAGCTGGCAAATGTTCGGACGCATTGATTATATCGGCGATTGCTCTGCGCATGTTCTGCATTGTCAGGAGACATTCCATAGGCTTTTCTTATATTGTGATTTTATGAAACATCGCCTCACCTTGATCAGATCTGAAAACAATTATATTCCATTGGAGTGAAGCTTTTTGTTGTGGCATCCTTGCTGTATTTAGTTTTACAATTGTTAATTTGAATGGTAAATGAACTTCACTGGTTCTGTGGGGTGTTTTAAATGAAACTGTTGATTTTCTGGATTTGTCTTGATGAATTATTTTACTGTTTCAGGTAACAATAGCTGCTTTTATGGAAAATGCTACTACTGCAGGGAATCAGAACCAGCCTGTGCTGATGGGCATATTATGGAAGGATCTGTCACACTATGGTTACCTGACATCTGGCCATTACAAAAACATAGACACCCATGGGGCAGGACTTATCGAGAGGGAAAGCTAGCCAGGTATGCCCTGAGTCATTTAGCTGCGTATTTCCACAGATGCCTGTCAGTTTTTATTTCTCATGATCATGGAGCTTACAATATCTTATCAACATCCTAATAACACTCGGATGTGCAAAAGCCAAATGAAATTGGGAATTCGAGAAATTGGCTGCTTATGTTACGCCAATAATGGCCCCTTCTCCTTATTCAATGTGCACCCCCTGCCCCCCCAGTAGATAACTCCTTATGGGTGGTGTAACTCTCAGTAAAGTTACTGAACACAGACTTGTACTGCAACCATTCACAAAGTCATAAATCTTGGAACAAACAGCTAAGGTGATGCTGAGCAAAAACTGGACACTTGGCCACATGGAGGGAATGGAAGGAATGAAAAGGAGGAAAAATTAGAGTTAAAGTTAGTCGCGTATTATATGTTGCTGACCTTCCCACCTGGCTCACTTGCTGGGGTAATCTTGCCAACGCTGTTCCTGACTCACCTCCCCCACTGGCCTCATGGACGCTACCAGTGGGTTAACAACCACTTCCCCTCTCTGCCTCTTCCTTCAGAATGTCCATTCTTTTGTGAACAGGATCCTTGAAATCCATGACCTTAATGCAGATTATTGCATTGACATCGTGGCTTTGAGGGAAATCTGGTTCACTGGTGATGGTACATTTCCCCCTTTATTGAAGCCTCCCCGCCTGTCTATACCTTCCGTTGCTTGCCCCATTCAAACAGCTGTGGTGGCAGTGCAGTTCTTATGACAAGACCTCACCTTAGTTTGTCTTCCTACTCCTCTGGCACCTTTCCTGCTCTGAACACCTCACTTTAATCCATCCTGCTCACCAGCATATAAATCTTCGTTCTCTAACCATAGATCTGAACTCGCATCTTTCTCTAGTTTCACTCTATCTCCCCTTATGTCCTCTCCAGGTTTATCTTGTGAATGAGGACCACCTCCTGCTCTCCTGACCCTATTCCCACTAAACTGCAGGCCACCCGACTCTTCCTGGCCTCCATGCTAGCTAATATTGTAAATAGTTCCCTCTTCTCAGGTACTGTCCCACCCCCTTTTTAATCTGTCGTCATCAATCCCCACCTCCAAAAGACCTCCCCTTAACCCCTCTGTCCTTGCAAACTATCTCCCCATCTCCAACCTCCCTTTCCTCACCAAATCCTTGAGCGTGTTGTTGCCTCCAAAATCCACATCCAACTTATCCACAGCTCCAGTTTGGCCCTCTCCAATGAGGTTTACACCCCTGCCATGGCTCTGAAATAGCTCTAATCAAAGTCACAGGAGACATAATGTGTAACTGTGATGCACTATTCCTCCTCATGGTTGGCCACGCCATCCTCCTCCAATGCCACTCCTCCATTGTGCAGCTGAGTTGAACTGTCCTCGCCTGGTTCCACTATTTCTATCCAGTTGTAGCCAGAGAAACGCCTGCAAAAGCCCTGCTTCCCACTCCAGTACCGTTACTTCTATAATTCACCAAGGACCTATCCTTGGCCCCTTCTACATCTCATCCACACACTGCCCCTTAGCAACATCATCCAAACGCAGAGTGCCAGGATCCACATGTTGGCTGATGTTATCCAGCACTACCTCACCACCTCAACACTCCACTGTCTGAGTTGCCCGACTGCTTATTCAACATCAAATTTCGTCCAATTAAGTATTGGGAAGACCGAAGCTGTGGTCTTCAGCTCCCACATGAAACTCCGTTCCCTAACCGCTGATTCCACCCTCTTCCTGACCATTGTCTGAGGCTGAGCCAGAAAAATCGCAACCTTGGCATCCTGTTTAATCCTGTTAAGCTTCCATTCCCATGTCCCCTCTGCCGCCGTAATATTGCCCATTTCTAATCCTGCATCAGCCCATCTGTTACTGAAATCCTCATCCATGGTTTATTACCACCAGACACAACTATTCCAATACTCTCTTGGTTGGCCTCCCATCGTCCACTTTCCATAACCTTGAACTCATTCAAAACTCTACTGTCCGTAACCTAACTTGCATGAAATCTTGTTCACCGATTGCTTCTATGCTCACTAACTTACAGTGGCTCCTGGTCCAGCAATACCTCAAATTTAAAAGTCTCATCCTCCTGTTCAAATCCCTCCGTGGCCTCACCTTTCCCAATCTTGCGACCGACTCCAGCTGCACAAGACTGGGCCTCATGTGGATCCTCCACTTCCTTTGCCCCACCAATTGTGGAGAGCCCAAGCTCTGGAATTACCTCCCTGAACCCCTCTCTCCTCCTTTAAAGAGGCTGCTTAAAACCTACCACTTTAACTGTCCTGATGTCTCCTTTGGCCCAGTGTCAATTTTGGTCTGGTTATATTCCTTTGAAGCACCATGGGACATTGTACTACATTACATTAAAGATTGGAGATTTAATGGCTCCATTTCAACTGGTAGAAGTGGAACAAAAATGGATCACTGAGGAGAGAGGGTGGAATGATTATAATGAAGTATGTGGGGAGATTCAGGAGGCATAGTGCACCACAATTGCATAGGACATTGGTGTATTTTATCAGGGCAGTCTAGGTGATATGGAAATCAGAGAAAAAGGATTCAAACAGGAACTGCTGTGAGATGGCGAAAGCCAGGATTGAGCTGACCTGAAATGCTATGGTTGTTGAATTATTGGACAACAGTATGGGTTCTAGTAGCACGAGCATCATTCAGGCACACTCGAGAGGGCTTCTGGTGCCTTTTGTGTTGCCTTCAAGAGAGGACAAGAAAGGGGATAAAATGCTTTAAGAAGTACAGTAGTACACAGAAACATACATGCGCAAGCACATGCACACAATTTTTTTTTAATTAATGAAGTTTTATCCTACAGAATGGATTACAATGCCTCTTAGTTAAAGCAATCAATGTGATAAAAGTCTGAGATACAATATCTTGGCAGTGAGCAATGCTCAATGACATAATGATCTTGATTTTCTGGTATGTACTGTAATTTGTTTCTAAACTTTTGGGTATTGCTCCTCAATGTAACTTCTCTTTGCTGTAGGTGGGAATATGATGAAAGTTACTGTGATGCCGTAAAGAAGACCCCTCTTTATGATTCTGGTCCGCGCCTCCTGGATATAATAGATACTGCAATTTTTGACTATTTGATTGGCAATGCAGACCGGCATCACTACGAAAGCTTTCAAGACGATGGTGGAGCGAGCATGTTAATTTTGTTGGACAATGCAAAGAGGTACCTGCAGAATCTTCATTGTAGACTTCTACTAAATGGCCTAATTAGTAGAATAGCATCATGCCATTATATGAGAACTATTAACATCTAATAGAAATGAGGAAGGATAATAAGTAAAAATAGTAGAGAGATTTGTTTTTTTTAATAAATCGTTTGTAATAGGCCTTGATTCACTTTGTCATGTTTGCTTGTATGCAGACTAGCTTTAAGAAGGACATGTTAGGATGGGCATGTGATCATAAAATATTTAAACTGAGTGAGGTTATGACACTAATGCATAAAAAGTTGATATCTGTTCCTGTCTGTTGTCATTTCCTTTTCACTCTTTTCATGGCTTAGATGCCAGAAATTACATATTTCCCTGGAATGGTCAAATAAAGAGTTGGATTACTTGAAAGTAATGGTGCAATTGACTGTCACATGGGCAGTAGCCAAGCTTCTCATGAAGTGTAGATTCTGGAACCAGGAAACCGTTGATGTACCTGACCAATATTAAAATATTAGTGTTTTTGCAACATTATCGGGTAGAATTTTGCAAGCCCCCACTCCAACAGCTAGGCCTCTAAAGTTGAAATCAATGGGAAGCGCATCTGCAGTTTTCCAGTAAGCTGCCCATTATGTTTGAGGTCATGCTGGTAAATTCTCATAAAATGGTTGGAGCCTTGATACCTCTGTTTCATTGTTACATTGCTTTAGTTTAATGGTCTCTCCCCTTTTAGATGACAGACATGCATTACGTTTAGTGAATAGTTGCAGCTAACTGAAAGTGACAAATTTGCTTTGATTTGGGATGACATCATATAGCACATAAATTGAAACTTATAGTTTACAGCAGTCACCTGAATCTCAAAGTTAGGGTACAGCTTTGGCTGTATGACTTACTGGTTCAGTGAGGCTGTCAATGCTCACCGTTATTCTAGAATAAATTGGACAGCATTTGCACAGTTAAATGTGGAAATCTGGAATTTGCTGTTTGAGTTACCCTGCTTCAGCACAGGCTGCGCTATAGACTCTGCATTGAAATACATCCAACGCATGAAGCTGGGGTACTTTACTCACTAGCTATCCACTAAACGTGCCTGAAAAGTTAGGATTGGTGCATTCAGGTGTGAGAGAGTTTTTTAACAATGTGATAATTACTGCAAACAACCTCTCTCGCCCTGAAAATGTAATCTACAAATGTGGAGTCACATTCCTTCAGGAGTTAATTAGTATTGGAGTTTTTTTAGAATTACATTTTTTTTTGCTTGTTCTTTCTGTCTTTTATCTCTCTCTCTTAATCCCATCTTTATTTCCCAATATATTTTGCTTTATGATTTTGCTGTTTGCTTTCTATTTAGCTTAACATGAATTAAATGTGATTTATATTTCCTGGTGTTCCTCAGTGACGATTCTTCAATCTGGTTGAAGAGAGTTGCTGTTGCTTGCCCTGCTCGCAGACACCTTAAGTGTCCTATAGAGTGGGCCACACTACATCAAATGCTGAGTTAGAGCAATATTCCTCTCAACAGCCCACAAAAAGATTTGTGGCCAGCTGTTAAGTGTAGTGAATTGGTAATTAGAGGGAGGCAGTGGCGTGGTGGTATTGTCACTGGACTAGTAACCCAGAGACCCAGGGCATTGCTCTGGGGACATAGGTTCAAATCCCACCACAGCAGAAGGTGGAATTTGAATTCAATTAATAAATCTGGAATTAAAAAGCTAGTCTAATGATAGCCATGAAACCATCGTTGATTGTTGTAAAAACCCATCTGGTTCACTAATGTCCTTGAGGGAAGGAAACCTGCTGTCGTTACCTGGTCTGGCCGACATCTGACTCCAGACCCACAGCAATGTGGTTGACTCTTACATACCCTCTGAAATGGACCAGCAAGCCATTCAGTTGTATCTAACCGCTACGAAGTCAATAAAAAGGAATGAAACCGGATGGACCACCCGGCATCGACCTGGGCACCGGAAACGACACCGGCAAAACCAGCCCTGTTGACCCTGCAAAGTCCTCCTTACTAACATCTGGGGACTTGTGCCAAAGTTGGGAGAACTGTCCCACATACTAGTCAAGCAACAGCCTAACATAGTCATACTCACTGAATCGTACCTTACAGACAATGTCCCAGACACTGCCATCACCATCCCTGGGTAGGTCCTGTCCCACCAGCATGACGGATCCGTCAGAGAAGGTGGAACAGTGGTATACAGTAAGGAGGGAGTTGCCCTGGGAGTCCTCAACATCGACTCTGGACCCAATGAAGTCTCATGGTATCAGATCAAACATGGACAAGGAAACCTCCTGCTGATTACCACCTACCGCCCTCCCTCCCTCAGCTGATGAGTCCGGACCCCTCCATGTTGAACAGCACTTGGAAAAAGCACTGAGGGTGGCAAAGGCACAGAATGTACTCTGGGTGGGGGACTTCAATGTCCAAGAGTGACTTGGTAGCACCACTACTGACCGAGCTGGCCGAGTCCTAAAGGACATATCTGCTAGACTGGGTATGTGGCAGGTGGTGGGGGAACCAACAACAGGGGAAAACATACTTGACCTCGTCCTCACCAATCTGCCTGCCACAGATGAATCTGTCCATGATAGTATTGGTAGGAGTGACCACCGCACAGTCCTTGTGGAGACGAAGTCCCACCTTCACATTGAGGATACCTCCATCGTGTTGTGTGACACTACCACCGTGCTAAATGGGATAAATTTAGAACAGATCTAGCAATGCAAAACTGGGCATCCATGAGGCGCTGTGGGCCATCAGCAGCAGCAAAATTGTACTCAACCACAATCTGTAACCTGATGGCCCAGCATATCCCCCACTCTACCATTACCATCAAGCCAGGAGACCAACCCTGGTTCAATGAAGAGTGCAGGAGGGGGTGCCAGGAGCAGCACCAGGCATACCTCAAAATGAGGTGTCAACCTGGTGAAGCCTCAACACAGGACTATCTGTGTGCCAAACTGCGTAAGCAGCATGTGATAGACAGAGCTAAGCGATCCCATAACCAACGGATCAGATCTAAGCTCTGCAGTCCTGCCACATCCAGCTGTGAATGGTGGTGGACAATTAAACAACTAACTGGAGGAGGTGGCTGCACAAATATCCCCATCCTCAATGATGGGGGAGCCCAGCACATCAGTGCGAAATATAAGGCTGAAGCATTTGCAAAAATCTTCAGCCAGAAGAGCCGAGTTGATGATCCATCTCGACCTCCTCCTGAAGTCCCCAGCATCACAGATGCCAGACTTCAGCCAATTCGATTCACTCCGCGTGATATCAAGAAACGACAAATGGCACTGGATACTGCAAAAGCTATGGGCCTTGACAATATTCCGGCAATAGTACTGAAGACCTGTTCTCCAGAACTTGTCGCGCCCCTAGCCAAACTGTTCCAGCACAGCTACAACACTGGCATCTACCCTGCAATGTGGAAAATTGCCTAGGTATGTCCTGTACACAAAAAGCAGGATAAGTTCAACCCGGCCAATTACCGCCTGATCAGTCTACTCTCAATCATCAGTAAAGTGATGGAAGGTGGCATCAACAGTGCCATCAAGCGGCACTTGCTTAGCAATAACCTGTTTGGGTTCTGCCAGGGCCACTCAGCTCCTGACCTCATTACAGCCTTGGTTCAAACATGGACAAAAGGGCTGAACTCAAGAGGTGAGGTGAGAGTGACTGCCCTTGACATCAAGGCAGCATTTGACCGAGTATGGCATCAAGGAGCCCTAGCAAAACTAGAGTCAATGGGAATCGGGGAAAACCCTTTGCTGGCTGGAGTCACACCTAGCGCAGAGGAAGATGGTTGTGGTTGTTGGAGGTCAATCATCTGAGCTCCAGGACATCACTGCAGGAGTTCCTCAGGGTAGTGACCTAGGCCCAACCATCTTCAGCTGCTTCATCAATGACCTTCAATCATAAGGTCAGAAGTGGGGATGTTCGCTGATGATTGCACAATGTTCAGCACCATTCGTGACTCCTCAGATACTGAAGCAGTCCGTGTAGAAATGCAGCAAGACCTGGACAATATCCAGGCTTGGGCTGATAAGTGGCAAGTAACATTCGCACCACACAAGTGCCAGGCAATGACCATCTCCAACAAGAGAGAATCTAACCATCTCTCTTTGACATTCAATGGCATTATCATCGCTGAATCTCCCACTATCAACATCCTAGGGGCTACCGTTGACCAGAAACTGAACTGGAGTAGCCATATAAATACTGTGGCTACAAGAGCAGGTCAGAGGCTAGGAATCCTGCGGCGAGTAACTCACCTTCTGACTCCCCAAAGCCTGTCCACCAACTGCAAGGCACAAGTCAGGAAGGTGATGGAATACTGTCCACTTGCCTGGATGGGTGCAGCTCAAACAACACTCAAGAAGCTTGACAACATCTGGGACAAAGCAGCCAGCTTGATTGGCACTCCAACTACAAACATTCACTCTCTCCACCACCGACGCACAGTGGCAGCAGTGTGTACCATCTACAAGATGGACTGCAGCAATGCACCAAGGCTCCTTTAGACAGCACCTTCCAAACCCGCGACCTCTACCACCTCGAAGGACAAGGGCAGCAAATGCATGGGAACACCACCACCTGAAAGTTCCCCTCCAAGTCACACACCATCCTGACTTGGAACTATATCGCCGTTCCTTCACTGTCGCTGGGTCAAAATCCTGGAACTCCCTTCCTAACGGCACTGTGGGTATACCTACCCCAAATGGACTGCAGCGGTTCAAAAAGGCAGCTCACCACCACCTTCTCAAGGGCAATTAGGGATGGGCAATAAATGCTGGCCTGGCCAGCGACGCCCACATCCCATGAATGAATTTTTAAAAATCACGAAATCCAGGCTCGTATTTTTTCTTCAATACTGCATATTTAATTCCAATTCAGACTAATTGAGTGAAAGTTGTTACTTTTTCACATCTGTGTAAGGCTTGCAAGTAAAACTAGTTTGAATAGTGTCAACCCAGTTTCCAGTAGATTTGGGAATTCAAAAGTTCAACACTAATCTGGTATTTTTCTCATGGGGCTAAGAGTTAAAGGAAAATGGAAATATCACTAGTGCACAAGATGTTTCTATGAGGCTAATTTTGAGCCATAATGTTAAAGCAATATGTCGAGTGCTTTATACATAAAATAATTGTTCTGCTCCTGATCTCTGAGAACCTTGATGGTCGTATTTTGTACAACACATGAAAGTTCCATTGCCTAGCACGAACATCTGGGATAAGCATTATTTCATTAAAAAGATCCTAAAAGTTATTTTTTTTTCTGTTTCTATTTCTAGTTTTGGGAATCCAAATTTAGATGAAAGAAGCATCCTCGCATCAGTTTATCAATGTTGCATGTAAGTGCTATGCCGTACAAAAAGGTTGTTGCAAAGAAATTATTCCATAGGCGAGAATTATTCCTTTGCTTAATCGTTCAATCTCATATCATCTTTGAAACATGAAAATAGGTGTCCCGTTGAAATGCAAAAATACTGTTACATTGGTGACAATCTTACATTTGTACAAACAGCTGTCCAAAGAACATGATGCGTGGGCACTTGTGAAAGTTTTCTAACAATGTGTTGTGCAGATTCCTTTATTTACTTTACTTTATTTTTTAGAATATTTGTTTTGTGGTGAGAGTGTGTTGGAGCCATAATGCTGCACACTACAGAGTGGTAGCATGTGGGTTTTTGATTCCATTCATTCACAATGTAATATTGATACTACCCAACAGGGAGGACACTGTCACTCCAGGCCACTTTCATGTACCATTCATGACTGACATTGCCAGAAATCTGGAAGCAGGCTACCCACTACTTTAATTTAATTTATTTAAATTGGCTGTTGATGCTTAAGCGGATATGTCCATTGTCAGTGAGCAATTCGATATATTATAAACTACGCACAAGTTTGCTTAGAAGCTTATTTTAAAAGATACCAGCTGTTGAAAGTGTACATTTGGTATTTTGATAAATGTGTCTCAATAGCAGGGTATTAGCTGTATCCACTTGAATAATATCAGAATGAGTCCAATATCTATATAGTGCTGATTACAGCCACGCCAATTATTTTCTTGATGAATCAACCGATTAATTTGTTCGCCAGAGCTGGCGGGCAGCCATTAAGGAGGGGCTAAAGTGTGGCGAGTCGAAGAGACTTAGCAGTTGGCAGGAAAAAAGACAAAAGCGCAAGGGGAGAGCCAACTGTGTAACAGCCCTGACAAACAAATTTTTCTGCAGCACCTGTGGAAGAGCCTGTCACTCTAGAATTGGCCTTTATAGCCACTCCAGGCGCTGCTCCACAAACCACTGACCACCTCTAGGCGCTTACCCATTGTCTCGAGATAAGGAGGCCAAAGAACAAGAACAAGCTGTATCCACTTGAATAATATCAGAATGAGTCCAATATCTATATAGTGCTGATTACACCCACACCAATTATTTTCTTAATGAATCAACCGATTAATTTGTCATGACTTAGAAACTGCAGTTGTTGAAGTAGCCCAATCCTGCTGTCATGTCCTGCTCCTGGTATTGTTTCATCAGTAAATATTTGGCTATGTGCAACATGAAAAAATTAGTTTCCTTTAGAGACAAGCCCACAGCCAAAACATAGGAACATATGAATTAGGAGCCGAAACAGGCCATTCGGCCCCTCGAGCCTGCTCCGCCATTTAATAAGATCATGGCTGATCTGTTTCGAATTCCACACTCCCTCCTGCTCCTGATAACCCTTGATTCCCTTGCCGAACGAGAATCTAACTCTGCCTTAAAAATATTCAATGACCCCGCCTCCACCACCTTCTGAGGCACAGAGTTCCAAAGTCGCACAACCCTCTGAGAGAAAAAGTATCTCCTCATCTCTGTCCTAAAAGAGTGACCCCTAATTTTAAAACAGTGCCCCCTAGTTCTGTACTCACCCACAAGAGGAAACATCCTTTCCACAACCACCTTGTCAAGACCATTCAGGATCTTATAAACTTCAATCAAGTCTCCCCTCACTCTTCTAAACTCCAGTGAAAACAAGCCCAGTCTGTCCAACCTTTCCTCATAAGACAACCCGCTCATTCCAGGTATCAATCTAGTAAACCTCATCTGAACCACCTCCAATGCATTTACATCCTTCCTTAAATAAGGAGACCAAAACTGTACAGAGTATTAAAAATGTGGTCTCACCGATGCCCTATATAACTGAAGCATATAATCCTTACTTTTATTTACAATTTCTCTTGTAATAAAGGATAGCATTCCATTAGTCTTCTTTATTACTTGCTGTACCTGCATACTAACTTTTTGTGATTCATGCACTAGAACACCGAGATCCCTCTGCACCTCTGAATTCTGCAGTCGTTCTCCGTTTAAGTGATACTCTGCTTTTTTATTCTTCCTGCCAAAGTGAACAACTTCACATTTTCCCACATTGTACTCTATCTGCCAGATTTTTGCCTACTCACTCAACCAATCGCTATCTGTCTGCAACCTCCCTATGTCCTCTTCACAACATAGTTTCCTACCTATCTTTGTATCATTTGCAAATTTAGCTACCATGCCATCGCTCCCCTCATCTAAGTCATTGATATAAATTGTAAAAAGTTGAGGCCCCAGCACAGACCCCTGTGGGACTCCACTCGTCACATCCTGCCAATCAGAAATTATGCATATTCTCTGTTTTCTGCCAGCCAGCCAATCTTCTATCCATGCCAGTATGTTACCCCCTACACCATGAGCTCCTACTCTGCACAATAACCTTTTATGTGGCACCTTGTCAAATGCCTTCTGGAAATCCAAGTACAGTACGTCAGCGGGCTCCCCTTTATCCACAGCACATGTCACTCCTTCAAAGAACGCCAACAAATTTGTTATGCATGATTTCCCTTTCACAAAGCCATGCTGACTATTCTCGATTACCTTGAGTTTTTCTAAGTACCCAGCTACAACCTCCTTAATGATTGATCCTAACACCACCTCCACGACAGACGTCAAGCTAGCTGGCCTATAGTTACCTGTTTTCTGCCTCCTCCCACTTCTTGAATAGAGAGGTTATATTTGCTACTTTCCAGTTTGATGAAACCTTTCCAGAATCTAGTGAATTTTGAAACATTAACACCAACGCATCTACTACCTCATTAGGCACCTCTTTTAAGACCCTTGGATGAAGTCCATCAGGACCTAGGGACTTGTCAGTCCGCAGCTCCATCAGTTTGGTCAGAACCTTTGCATCCTCCTTGAGCAGCTAGAATATACAAAAGAGGATTAGAAACCAGGTGTAAAGCTTGCTAAAGTTCAGTGGGTAAATGAGGCAGCTGGTTTATTTCTGAGACAGAGGCTCAGAAGCTCCACTGGCTGATTCCTGTACGTACTGGGTTAGCTAATCACTACCGACAGCAACATGGACACTACCATTGACCACAGTGCTCCCAGATACAGAGAAAAAAAAGGCAGTCAACCTTTCGGTTTTGGGTGCAATTCAGTGGCTTCTGCCGGAAAGTTCGTATGTAAGGTCATCAGATGTGGACAGGAATGGCCTTGACTGTGGTTGTAAGTTAGTTGGGGTACTGGGAGGTTGCAAGTGCCTATAGAAACATGAAGAGGAGAAAAATAAGCTCAAAGTAATGAATCTCAAATCTTCAGTTTTCTGCACAAAATATTTTTTGTGGTAGTTTAGAATACAATTTCTTTAAAGTTTTTATTTGGGTAGGAAAATTCTTGAAAATCTGTGTTTGAATTTATATGTAAGCGCAACATTTGAATTTGAAATGTGAAATATGTATAAGATGTTGCTCTCGAGGTGGTGTGATTTGAAAATTCATATTTACTTGTGAAAAGGTCCATATTTCCCATGTATGGAATCATGACAGTTTGAATGTGAATGAGAGAATGTCAGTAATGTAACAGTCCTGATGCACATTTTTTCCTTGAAATCTATTTTGTAGCTTGTATCTCACAATGGAAATGGTTAACAGAGTATGAGTGGTGATTCTGGTGATGGCTGCAATAAAGATTGTCCTGCATTACAGCTGAGATGAGGGTTGTACATGGATATTCTTTTAGTAGTTTAAATGATCCCTGTAGTTTGGCTTAAAAATTTAGATGGAAACATTTATTACAAGGGAACAATATGTTGCTTTTTTAGTAAATTCATTTAAGCTTTGTGATTTGGATTAAATATCTGCAAAGGAGTGCTATTGCTATTTTCAACTTAATATCGAACACCACTTGGAAGAAGTACTGAGGGTAGCAAGGGCACAGAATGTGCTCTGGGGTGGGGAATTTCACTGTTCATCACAAAAACGGCTTGGTAACGCCACTACGAACTGAGCTAGCTGAATCCTGAAGGACATATTTGCCAGACTGGGCCTGCGCAGGTGGTGAGTGAAGCATTATGAGGGGGGAAAAGCTACTTGACCTCGTCCTCACCAATATACTTGTTGCAGATGCATCTGTCCATGACAGTATTGGTAGGAGTGACCACTGTACAGTCCTTGTGGAGATGAAGTCCCATCTTCACACTGAGGATACCCTCCATCCTGTTGTGTGGCACTACCTCTGTGCTAAACAGGATTGTTTCAGAACAGATCTAGCAGCTCAAAACTGGGCATCCATGAGGTGCCATGGGTCATCAGCAGCAGAATTGTATTCCACCACAATCTGTAACCTCATGGCTCAGTGTATCCTTCACTGTACTATTACCATCAAGCCAGCGGACCAACCCTGGTTCAGTGAGGAGTGTAGGAGAGCATGCCAGGAGCAGCACCAGACATACTTAAAAATTAGGTGCCAATCTGGTGATGTTATAACATAGGACATGCATATTTAACAGCGGAAACAGCATGCTATTGACAAGAGCTAAGCGATCCCACAATTAACGGATCAGATCAAAGCTGTGCAGTCCTGCCACATCCAGTCATGAAGGATGGTGGACAATTAAACTCCTCACAGGAGGAGCTGGCTGCATGAACATTCCCATCCTCAAGGATGGCGGAGCCCAGCACGTGCATACAAAAGGCAAGGCTAAAGCATTTGTACCCATCTTCAGCTAGAAGTGCCAAGTGGATGATTCATCTCTACCACCTCCTGAGGTCCCCACCAGTACAGTGTGTACCATCAATAAGATGCATTGCAAACTATCACCAAGGCTTCTTCAACAACACCTCTCACCTCCTGTGCCCTCTACCACTTAGAAGGACTAGGGCAGCAAGCACATGGGAACACCATAACCTGCAAGTTTCCCTCCAAGTCACACACCATTCTAGAAATATATTGCCATTCCTTCTTCGGCGCTAGATCAAATTTCTGAAGCTCCCTCTCTAACTTCTAACTTCTCTAATTTCTGAAGACACTGTAGGAGTTCCTTTGCATGGGCACAGCTGCTCACCACCTTCATAAGGGCAGTCTCTGAAGGGCAATAAATGCAGGCCTTGCCAGCAATGCCCACATCCCATGAATGAATAAAATAAATGACAATCTGACTCCGAGGGAATCTCTAAGATTATTTGTAGAAGCAGTTTATAATTTTTAATAGCTCAAAAGCAGCAGCAAACAATTACATTTTAAAAATTGCAAGGTGAGAAAAAGAACAAAATAAATAAACTGCATTTACCTAAATATTCTCACTGCATTTTTGGGTTATGGTTATGGTCTTAACAGCTTCTCCCTGCATCTCTCCCTGTTCTGGCAGTGTTTGCCACCTTACCCAGAGCTATGGAAAGGAGTGGAAAAATCTGAAGGTGAGGGGAGCCTTAGTAACTGGGTGGGAGCAACATTGTCAGAGGCTTTCAATTGTCTCCTGTTTCAGTTTTTAAAAAAAAGTATATGACATCTATCTGCTAAGAAGAAATAACTAGCCATCAGAAAACATAGACTACTAAAATTGCAGTGTTGGGAGGGCAGGGCAGTTTGTAGAGCTTATAGAGTGATTGCATATGAGTTTATTTGTGTTTCTTGCACACTCAATTCCTGTTATCAGTTAATACAAGCAGAGTGTGGGAAATTCATCATATAGGAGAGACATCCAGGACCCCTCTCACATGTATCCCCGTAGCCAGTTTCCAGATGACATTGCCAATAATCTGGGAACAGGTAAAACTTAGAAAATGCAAGGAAGCAATTTTTTTCTAAAGTTGGACGTGGTGAGGAGCACACTACATTATAATTCTTTACCCTATTACATGCCATTGTTTATTGTTTTCAGTATTTTTGATAATTTTTGCCAAAAAAATTCAAGGAAGTGAATTTTTAATGACATTTGCACATCTGTGTGCACGTTTTACTCTATTTGAACTCTCATTTCCGCAGCCTTCACACTTGTTAGAGGGTAATTTTTGAGTTGCTTTCACTTTGTTTTGTTTTGACCTAGATTTTATACAGATGCGACTCTTTCTTTTTACAGTATTAGAGTGTCTACCTGGAACAGGTTAAACTACTTAAGGAATGGAGTTCTGAGTACTGCTATGCGGACTGCCATGTCACATGACCCCATTACCCCAGTTTTGACAGATGCACATTTGGAGGCCATGGACCGGCGGCTGATGAGTATCATAGCTACTATCAAGCAGTGCATTGAACAATTTGGGACAGACAATGTGCTGGTGGAAGACAGAATGAAACTATCTCACTTGAAATAAGGTATTCGAAATTCAGATCAAATAATACTACTGCTCTGCATACGTCAAACAAACATAGTGCAAACTGTGCACAGTATGGAATACAAACTCAAGGAAATTTAAGAAAATGTTTCCATTCCCTTTAGGGGTATAAATTATTTGGAAAAGTAGGCTTGTTCCTAGGACAGGTACTAGAAAAGCAGCTGGCCCAATTGAATTCTACCAACCCTGGATGCATTGACACACAGATGAGCATAAATGAGGGCAGTAAAATTGCTTTTTGAAGTAATGCTTTCACTTGATCTTTACTGAAACCGTAAGCATGTTCTTTGTGGTTTTGTCTTACGTCAAATAATGCAGACCTGTTTTCAGTGTCCTAAAGAAAGGTGATAAATCTCTGCTTATTCTGACATCTGTTACCTTCAGGAAGTGAAAGGTTATTTAAGTTCTTGATCTTACACTACCAATAGTGGAATCCAGGACATTCTCCAATTGGATTAGCTTTTACTTTACAAGCCTGCCTCAGTTATATTGAAGATGCTTATATGGACAAATTACAAACCCCACTAACGCAGGTCCTGTGTCTCAGTTTTTCTGACAGAAAATGGAAAAACGTTTAAAAATTTGTTTATGCAGTACAGTAATGGTATTGCTGCAGTGCAAATTAGATACAAACAAGGCAGAATCTGAAGGAATGCCTTCAGTTTGTGTGAATTCAAAACATAGCCGTGGTTTATCTTAAACTGCAGAATTTATGTTTATTTTCTTATTTTGACTTGTGAGCATTTAAAACTGTGTAACTGTTAGGCTTAAGGTAAAGGACTTTTTGTAATCATAGTGCTCAATCAGACTTGTCCTATTATTAGGGTGCAAATGGCGAACTCTAAACCATAATTTTTTTCATATAAGCACTGTAATGTTCAGAACACAAGCAGTTCGATCACAACACCCAACAGACATTCAGCCTTACCCGTGGATTGACTTTCAGTTCTCAGTCAGGCCACACTATCAAGCACTGTGTGGTAGTGTTTGGGAAGGGAGATGTAGCTGGTTCTGCAACTGAACAGTTTGTGTCCATGGTTTGAGACTGTTTTCCTGGGGAGGAGCTTGGATTAAAAGGTTGTGAATTTCTATGTTTATTGTCATTTTGAGTGATTTTTAAAAAAATGGGACTTGAGTAAAGAGTAACAGAACAGGATGTCTAATTGTTTGTTTATTGATTTTAAAAATGTGTTTGGGTTCTTAGCTTTATACTGTGCTATGTTTGAGCTGTTGGTTTACTGTTTTGACATTTATGTGCACTAAATGTGTTTGTGAGATACTCAAAACCTGGCAGTAGAACTTTCAAAGTTGATGGCCAGTGGCAGTTCTCCTCCCCCTCAGCATATGATCCACCAGCTTTTGGTTGGATGTTTACAATAATTCCTGCGAAGCAGGAAGGCTCGGACTGTTTAAATCATCGATTCAAACATTAGCAAGACATGGAAACCTTTCTTGAAGGATAATAAAGTGGTGTGTAAATAATTATACAGATAATTTATTTGTTGGGAGTAGTCTTTGGTGATTGCCACCTCTGCATTGCTTAGTGTATCTATAACAAATGGAAGATTACTCCATATTTTAGTGGAGAGGATGTCTGGAGCTGTGGTTTAAATTCTCTGGTAACCCACCTGTTTGGAAAATAATGTTCTGATCACCTCCAGTGCAAATAAATGATTCAAGCATTGTGTAGGATAACACCCTTCTATTTTAATAAAAAAATTAAAGCACAGCTTCAACAAATTTGCCTTTTCATCAGTATGTTATAAAACTCGCGAGTCTCTATTAAAGATCATCAGTCAGTAATGTTTCTTGTCATTTAATTTCTACTTTGTATGAATTTCATGCTGGAATATTTGTGTTCCTAAATTTATTTTAAAACTAGTTACTTTTAATGTTCCATTTTAAAAAATGTTCTTCCTCTTAAACAAGACAATTTCCTCCCTAGAAGGCAGGCAGATGTTCTGCTCACAGCCTATTCATGTTTTAGGGTGCCTGCATAGCTTGCCATTCTTACACTCTCCTTCCCTATCGCTTTTGATCAGCACCTTACCCTGACAACACAGTTACGTGGGAACTTGCATTGTGAGTTGCTCTGGGTATGAACTGGAGCAAAAAGGTGCTTTAGTACTACTTTGCCGATGGAACTCCATTTTGTGCAATGTACAAGGTTCACAAATAGCCTCAATTCTTTATTTGCAGCCTCCACAAATGGTAGTAATCTTAAATTGTCAGCATCAAGAGTCCCAACTATTAGCAGTGAGCCTTTCCCTCTGTCATTCCAAAGAGCACACAATTGTCTTACTGTTACATGTTTATCTTGTGTTAAAAAAAAAACTTGTGTTGTCAAGTGAAGAAACATGAAGGTTCTAAGCACTGAATATGTTGACTTCTGTTAACAACAATGAGCATTACAGATGTCTATTTTCCATTGTTTGAACATCTAAAATAGCAGACCATGCACTGAGATCAAAGTGCACTGCAGGAGTCATGAGTTTGGACATTCCTTATCAAAGTCATTTTCACCGAACATTCTTCAAGTGTAGCATCAGCTGGTCTCTGCTATCATTGTGAGATATCTTTTATGATACTGGTTTTGATTTATATAACCTATTACACAGTTTATCCATGCCTTATACTGACGTTTCTCTGGATTTCTTCCTCCTTTCATTCCAACTTGAGTAGCAAAATTGGATTTGGCACTTGGTGTTGGAAGTCATTGGTACTTATTTCATAATTGCCATCCCAGCAATGGTTGCAGCTTTCCCAAATGCCAAAAGTTGAATAATTATCTTTCTCACCAGATTTAAACCAGGATTTTTGGATCAAGTTTCACCTGTCAGTAATGCTGTAGTTTATCCATCAATGACACCTCAAATCTATCATAGAGTGGAGACTCCTTGTAAGGTATATTTTGAATATAAGAGGGGCTCAAAAAGAAACCAATAACATTACATGGGCCGATACAGCACAGATACAAGCCTATGGTGGTGTTTTTGCTCCCCACTAGCATCCTCCCACCTTATTTCAATTTTCCTTTCTCCCTCTTGTATTTAGCTAACTTGCCCTTAAGTTCATCTGTTCTAATCGCTTCAACCACTCAATGTGTTAGCGAGTTCCACATTCCCACCTCTGACTGGGTAAAGAAGTTCCTCTTGAATTCCTTATTGGATTTATTAGCGACTTTCTTATATTTACGGGCCCTAGTTTTGGACTCCCCATAAATAGACACATGTTCTCTCCATCTCCCCATGTCGAAGCCCTTTCTAATGTTAATGATCTCTGAGATCACCTCAGGGTTTGTTGAAGGGCCACATTCGGCTGGCATCACTCTGTGGCCAGTCTGTCTTCTGTTTTCCCTGATAATGGTACTCACTCAGTTCTGATGTCATTCTTGCAAATCTTTTTTGCATTTTGCCCAATGCTTCTGTATCCTTTTTGTGGAGACCAGAACTGTGCACAGTACTCTAGGTTCTATGTAAGTGAATATAACTTCTTTTGCTTTTGATTTTTTTCCTTTAGACATGAATCCCGGTGCTTCGTTTGAACTTGTTATGGCTTTGTTGTTTTTAATGATTTGTGAATCAGTACCCCTAGATCCCCATGCACCTCTTTAGACTCTTAGTATCCAAGGGGTAGGTGGTCTGCTTATTCCTCCTACCAAACACACCACCGCACACTTTATCTATATTGAAATTCATTTTTCATTTACATGAACATGATGTAATTGTTTCAAATTTGCACTGTCTGCATGCCATAGAAGTAAGCTCAGGCATTCAACTTGAAGAGTTCAGTTGTTAGATGGTAATACTGCTAATGGAAATGCCCATCAGTGTCTGATAATACTGATGTCTCCAGGACTGCTACACTATTCATATTCCTGTTGCCAACAGTAAGGCATTTACTATTCCTAGGGTAATGGTTCCCTAAGTCTACCAAATGGGCAAACTTCATCTAGCCTACAGAGGTGCATCAATTACATGCTACAGTACTTTAAGGACAACAAAGCAGAGTAATATCCCTATTCGTCCAGGTAAGGATGGACTCCTAGACTGTCATGACATCTAGCAGGTGTAATATCTTAGATCTTATCAGTGGTTATAAGCACACAAACCTTTATGATGTCAACCTCCCTGCTTCTAGCAAAAGATTTCATGCAAGTTGCCTTGCTGCAACAGATGCCCAACATCCAGTGCAGTCTACTGCCTAGGACAGCTTTAATCTACTATCATGGCTGTCTACATTTTGAAGGTCTTCCTCTAAATCAACAGATGCTATTGGTGGTATAAGCATTCTTTGGTAAACAGGCTATACAGTCAAGAGAAAGTCGATAAGTGATACTAAGTAAGGGTTCAGTTTACCTGCATCAGGTTGTCCGTTTTTGGGCATAATCAGGCCAACCAACAGAGCAAGATTGAAGAAGACAATTGACAACCACAGCCAGATGTCTACCTATAAAACTTAACAGTGGATTGTCCTTGGACCCTGCTGGGAGTGCACAACTTCACACTACACCCCAGCCCCACCATATGTAAGTTACAGCATGTGGGAGGGGTTTGCAGAAGGGTCACATTCACCTCCGTGGCAGCCAGCATTAGAGAGTGTCTCTGAGTAAGAGGTGCTGGAGCCTTGTTTTGGAGGGCCATGTACTCCAAACCTGAAAGTAACAGGATGGTGGTAAGGTTCTAACTTAAAGTTGGTTTACACTTTCTCATTTTTTTGTAAAGTTTTTTTTCAAATTTCCTTAAGATTGAAACTTAAAAAAAACTTTTTTAAAAAAAAGGTGTGGACTGATTTGGTCCTCTGGAACTGCCGTGGTCTCCCCCATTCCTGCTTTGAGGAGGAGGAAAATCTGGAAGCCCAGCACAGTGCTGCCAAGCTGCCCACTTTTACCGATGCCTCCTTGTCTGCAGATACAGTTGGACTACTTCATCGTGACTCTTGGCAATGCTTCAGAAGCCTGTGCTTCCCAAGCAAAGCCATTACTGAGTTGTGAGCACAACTCAACGGATCTTCAGCGAACTAAGATCCATGCCCACTGTCAATTGAGTCTTACATAGGTTCACAGTTCACTGTTGACAACAAATGCACTTCAGTCACTGGCTGATATGTAGCTCTTCTTGACACTATTTCTCAGGCTGCAATTTTTAATTTTGCCCAGGTATAGAAACATAGAAAATAGGAGCAGGAGTAGGCCATTCGGCCCATCGAGCCTGCTCCACCATTCATTATGATTATGGCTGATCATCCAACTGAGTAACCTGTTCCCGCTTTCCCCCCATAATCCTTTGATCCCTTTCACCCCAAGAGCTATATCTAACTCCTTCTTGAAAACATACAATGTTTTGGCCTCAACTGCTTTCTGTGGTAGCGAATTCCACAGGCTCACCACTCCCCAGGTGAAGTAATTTCTCCTCATCTCAGTCCTGAAAGGTTTACCCCGTATCCTTAGACTATGACCCCTGATTCTGGACTCCCCCACCATTGGGAACATCCTTCCTGCATCTACCCTGTCAAGTCCTGTTAGAATTTTATAGGTTTCTATGAGATCCCGCCCCCCCCCCCCCCCCCACTCTTCTGAACTCCAGCGAATATAATCAATCCTAACCGACTCAGTCTCTCCTCATACGTCAGTCCCGCTATCCCAGGAATCAGTGGTAAACCTTCGCTGCACTCCTGCTATAGCAAGAACATCCTTCCTCCGATAAGGAGACCAAAACTGCACACAATATTCCAGGTGTGGCCTCACCAAGGCCCTGTATAATTACAGCAAGACATCCCTGCTCCTGTACTCGAATCCTTTCGCTATGAAGGCCAATGCACCATTTGCCTTTTTTACCAGCTGCTGCACCTGCGTGTTTACCTTCAGCGTACGAGAACTCCCAGGTCTCGTTGCATATTCCCCTCTCTCAGCTGTTCAGATAATCATCTGCCTTCCTGTTTTTGCAACCAAAGTGGATAACCTCACATTTATCCATATTATACTGCATCTACCATGCATTTGCCCACTCACTCAACTTGTCCAAGTCACCCTGAAGCCTCTCTGTATCCTTCTCACAGCTCACCCTCCCACCCAGTTTTGTGTCATCTGCAAATTTGGAGATGTTACATTTATTCCCTCATCTAAATCATTAATATATATTGTGAATAGCTGGGGTCCTAGCACCTTGCCTTGCTGTAAATTATTCTGCACGTATCCTGTCAGTTCCAAAAATACCTCCCTGCCAATGAAATCTGACAACTTTCTTATTGTTTAATACCACCATGCCTACTGTTGCAAGTCCTTTCAATCTTAGTCAACTAGTTCTCCTATAGTGGCTGAAGCTTCTGAGCTGATTAACTGATGATTTGCAGCAGGAACCTTGAAATGGTCTTCCATGATGGCTTTCTCTTTAGAGTGTGAAGCCACTCTGCACTGTCATACGAAATTCATTCAAGATTTCACAAGGCATTCCTTAATGGGGCTGGCACTGACTGCCAAGGCCACCTCCTTTCCGAGGCCCATTCTGCCATTTATGGACTTCTTTCCCTTAAGTGTAAACACTGGGCCAAATTACAGACAACAGCATCTCAAATGAACAACCTTAAAAATTGTAGGCTTGGTATCCTAAAAAGCTTCAACCTCAGACATTGCTTTGAGTCAGATGGCTATCGAAACAAAATGGCTGGCTTCATCTTTTCATCTGCTGCAGCAGCACTGAATGGGTTGCCAATAGAGGGTATTAATTGTGCCTGAAGCCCATCATGAATATATAATGAAGATGCATCAGAAAATTGCTTGGCTTCTTAGTGGTACAACACTGGTGGGTTTAAGACCATTCTGATGCACTTCCAGGGATAAATGAGGAACATTCTGGCCTAAGTGCCATACCACTGCCTTTTTACAGTACAAGGCAAGGTTCATCTCAGTGAGCACCTTGGTGTGCAACTTAGTGTACAAAGCATTTCGACCCCCTTATTCCATACTTTGCAGTAAGATGTGGTAAAAGAACTCTGCCCAACCACACTATAGTTGCTCCATACTTCCAACCTCATAAGTAACACATGTTGATAGAGAGTCTGAATCTTGGTGTTGCAGCCCAATGGGAGTGCATTTACCTGAGATACTTGCTTCAGAGGAAACCATGGAATGTGTTTACCTATTACATTTCCTCGGGATTCCTTAGATTTTCAGGGACTGTTCATTTGGATACCTTTTAGCAAATGAAATGAAGCCGTGTGTCAAAAAAAAAGTTCTGTGGGATCAAACTGGATTTAATTTTTATTCTTGTTACTTTGTAATTTCCCTCTTTCTCACATTTCTTTCGTCTTGCACCGGGACCAGTTAATAAACCTCTTGTGAAGGAAAAAAGCTGAAGATGATCAGTCTCTCTAGGAAGCTGAACTTGTTAAACCTCACTGATGATTTCTTACATATGTTTTGGCTGTTGTTCTGAACGTTCTTGAGAGCCTGCATTCAAAGAAATAAAATGACAATATCAGATATTTCTTTTAGCTGATGCCTCTCTACAATTGCAACCTCTCTACAGCTACAGAATTTGCAGGCATGACCATTGACTCATCACAGGTATGAAAGTCTGTGCGGTTCTGATGTGAAACCAAGTACAAATTGAACTTCCTTTGGCATTGAGATGATGGACAATAGAAGCAAATATTCTCTCAGGAATTAGGTTATAGTTAATGCCCCCAAATCTCCACCCCCACCCAAATCTTTAGTGCCTGTGATGGTTTAGGGCATTTAACATCAAGGGATGTGGACCTGACACCAGATGAATTGGCACAGTATTTAACTTCACCTTTGTGCAGTTTTAGCTTTAGACTTGATGGACTTTTCAGGTTCTAGTCCATGGACAGTTTGTGGCACTTTGAAAAAGAATGAAAGAACTTGCATTTCTACGGCACTTTTCGCAAGCTCAGGATGTCCCAAGCTACAGTCAGTTTTTGAAGTGTTGTCACTTGTAGGAAATGCGATGGCCAATTTCTGCAAAGCAATATTCCACAACTCAATTAAATAAGGACCAGATCATCTGTTTCATATAGAGGGATAAATATTGGCCAGGACTTCTGGAAGAGCTAAAAATAAAAGCAAAACACTGCAGATGTTGGAAATCTGAAATAAAAACAGAAAGTGCTGGAAATACTCAGCAGGTCTTGCAGCATCTGTGGAGAGAGAAGCAGAGTTAATGTTTCAGGTCTGTGACCTGTCATCAGAACTGGTTAGAAATGTAATAGGTTTTAAGCAAGTGAAATGGGGGAGGGAGAGAGAATAAAAGGGAAGGTGTGTGATAGGGCAGGACAGATTAACTGACAAGGAGGTCATGGGGCAAAAACAAAGGGAGTGTGCTCATGGCGTGGTGAAAGACAAAGCATTAGTGCAGAGAGTGTGTTAATATCGGAATAATGAACAGCTCTGTCCAAAAGAACTGACATGAAAAAACAAGTTTAAGGCAGACACATGATACAAAAAAAAATAACATAACAAAAAGGGGCCAGTCATGCTCTGAAATTCTTGAACAATGTTGAGTCTGGAAGGCTGTAGAGTGCCGAATCGGAAAAATGAGGTGCTATTCCTCGAGCTTGCATTGATGTTCACTGGAAAACTGCAGCAGGCCCAGGACAGAAATGTGGGCATGAGAGCGGTTGGGGGGGTGGGGGGGGGGGTCGTTTTTCATGTTTCTGCTTTTGGACAGAGCTGTTCATTATTCTGTTAGTAACAATCTGCACTAATGCTTTATCTTTCACCACACCATTAGCACACTCGCTTTGCCTTTGCCCCATGACCTCCTTGTCAGTTAATGTCTCCTGCCCTCTGCCCTATCACACACCGTCCCTTTGGTTCTCTTCCCCACCAACCCCGCTTCACCTGCTTAAAACCTATTACATTTCTAACTTTTGGCAGTTGTTACGACCAGGTGAGAAAGAGGTCCAGGGGTTCCCTTTCAGCCTTTTCCTGGTTTGGCTGCAATGGGGCTTAATTTTTTAGAACACCGTGTTTTTAGCTTCCCCCTCCGTGAATCCTGGTCCACTGCTCTCCAATTGTAATGGCAAAGAAATCAACCAGGCAGGTGTTCTTAGATTTTAAACAAGACAGGTGTAAGTTTATTAACCTTAAAACTCTAATTTGGTTAAAACTACTAAATATACGCGACACGACCACGCTAGCATGCATACGTGATGACCACACACGCAGATAGAGACAGAAAAGGAGAAAGAATCAACGGGAAAGGTTTGAAGCAATAGCTGGAGTTCATTTACTGTCTTTTGAGTTTGATGTAAAGTCTTTGCCATTAAATCTTGCTGTCTCATTGGAGCCCAGTACACACTTCCAAACTTGTTTCAATGGTTTTTCTATCTTGAGGCTTAGTTTCTTCAGTGGGTCCCTGTCTTTTCGTGAGAGGGAGCGAGAGTGACAGGGAGATGCTGTCTTCTTGAAATCCATTTGCCATCTTCACTTTTCGTGAGAGAGAGGGGGAGAAATGCTCTCGCTTCAAGTTCAGTTGCAGTCTGTTTTTCCCTGTGTGGCACAATTCAAACCAAACCTGGGCCAGCAGGCCAGCCATGTGACTAATTCCTTTTTTGGAACAACCTGCCCGGCGAGGTTTTGTAGATTCTTTCAATCTTAGTAGACATCCTCAGTAAGGGGCTGGAATGCTGACTTTTACATCTTTAATGTCTTTTGATCAAAATCCATTTGGTTAATTGAATCAGAGAGATGTTCCATTGTCTTCTCCAGGTAACTGTCTTTTAGAATACAAAAGTTTCCAGCCACTGTCCTTTTAGAATGCAGGTGCAGCCATGTTTTCAGTCCAGTAAGAGTTTAAAATTAATGTTCCATATGACGAAATTATTATGCCTCATTCTTGGCAGGTCTGGTTTTCACCTCACAGTTCTGATGAAGGGTCACAGACCTGAAACGTTAACTCTGCTTCTCACTCCACAGATACTGCCTGACTTGTTGAGTATTTCCAGCACTTTCTGTTTTTACTTCTGGAAGAACTCCCCTGCTCTTCTTCGAATAGTGCCATGGGATCTTTTGCACCACCTGAGAGGGCAGATGGGGCTTTGGTGTAAAGTTTCATCTGAAAGACAGCTCCTCTGGAAATGCAACACTTGTCATTATTGAACTGTAAACTTAGATTATGTGCTCAAGTCTCTGGAGTGGGACTTGAACCCACAACGCCTTGACTCAGAGGAGAGCCATAGGCACTGACTGTCACAGTGGTCCCATTTTTTAAAAAAATCAATAGACAAGGAAAAATTCATAATCCCTTTTCCAGGCATTTATTTTGTAACCAGTCACCTTTTCAATCCAGCCTTTGGCTTATGTGGGCATTATGCTGCCGTTTTGGCTTATCCTCATTGAGCAGATGCTTCACTTTGAAAAGACGGGTGATCTGTTTCAAAACTTGGGTTACCAATTGTTTGCTCCTAAAATTATCGTTAACTACCTGAAATAGATCTCATGGAATAGGGGCAGATTAACTTGGATGCTATCCGTTTTCTTGAGAAATTGGGTTATTTTTGGGTTTCACCTCTATCTTCAATTCCCACATGGTTGCAGAGGTGAAAATATGAATGACAATTAAGCTTTTAGTTCCCTGCTGACATTGAAGATCTGGGCTCTTAAAGGTCTTGTCAGATCTCACTCCTATGCAGTTTACCTCCTGTTTCGGACAGTGAGATCCTCTATCTGGATGTGGTAAACCTTTCTTTGATTAGATCCTGACTGCTCACCAAAAGTCTTATTTCTCTGAAATGTAGTCTCTTGTGGCCTTCAGAAAACATTATACCAATCACATTTAATGCTGTCAAGGGGAAGACATTGAAGTAGAGGTAAAGGATGTTTTATACATTTCAATAGGACTGAGGAGCTTCATTCAGTGCCTCCCCACAGAAGGACAGCTGACAGCAGTAACTGTATGTTGAACCACGGGCCCAAATGTGCTTCTCACCATACTGAGGACAGAACACTAGATACCTGGTGCAATATATTTCTCCTAGATTTTAACTGACCATAAATAATCCAGTAGATTAAGAAGTCATCACAGTGGGAGCTGACCATTTGAGCATGTATAATTTCTAACAATTGCCTAAATTATTCAAAATTAGTTGCAATGGTAAGCAGTCCAATGCATTAGCACAAAATTACTTCACAATTAAACAGTAAAAACACATTAAACTTGATTTTTTAAGGAAAGAACTTGCATTTATATAGCACCTTTCACATCCTTCCAAAGCACTTTACAGCCACAGATGTACTTTTGAAGTGCAGTCAATTTTGTACTGTAGGAAATACAGCAGCAATGGGCTAAATGACCAGGTAATCTGCTTGTAGGTGTTAGTTGAAGGATCAATGTTGGCCTGGATACTGGGGAGAACTCCCCTCTTCTATGAAATAGTGTTATGGGATCTTATACATCCACCTCAGAGGGCAGTCTGGGCCTTGGTTCAATGTCTCATCTGAAAGAGGCATCTCCAACAGTCTGCAGAAACAGTCGCCTTCTGATTCTGAGGCAAGTGTACTACCACTGAGCTAAGGCTGTGTCTGATTAGTATGTTAAGTACTGGTAGGTCTTTGGTTTACAACTAGAATAACAAAGAATTGCAGGTAACCATTAATAAACCTTTTGATTGTGTCTAGATTTTTCTCATTCAACAAATAATCCTTTATATGCTGGTGGTAATTGTCACTTCAGTAGGACAAAGAAAATGTTGTTTTTATAAATTACATTTCATTTGACTTAACAAAGTTGCCTCAGTCCCAGACAATGAGGTACTGCCACCATTGATTTGCTTCACTTCCCACCTCCAAAGACATCATGGTATTGTTGTTGGTGTTCTTGTTTTATGACTTGCAATGCCTGAAACACGCCAGCGAACAACATCACAATGAAGATTATGAAGACGAGGATGCTCAGCACTGTTAACTCTGTCACTAATTAATGAGTTGCAGGTGAACTACTACTGCCTATTTCTCCTATCACGTGAAGCACAAATACCGGTGTATTTTTTTTTAAACCTACCTGCAAGTGCTTTGATGACTTGTCCTCTCTTTATATCATGTAGCTCAGATTGAGACAAAGTAGCTGTATATAGGTACCATCACAGATATAAAAAAAAATCCTCCATACAAGAACAAAATATTGTTTTTATTTTAGGAGCCCTTAAAGCCCTTTAGGTTAAAAAGCCAGTAAGATACAGAAACAGTAAGATACAGATGTGATTTTAGCCTTGAGCATCCCTTTCAATCATGCTCCATAGAATGTCAATCGCCCTTTTGTAGTCTCTTTTTTTCTGTTTCAAGTGGCCTGCTAGGAAAATATATAACTTGTAATAATGTCTCCTGCCCAGCCTCTGCCAAAATTTGATGGAGATTTTGAGGCAGTGAGGGAACATACTTTACTGGGATCGGCCACTGCAAGACCAGGAAAAGGAGGTACCCATCTTATGGGACAGAAATCTTTA
Source organism: Heterodontus francisci (assembly GCF_036365525.1). Taxonomy (NCBI): domain Eukaryota; kingdom Metazoa; phylum Chordata; class Chondrichthyes; order Heterodontiformes; family Heterodontidae; genus Heterodontus; species Heterodontus francisci. Next base: position 108,760,456 of record NC_090378.1, read on the forward strand.
ACTAAAATTCTGTATTTTTTTTTTAAAGGTGATGTGTGGCAGCTTAATTAATGTAATTACTTGTTTACCTTTCCTTTCAGTTTTTTGGTTGGAGATCCACATAAAGACCAACAGTGTTCCGTCTTTTGGTTTTTTTACTGTTTTGCTCTTTTTGATGAACTTTTATTTTCACCAGGTTTGTGGATGCCCGTGCTGCTGAACAAAATAATGTTGCACACAGTCAGACTAAAGTATTCCTGACAGATACAAAGATCTTAAACAGGATAACAATCCTCTTTAGAGTAGCGGTTCCCAATCTTTTCTGCTGTGCCCACCCACCCTCACCGATTCATGTTCCATGCGCCGAGGCCCCCTTTTAAGAAAAAACAGTTGGAAGCAGTAAATGTGAATTCCAAGAAAACTGTTTCCAGTTTTCTTTTGGCTACATGTTCCTTCCCTAGGATTAAAGCCCTCAACTTTGCACTAGCAAAAACCTTCCATCCATTCACAATTATGGAACACCAAACTTCACGCTTACATCAATTATATAGTATGTGAGAGCTGGTGGGTACTGACATAACATGAGCATACTGGCAAGTGATGCTGTGTTGCTGTGCACTAATATTCCTGGAATTTGAAAGACAAAACCCAGTTTGGGAACCTCTCCGATTGCCCAGATGTCTGCTCAACCCTCAATTTCAGACATTTCTAACCCCATACCATTATGCTGTGGACTAACACCCTGTTGGAATTGATGTTACATGTAACCCTCAGAGAAGGGGAGTAATTTGATCCTATCAATTAAAGCCTAAATTTAAACACCAGTAGTGAAAAGACATAGTCCTAGCTGATGACGTTACTCAACTCTGGAGATGGTATGATGATTTTGTTTAGTTTTTTAACATGGATTCTTCCTCTCCCATGCAAGTATTTTTCTCCTCATCCTTCCTCCTTCACCTGGGAGGATGAGGCCAAATACCTCTTTGTGAATGTTGTCACCCTGACCTCATGACTAGCTAATTACACTGTGCTTCCACATGGAAACCCTATTTTTGGCAGTTTTTCTTACTCTGAAGCAGCATTGCCATGAAGCATTCCATTCACAGCTGGAAAGAGAGAGCAGTGGGAGTGGAGCGGGGATTTAAAAAGCGCGCCAAAAGGTCGGAGAGAGAGCAGCAGGAGTACAGCAGGAGAAAAAAAATTGAAAAGTGACGTCACAATCAACAGAGCGAGCACGGGAAGAGCTGGCCGGGTTAAGTATACTGGTAAGCTTTTAATTTAATTTAATCTAAATCAATCAAATATGAAATAAGACTTGATCAATTCATGAGTATACAGACGAAAAACTAAGGTGGATTTTATAATTTATCATACAAAATGAGCGAGCGAGTGTATTGATTCAAATTAGGACCTGGAAAATTAAAAATATTCAATTGGGTAGTGTAACAGTAAGTGCTGTAATAAGAGTATAAGCACAGAGCAGGACTAGAGGTATTAATTAAAAATAATAGTTTAAACAGGGAACTAAATAGATTGTTAAAAAAAAGACAGTGCGACTTGAACAGAGTGCTGGGAGTTTGGTGAGTTGAGGGAGTTGGGTGAGGAAAAGGAGGTGCTCCATTGCTTTTTCTAACTGTTTCACCCTGTAGGATTTGGTTCTTCCTCTACTACAGAGGAAGAAGCTAGCCTTTTGGTGAGTATCTGGTAAGTGGTTAAGGTCTATTCTATTCCTAAGGTTTAAAATAGTGTAGGAACTGGTGGTAAGGTTAAAGGAAAATAAATAATTGAATAAAATAACGAAGTAGTCAAAACACATTAAGGATGGCAGGACAGGAGATGTGTCATGACTGTCGCATGTGGGAGCTCCTGGATGCCAATGTGATCTGGGGCAAACACGTCAGCAGTAAGTGTTTGCGGCTTGAGGAGCTTCGGCTCAGAGCTGGAGTCTGAGCTGCAGATAGTGAGACACATCAGGGAGGGGGAAAGTTACCAGGAGGCGGTCACACCCTTAGGATAGGGTCTTCTGATTTGGTCAGTGGTTAGGGAGGAGAATGTAGCTGCAGCTGAGGCAGGTGAGGGGACCCAGCGGGTAGGAGTGCAGGAGCCTCAGCCTTTGCAATTGTCCAACAGGTTTGAGGTTCTTTCAGCTTGTTTGGATGAGAGTGGGGCTGCAGGTTGGATGAGCTAACTGACCATGGCACTGTGGTACAGGGAGGCATTCATGTGAAGGGAGCAAAAAGGAATGTAGTGTTAGTAGGGGACAGTATAGTGAGGGGGGATTGATACTGTGCTCTGCAGCAAAGAGCGAGAGTCCAGAAGGCTGTTTTGCCTGCCCGGTGCCAAGGTTCGGGACATCTGCTCAGGACTGGAGAGGAACTTACAGTGGGAGAGGGAGGATCCCATCGTCGTGGTCCATGTAGGTACCAATGACATAGGCAGGACAAGGAAGGAGGTTCTGCAAAGTCAGTGTGAGGAGCGAGGCACCAAATTAAGAAGCAAAACCTCAAAGGTAATAATTTCTGGATTATTATCTGTGCCATGTGCAAATTGGCATAGAGCAAATCAGATTAGAGAAATAAATGCATGGCTCAAAGACTGGTGTGGTAGAAATGGCAGCAGTACTGGGGAAAGTGGGGGCTGTACCGTTGGAATGGTCTACACCTGAACTGTACTGGGCTGGTGTTGTAGCAAGCCGCATAACTCCGGAAGTAGAGAGGGTTTTAAACTAAATAGTGGGGGCAGGGGATCAAATTTGGGAAGTAGTGGTAAATCAAAGAGTAGAGACAAGGCAAGAGAGAAAGGTATTAATATGGGAAATTATAAAACAGACTGTAACAGGAAGGGATAGAGAGTACAAGTCTAAGAGTAAATCAGCAGTCAAGGCTAGATGTTACAAAAATAATAAAAGGACAAAACTAAAGGCTCTGTGTCTAAATGCACATAGCATTCAAAACAAAACAGATGAACTGATAGCGCAAATAGAAATAAATAATTACAATCTGATAGCCATTACAGAGACATAGCTGCAGGATGACATAGATTGGGACCTGAATATTGAAGGGTACATGACATTTAGGAAGGACAGGAAGCTAGGAAAAGGTGGAGGAGTGACTTTGTTAATTAATGATGGTGTTAGTATATTAGAGAGAGATGACTTAAGTTCAGGAAACCAGGATGTAGAAGCGGTTCGGGTAGAGATGAGAAATGATAAAGGTAAGTCACTCATGAGAGTGACATGGTAGGACAGAGTATAAAAGGAAGAAATAATGGGAGCTTGTCAGAAAGGTATGGTGATAATCATGGGGGATTTTAATTTACATATAGACTGGAAAAATCAGATGGGAACAGGTAGCCAAGATGAGGAGTTCATGGAATGTTTTTGGCATAGTTTCTTAGAACAGCATGTTCTGGAGCCAACCAGAGAGCAGGCTATACTAGACCTGGTATTATGCAACGAGATAGGATTAATTGATGACCTCACAGTAATCCCCAACTATCAACATCCTAGGGGCTACCATTGACCAGAAACTGAACTGGAGTAGCCATATAAATAGCGTGGCTACAAGAGCAGGTCAGAGGCTAGGAATCCTGCGGTGAGTAACTCACCTCCTGACTTCCCAAAGCCTGTCCACCATCTACAAGGCACATGTCAGGGTGCGATGGAATACTCTCCACTTGCCTGGATGGGTACAGCTCCAACAACACTCAAGAAGCTCGACACCATCCAGAACAAAACAGCCCACTTGATTGGCACACCATCCACGAACATTCACTCCCTCCACCACCGACGCACAGTGGCAGCAGTGTGTACCATCTACAAGATGCCCTGCAGCAACACAGCAAGGCTCCTGAGACAGCACATTCCAAACCTGCGACCTCTACCAACTAGAAGGACGAGGTCAGCAAATGCATGGGAACACCACCACCTGCAAGTTCCCCTCCAAGTCACACACCATCCTGACTTGGAGCAATATCGCCGTTCCTTCACTGTCACTGGGTCAAAATCCTGGAACTCCCTTCCTGACAGCACTGTGGGTGCACTTACCCCACATGGACTGCAGCAGTTCAAGAAGGCAGCTCACCACCACCTTCTCAAGGGCAATTAGGGATGGGCAATAAATGCTGGCTTGGCCAGCGACGCCCACATCCCATGAATGAATTTTTTAAAAACTGCACACAGTATTCAAGATGTGGTCACACCAATGCCCTGTATAACTGAAGCATATCATCCTTAATTTTATTTTCAATTCCTCTTGTAATAAAGGATAGCATTCTATTAGCCGCCTTTATTACCTGCTGTACCTGCATACGAACCTTTTGTGACTCATGCACTAGAACACCGAGATCCCTCTGCACCTCAGAATTCTGCAGTCATTCTCCATTTAAGTGATACTCTGCTTTTTTATTCTTCCTGCCAAAGTGAACAACTTCACATTTTCCTACATTATACTCCATCTGCTAGATTTTTGCCCACTCACTCAACCTCCGTATGTCCTCTTCACAACATACTTTCCTACTATCTTTGTGACATCTGCAAATTTAGCTACCATGCCATTTCTCCCCTCATCTAAGTCATTGATATAAATTGTAAAATGTTGAGGCTCCGGCACAGATCCCTGCGGGACTCCACTCGTCACATCCTGCCAATCAGAAAAGGACCCATTTATGCATACTCTCTGTTTTCTGCCAGCCAGCCAATCTGCTATCCATGCCAGTATGTTACCCCCTACACCATGAGCTCCTACTTTGCACAATAACCTTTTATGTGGCACCTTGTCAAATGCCTTCTGGAAATTCAAGTACGGTATGTCAACGGGCTCCCCTTTATCCACAGTGCATTTACGCCTTCAAAGAACTTCAATAAATTGGTTAAACATGATTTCCCTTTCACAAAACCATGCTGACTATTCCCGATTACCCTGATTTTTTTTAAGTGCCCAGCTATCGCCTCCTTAATGATCGAGTCTAACACCTTCCCCAAGACAGACATCAAGGTAACTGGCCATAGTTACCTCTTTTCTGTCTCCACCCCCAGCACCCCTCCCCCCCCCCCCCCCCACCCCGCCCCACCTTCTTGAATAGAGGGGTTATATTTGCTACTTTCCAGTCTGATGAAACCTTTCCGGAATCTAGCGAATTTTGAAAAATTAACACCAACGCATCTGCTACCTCATTAGCCACCTCTTTTAAGACCCTAGGATGAAGCCCATCAGGACCCGCGAGCTTGTCAGCCCGCAGCTCCATCAGTTTGCTAATACCGTTTCCCTGGTGATTGTAATTTCACCAAGTTCCTCTCTTCCTTCCACCTCCTGATTTATAGCTATTATTGGAATGTTTTTTGTATCCTCTATAGTGAAGACAGAAGTAAAATATTTGTTCATTTCATCTGCCATTTCCTTATTATCCACTATTAACTCCCCATTCTCACTCTCTACAGGACCAACACTGACTTTACTTACTCCTTTCCTTTTTAAATACTTGTGGAAACTCTTGATTTCTGTTTTCACATTTCTAGCTAGCTTCCTCTCATACTCTAATTTCTTTCTCCTGATTTACCTTTTAGTCACTCTCTGCTGCTCTTTATATTCTGATCAATCATCTGACCTACCACTCATCTTTGTGCAATTATATGCTTTTTCCTTAAGTTTGATGCTTTCCTTAACTTCTTTAGTTAATCACAGATTGTGGGTCCTTCCCTTGGAATTTTTCTTTATAATAGGAATATACTTATTCTGAGTATTCTGAAATATTCCCTTAAATTTCTGCCACTGCTTCTCTATTGATCTGTCTCCTAGCCTAGTAACCCAGTTCACTTTGGCTAGCTCAGCTTTCATGCCCACATAGTTGCCCTTATTTAAGTTTAAGATACAGTCTTAGACCCACTCTTCTTTCAAACTGGATGTAAAATTCAATCATATTGTGGTCGCTGCTGCCCAGAGGTGCCTTTACTCTGAGGTCATTAATTAATCCTGTCACATTACACAAAACTAAGTCTAATATAACCTGCTCTCTGGTTGGTTCCAGAACGTGCTGCTCTAAAAGACTATCTCGAAAGTATTCTACGAACTCATCATCCATATTGCCAATCTGAATTTTCCAGTTTATATGTAGATTAAAATCACCCATGATTATTGCCATCCCTTTATCATAAGCACCCAATATTTCTTCTTGTATACTTTTTCAGCTGATATCAATATCCTTAATTTCCTCACTCTGTCTAGCCTCTAGGTTATTGCCTATTTCTAGGAATTTGTGTCTTCTACTGTGAAGACAGACACACAATATTTGTTCAATGCTTCTGCCATTTCCTGATTCCCCATGATGATTTCTCCTGTCTCTGCCTCTAAGGGACCAACGTCTACTTTAGCTTCTCTCTTCCTTTTTATGTACTTATAAAAGCTCTTACAATCAGTTTTTATATTGCTGGTTAGTTCTCATTCTATTTTTTCCCCCTTTTTATCAACTTTTTGGTGGCCTTTTGCTGGTTTGCAAAGCACTACCAATCCTCAAAACTTGCTACTTTTACCTTCGTAATTGGCTTTAAGTTGAAGATTCTTGTTTGTGATTGAAATGTGTCACTTTCACACTTAACATGAAATTCAATGGTATTATGATCATTATTTCCCAGTAGATCTTTTACTATGACATTGCTTATTAATCCTGCTTCATTGCATATTACAAGATCTAAGATAGCTTTATCCCTAGTCTGTTCTACAACATATTGCTCCAAGAAACTGTCACAAAAACATTGTACAAACTCATCTTCTAGACCACTGTTGCCAATTTGATTGTCCCAGTCTATATGTAGATTAAAGTTACCCACAATTAATACATTACCTTTTTCACAAGCTTCAATAATTTCCCATTTGATGTTCTGTCCAATAATTTAACTGTTGTTAGGGGGCCTGTAAACTATTCCCACCAGTGTTTTCTGACTCCTGCTATTCATGATCGTCTGAGGCCAGATCCCTTCTTAATGTCCTTAAGTCATCCTTTACTATCAGGGTTACCCCTCCTCCTTTGTCGTTCTCTGTTAGTATTAGAGAGTATTTTGTCACAATTAGTATTCTGGTTAGTAACGTTTTAGTCACCTAATAATCTTACAATTCCCGGTTGAAGGGAAAATATCTTTATTGACCCCTCATTAATTATTTTACTATTTGAGAAAAGCTGTAAGTTTCATGTCTTGTAACACACTTGTCACACAAGGTGCCTCAAATAGCAAAGCATGTAGTACTAACACTGTGGCCTGGGTTAGTATCATAAACATGGACAGTGGCTGGAGCCATGGGTGTTGGCCTACATTATATACAGTTTCTCACCATTGGTGGTCAGGTAGCTGTTGTATTTCCTGCATTCCACAGTCATTGTTCTGCATCATTTTTACTGAGTGTTTCTGTGAGGTAGTGGTCCTTTCTATTCCAGGCTGCAGTGCTGACTGCTATTCCAATACCCAACCATTCCTCTTCCTTAATTCTAACTCATCTAATCATGGTGGCAACATACATGGCTCAATCACACTGGTCACAAAAACTTTATATTACATTCATTACAATAAGATCACAATCAACAATCCTTCCATCATGCATGGACTTAAAAGATTCTCCAGCTCTCTCCTTACCTGTATCTATCTTGTGCATAGTGTCATGAACGTGCTTCCATTATTAATATTTTTGGAGGACTTGTGTTTAAAAGACTGTGGAAAATACCTGAGGAGATGTTGAACTTTTTTTTGAAAGGGTCACTGGAAGGACACTTGGGACTTTCTTTCAAAACACTTACTGTAAGTCACAAGTCTTGAGCTAAGTAAAAATCTAGAGCCTTATGGACTATGGAACTATTTGGAGTTGTTTACAGAGAAGTCACATGTCTAGATTTATGTCTCAGAAGTTTTGGTTTCATTTTTGGAGATTGTTTGGAGGGCAGTCAGTGTGTATCCTGCTAAGAGAGAAGCCACCAAACTCATCCTTTGCCACCTGCTTTGGAAAATCTTCTGAGAATCCAATGATACACAAATTCTCTTGAAAGGTCTGCAAGCCTACTCCTCGATGTCTCCTGAACAGAACTGCTCCAGAAAGATCCCAGTGACAGCTGTCTAGGTGTACCCGGATGCCAGACGAAAGGGCCAGCTGGACCATTTCATATCTTACCCATTTTCTTCAAGAATTAATAAGTTTTTGGGCAAAGTATTTTTGTTTTTGTAAAGTTGATCTCTGCAGAGAAAGCTTCTTTATTTTTTCTTTAATCAGTATGTGTGTGTGTGTATGCACGCGCGCATGTTTGTTGGTTTTTTTTAGAAGGGAATATATTTATACTTTCATATTTCAACCTGTGTGTTGATAAGCTTTGCATCTCTATTGAATATGTCTTGTTTTATAATAAATTAATAATTTTGTTGTTTATTAAAGAAACCTGGTTGGTGGTTTTTTATTCTGACACTTATATAGATAAAGTATATAATTGGCCATATCAGTAAGTGGGTAAAACATTTAAATACATGTTGTGACCAGTGGAGTAGTGGAACTCGAGAAAGACTGTGCATTCCTCCAACCTCGGTCTGAACAGTAGTTCTTGCTAAGTATTATTTTCCTCGCCCTAGACCTTCCAAACCCGTGACCTCTACCAACTAGAAGGACAAGGGCAGTAAATACATGGGAACACCACCACCTGCAAGTTCCCCTCCAAGTCACACACCATCCTGACTTGGAACTAAATCGCCGTTCCTTCACTGTCGCTGGGTCAAAATCCTGGAACTCCCTTCCTAACAGCACTGTGGGTCCACCTACCCCAAATGGACTGCAGCGGTTCAAGAAGGCAGCTCACCACCACCTTCTAAAGGGCAATTAGGGATGGGCAATAAATGCTGGCATAGCCAGTGACGCCCACATTCCATGAATGAATAAAAAAAAATTGTCTCTCTGAGCTTTAATTTTCCTCCCTCTGACCATTACCAATGTGTTTAATTTATCCTGATTATTCGAAAGTCATTTGCTCTATGGAGTGTTTGTCAATACTTTGATCATTTCAAATATTGTCCCACTCGACTGGCCACTTTAACCATTTCATGCCAAGCTGTTTGTCAAGTAGTTGTGCCTGTCTGAGACCCATTCTTCAGTGCATTTACCATGCATTTTGCTTGTTAGTTGCTTCACATGTAACAATTCACATCTGCACACTTACACCGGTGTTCCAGTATCCTGTCTACACATTCTTAACAAAAGATCAAAAAAAGGAGGGGGGATGGTGTCTGTCTGAGATCTTTGTTTATCTCCCCCTGCATGGTCCCAATGTTTCAGGTAGTGGCCAGACTATCAAATGCAGTTCTCTTTTAAAAAAAAACTCATAGGCAAAGATACAAATATCTCCACGCGAAAGCTGTCAAGTACAATTCTTAACCGCACTTCCCTAACTCTTCCAATTCCTATTTGGCGGTGTAATTTTTCCAACTCTATCTCTTACCCTCAATCAATTACTCTCATCCAGTTTTACACATCCTATTAGTTACCATTTTATCTCATGCATGAGCCCTGGAAGAACTTTACAGTCCAATGCAATATTCTCATAATATCTTTAGAGCTAAAATCATAATTCACAAGTGGTACCAGTTATTAACATATTTGTTTGTTCTTTATTTTAGATGACCCTTATTGCTTCAAAAAAAATTGAAATTATCCCAAATTCAAATAACAGTGTTGTTGGGCCGACAAGTTTTGTCAATGTTCAATTAATTTCTCCCCAAAAGAAACTGTTTTTTAATACTCAGGAACCACCTAGACTGCTTTTCCATCAGTTTTTTTGTTGAATGAAAATTTAATTATCCCCTTAAATAATAGGTAGATGTTCCCTTTTGAGTGCTTGAAATGGCGACTCATATCAATTTATTTTAATCTAATTCAAATCTCATAAATAATTATGCCCAGGTTTGGTGGGGTATTGCATTAAAGATAGAAGTGCTTGCAACTAGTTTAGAGATAACTTCTATATCTCTCCTTCTCAAGCACTTTGTATTGGAAGATAACAAATGGCCTGAACGGCTTAAGGCCAAGTCTTTGAAAGGCAAAGCCTTTAGTCCAAATTTGATATCTGCAGATAAATTCTTAAATTATTTTTAGAAAGAAACTGCTAGATCTCATGCTGTGGCATAAGTAGTCATGTGGTCCTGGACAGCATCATCACATGTCTTAAACACAAAGAATCCAGAATCCATTGTGCCTCTGCCCCAGACTCCAATGGGTTAATTTGTCCAAACATAACAATCAATTTAGAAACTTAAAATTTAATAATGCCTAATATATAAATTTACACTCAGAACTACAAATGTTGTGTGAATTTAATGAAAAAAATTTGTCAACAGAAAGGGTTAACTTCTCTGCTTGTATTCAAGAGGGTGGAGCAAAACATTCCCAGATGTGTCACTTTATCTCACTTTTTTTTAAAACTTTCTCGATTGAAAAAGAACCAAACTTCAAATCGAACTCTATTTCAAACTGTTTTTCCCCAATTCTTTTTGGTAACCTTAGTGATTGAAAACAACAAAAATTCTTGGTAACATTATCAACTTCAAAAGAAAACATCTCCATCAGAGGAGACAGCAATTTAGATTAAACTCCAATTGTTTCCAAACCTTTTAACATCTTTTGTTAGACATTTCCAACCCAAGGATTTTTTTTTTTTTGATATGACCCAGTGTAGACCCAGTAAAAACACATACAGTAAAAACACACAAGAACTTAATTAAAACAAAGGGGCCAGTAAAACAACAACGAACAGCGTGTTGAAGGGAGGATGGGTAAAAGAGGCCACAGCACACAGATGGCCAAGGAGTTGTAGATATAATTGTAGAAAAGGTATTGAGGAGGATCCCAGAAACTAGGAGTCGTCATGGACACCAGATATGATTAAACTCATAATAGACAATGGGAAACTGTGAAGTTTTGAACAGGTTCTCACTGAGCCAAATAAGGAATTATCATTATGTCATTATACCAGACCCCTATGAGTAAGTAAGAGGGGCGAGTCTTAGAAATACGATTTAACCCCTGACTGAAACTGAGGAAGGTACGAGAACCCCGGGGAAGAACACGCGAGAAGATACCCTGAGCCAGGGGCTCAGAGAACCGAAGAGCAGCCGCAAGTCCGAGACTGATCACCACATGTCTTGACGGGTAGTATACTGTACAAGTAGTGAGACCTTGTACTTTGATGAGTTTTGATACTGTACAAGTAGTAAGAGCTTGTACTTGACGATTTAATGTGGGAATAAAATATTGAGATACCTTTCACCAATCGGATTCCGTGGATTCTTTAAGAGTAGTGTGTGTGCGTGTTAGGCACAACACCAGGCTGGTTCCAAATTCCAATTCACAGCAATAAACATTTAAAATCCAAAACTGCTAATGTTATAAGAGTGAGCCTTGTATCCGGAATTAAAGACCCCCTCAAAACTTGGCATGATTACTTGGAAGTTCACTGTGGCCACTAATAAAATTCCAGTTTTCCCAACTTAACAGGTTCGGTAACCTTAATGATTTTAACTAAATTCAGAGCAATACGTACTAACTGCACACAGAACAAAATAGCACATGCTTTTTTGAAGGTAAATTATGTCATTTTTCCTGTTCTTTAGTTGAAACTACCCACAAGGAACAAAACAAAAGACAGAATTATTTAACATTCTTGCAACAAAACATTTAATGCCAGCCTCTTAAAGTTAAAATAGACAGAATCCTTCCCATATCTCCTTTACTTATCCTTTCTCTCCGTGAAACTACTTTCCAATTTCTGACGTTTGCTACATAAAAAGTCAGTAAGACATGTTGTTAATTTAAACTTCAAAAAAGCTATGGCAGATTTTAAATTTTGGTCCAATTACAGCAGTGTTTTAAACCTTTAAATTGGATTTCTGCCAGACATCTTCAAGGCTGAAGCTTACCTCACAAAATTGTTCATTGCCTTTGCATAGTTGCAAAACCAACTTTTAATTATATCCCATTTCTGGGTGCAAAATCTTAAATTGAAATGAACACACTCAACAATCATATTCACACTTTCTTAATTCCAAACAATGTAGAAATATTGATTCTTATAATGGGTTATGAAATAAACGTACCAAAACTAAATCCCCTGTCCTGAGCCCAAGGAACACATAGGTTCAACTAGTTCACAACCAAAACATGACTCAGAAATATAGAAATAATAGAACAAGTAACAGACTCATGCTTTCAACATTAAGGCTGGATGACAAAGTGTTAATGACTGTTAGCTGTACAAAATACAAGCTACACAGATAAGGACATTCATTTGTGGAAGCTCGTGGGCCTTAGTGACAGTACAGCATCCATATGATGGGATAACTCATCCGCATTCGCAGTTTAATTCCACTCTTAACTCTCCTCAACGATGTATGATTTTATTCAGGTGAGTGACTGCACTGATCAGGGATTCCTTATCTGTCACACTCGGCAAAAACTTAACCCTTGTGGCACTGGTTCAGGTAAGGCAAATTGACCCGTTACCTCTACTCCTGTTCGACCGGATTATTGGCGACATTTCTCGTTGGGAAATGGCTCCTATGCGTTTGTTACAGCCTCCGGGTGTTCTGACTGTGATCTGGATATTGGTACCTGGATGATACTATCCTCTGAAGATGTTACTTGCTGTGTTCACACTTTCCAACATATTAAATCCTCTAGATCTAGAAATTCCTATTCTCCTCTTGTTATTTATACACCTGTTAAACTTAGTAAGCTCAGTACTGTTCTTAGCAGTTACAGGGCATAGAATTGATTCTTACCTTTACCAATTATTCAGTTGAGGAAATTATTAAAAGGGCACAACACTTGTTGTCACAGGTTAAATCGACTAATATTTGGCAAGCTTGGCTGCAAGCTATTAGTCAAGGGGTTGTGGAGGCTTCTGTTGCGAAATCTGCCAGTGAATGGCTTACTGATGCTGTTACAGGAGTATTTGGATGCACTTTTGGTATATTCTCATATTCTCTAGTTCCAGTGTTCACTGTAATTGGGATTGTTATCCTCATTCTAGTTCTTGTGATTTTTTGTAAAATTATGCTCAGTGATATTGTCTTTGCAGGGTTTTTTCCTTTATTCTCTTTTGCTGCTATAAGTTTTTCTAGCTCTGCAAATAGAATCTCAGTCACACCTATTGTCCATCTCATCGAAGACATGTCTAACTCGCTTCATCAGACTTCTCTATCTCATCATATGGTTTCATCGATTGAAGGTTGATGATCGACATGTCAAGATACAGTCATTTCATTAAACATTTCACAACCTCAGATCGCCGACACTTCGCATAGTATTATTCTGAACTTTGTGATAAAATTAAAAGATTCATTTTTGGAAAATCTAGATGATCCATGTAAGAACACGAACTATGATTATTGTAGATGCAGGCTTTTATATTATCGCACTGTTTTCTAAAAAAAGTAGTAACACTCTATTGCATGTTTAAATTTTAGACATTACTTGGTTAAAACTACCTATCTTCGCTGTTCACCTTTATACTGGTCAAGAGGGGGTGTGATTAAATATAGGTATAATAGGCTTAACCAGGTAGAATTTAGATATAATTAATACTTTATACCTTTTAGAATTAAAGATTGGTCAGTTTTCAAGACTCACCGAAATTCCCTTTAAGGGCAGAGTTAAAAATCCAAGAACATCCTTGGTACAATGGAATGTGTACCAGAAACGCCTTTTAAGTTCAATGAGACAGGCTATACATGGTCCGTACTGATAACTATGATCCTAATTAGTTGATAATGTTAATGATATAGACAGACTGACTTAAGGAGATGGTACAAAGTACCATCACAGATGATCAATCACAAAATGGAATGTTATCTACAAAAACAGTTACTGCACAAATTTAATTAAAAATCTTTTAAGTTTAAAACACATTTATAAAGTTAAGTGTTAGTGTTACTATAAAACATTACAAACATTTTGACCAGATAAAAGCTCACAACTTCATGAGAAAGGAATTCTCAGCAGATAATTAATTGGGAATAAGTAGGTAATGATATTACCATATATGGATAACGAAAGTGGGAAAAACACGCACAGAAAGGTAACACCGACATTCCAAAAGATGAGTTAATAGATTAGAAACAGTATAAAAGTGAGAGCTTTTGAATTGAAAAATTAGGGATATTGAAATTCCTCATCAATGCTTCTCACCTATTGTAAGAATGGCTGACTGCATGACAAGAGAATTCTGCTATTAACCGAGAGTGTTTTGTCTTGTTAAGCAGGAAGCTTACTCGGGGAATTTAAGGTAACAGTTTACTTTGAATTTTGATGGATATTCTAAGATATTTTGCTGTAACATTGTCAAGATTGAACTTTTGGATTCTATTTTAGAAATAAGATTATGTTTTACATCTCTTAGTAATCTTTGATATTGTAGTATACTTTTCCACTTAGAAGTGTATTACATGTTAAATTCTTTAATAAATATGTAAACATTAATAAATCGTCTCATGTATCATTCTGTATACAACTACAAGAACCTCCTCTCTCTGTCTCTTTAAGTATAGAGATGCATATTGAAGAGAGCTTCCCAGACCCTTATAATATCTGAGATATTTATGATTTAGCCATAATTATTTTTAAAAATAGGCTATCCAAAAGATGGTAATATTCTCTGTTAGTTTTCTTTCTTTGAGGGAAAACTGGTTCAATTCTTTGGACCCAAATAAGTGTCGATAAGAATTTATCTGGTTAGAACTTAATTAAAGGCGATGCATAGGGATGTACTCCTGATTTGGTTTAGTCCCTATTAGGGGTTTAAGTCATAAATCACTTCAGGCCCTACTCTTTCCTTAGTTATCCTCTTCCTTTTAATGTATTAATAAAACATCTTTGGGTTCACCTTGATGTTGTTTGCCAATATTCTTTCATGCCCTCTCTTTGCTTTCCTAATTTCCTTTTTGATTTCACCCCTCCACCTTCTATACTCATCTTGGCTTTCTGTAGTATGGAGTTCTCTGTGTCGGGCATAAGCTTTCCTTTTCTGCTTTATCTTATCCTGTAAGCTCCTTGACATCCATGGGGCTCTAGATTTAGCCGTCCCATCCTTTTTCTTTGTGGGACCATGTTTACGCCGAACCCCTTGAATTTCCCCTTTGAATGCCTCCCACTGCTCTGGTACTGATTTACTTTCAAGTAGCTGTTCCCAGTCCACTTTCGCTAAATCACTCCACAGCTTAGTGAAATTGGCCTTGTCCCAGTTGAGAACTCTAACTCCTGCTCTATCCTTGTCCTTTTCCATAATTATGAAAGAGAACCAGAAGTAGGGGGCACTGTTTTAAAAGTAGGGGGTTGCCCTTTTAGGACAGAGATAAGGAGAATTTTTTTCTTTCTCTTTATTTTGAGAGGGTGTCTTCTCTTAGTGCACCTTTGCTAATGGCTGTGAAGGCTAATCCTTGAGAGGCAGGTTCTGCCACAAATGCTGCACAAGAAGCTGCCAAGTGAGACTGAGAGTTGTTTTTGATGTTGGCGCCTGTTGCCAAGCTGCTGTAGCAACTGGTCGTCATGGTAGTGAACACCAGTCCACAGAATGTGTTGCCATTCCCTCTTTTGCCAGCTGCTGGCTCCTAGATGAGACAGTCGGCATTTAGGGCCTTCATGTCACACTTGCAAGTGGAGCTTTGGGCGCCCCACTGGCCATCTGGCCCCGACTACTCAAAAGGTCATAGTGTCATAGAGTGATACAGCACTGAAACAGGCCCTTCGGCCCATCGAGTCTGTGCCGACCAACAACCACTCACCTATACCAATCCTACATTAATTCCATATTCCCTACCACCTACCTACACTAGGGGCAATTTACAATGGCCAATTTACCTATCAACCTGCACGTCTTTGGCTGTGGGAGGAAACCGGAGCACCTGACAGAAACCCACACAGTCACAGGGCGAATTTGCAAACTCCGCACAGGCAGTACCCAGAATCGAACCCTGGTCGCTGGAACTGTGAGGCTGCGGTGCTAACCACTGTGCCGCCCAATGGAGCGATACAGCACTGAAACAGGCCCTTTGGTCCACCAAGTCTGTGGCCAAGGCAGGTCACTGGCACTTTCATAAATTCACTTTTCGCAGGGTTTATTGCTAAGTTTTTTGAACAGAGTTTCTAGTTGTTCCAAGTGGTCCTTCCAAGTGTCACTATAGACTAGCACATCATCAAGGTAAACTTACACAGTTAGGAACACAGGCTATCACTTGGTTCATTAGTCTCTGAAAGGTTGCTGGGGCATTTTTTTTTTGCCTGTATAGTATCATTTGGCACTGGAAAATACCATCTAGCATGACAAAAGCTGATATTTCTTTAGCTCTGGGAGTGAAAGGAACATGGCAGTATGCCTTTAACAAATCTATTTTTGTAAGAAACATGGCACTGCCCACTCTGTCAATACAGTCTTCCAAGCAAGGGATTGGGTAGGAGTCTGCCTTTGTTACTGCATTAACTTTTCTGTAGTCTATGCAAAGTCTGGTTGACCTGTCAGGTTTAGGCACTAATACTATGGGTGAACTCCAGCTGCTTTGACTGGGTTCAATTAGGTGGTTTTCCAGCAGGTATTGGATTTCTGCTTTTACCTGGGCCTGTTTCTCTGGAGTTTAGTGGTTGGATGCTGTTTTATAGGAATGGATTCTCTTACATCCACATCATTTGTGGCTGAGGTTGTACATCCTTGCTTATTCCCACAGACTCTTTTAAATGCTGTGGTTAGCCCTGTTAGGTCTTCTCGTTGGTTTGCATCTAAATATGAAAACAGAAGCTGGGATTTAACTCTGGGCGGACAGGAGCCAGCCACCGACTGAAAAGTCGGCGGCGAACTCGCTTCCGCCTCGTCTGGGGATCCGACACTTATTTTGCGGGTCACTGGGCTTTAACTGGTGTGAGGCGGGAACTTCCACCCACTTGAAGTATGACGTCCTGCCTAATCGAGCTGCTGGCCAATCAGCCGGGAGCGGTGGCCACTGCTGGGACTACAGCCCAGCTTGAAGAGGATGATGTCGGGGAGCCCGAAACAAAGGTAAGTTTTGGTTGCCTCGCTGGGGCCCGCCCAATCACCCCGGCGAGGGTGGTCGATTGCGGGGACGGAGGGGCGTGTTCGGGGTGGTTGGGGCAGCGGGAGCGGCCCTCCATCGAGCACAGGGTGCCCGATCATGAGGGACCCCCGGGCCATCAGAGAGCCGCCTGCCTTTGTCAGGCAGCTTTTCTCGGGCCTCGGCTGTCCGACTAGCCACGAGTTAAATCACCATGGAGGTGAGTGGAGACCCTTAAGTGTCCATTAATTGGCCACTTAAGGGCCTTGATAGGCCTGGGGCAGGCGGGCCATTTTTCGCCACCGCCGCCCTACGTAAAGTGGCAGCGGAGGCGGCAGCAGGTCGGGAGGGATTCCTGGAGACTCCCGCTGCATTTTACGCCGCCCCACCCCCACCACCATCTCACTCTTTGAGGGGGGCTTAAAATTTAGCCCATTGTGTCAAATCTCCTTAGCAATTCAGTATTAGCTAACTGGATAGTAGGAGTCTCAATTTGAGAATTGTCTAGGCCTCCTTCTGCCTCATCCTCACTCTCCCTTTCATCCTTCACTGTACCTGATATACCTGTGCTTGCTTATCTTGCTCCTGGCGATAATATTATTTTAACATATTGATATGACACAGCCGATTCTTTCTCCAGCGACCTGGAGTGCCAATCAAATAATTTACTTCACCAATTCTCTTGACCGCTTTATCTGGGGAGGTGGTGGCATAGGGGTATTGTCACTGGACTAGTAACCCAGAGACCCAGGGTATTTCACTGGGGACATGGGTTCGAATCCCACCGTAGCAGAAGGTGGAATTTGAATTCAATTAATAAATCTGGAACTAAAAAGCTAGTCTAATGATGGCCATGAAACCATTGTTGATTGTTGTAAAAACCCATCTGGTTCACTAATGTCCTTCAGGGAAGGAAATCTGCTGTCCTTACCTGGTCTGGCCTACATGTGACTCCAGACCCACAACAATGTGGTTAACTCTTACATGCCCTCTGAAATGGCCTAGCAAGCCACTCAGTTGTATCTAACCGCTAATAAGTCAATAAAAAGGAATGAAACCGGACGGAACACCCGGAATCGACCTAGGCACCAGAAACGACAATGGCAAACCTAGCCCTGTCGACCCTGTAAGTCCTCCTTACTAACATCTGGGGGCTAGTGCCAAAGTTGGGAGAACTGTCCCACAGACTAGTCAAGCAACAGCCTGACATAGTCATACTCACAGAATCATACCTGACAGACAATGTCCCAGACACTGCTATCACCATCCACGGGTATGTCCTGTCCCATCGGCAGGACAGACCCAGCAGAGGTGGCGGCGGAACAGTGATATACATTAAGGAGGGAGTTGCCCTGGGAGTCCTCAACATTGACTCTGGACCCCATGAATTCTCATGGCATCAAATCAAACATGGACAAGGAAACTTCCTGCTGAATACCACCTACTGCCCTCCCTCAGCTGATGAGTCAGTACTCCTCCATGTTGAACAGCACTTAGAAGAAGCACTGAGGGTGGCGAGGGCACAGAATGTACTCTGGGTGGGGGACTTCAATGTCCATCACCAAGAGTGGCTCGGTAACACCACTACTGACCGAGCTGGCCGAGTCCTAAAGGACATATCTGCTAGACTGGGTATGTGGCAGGTGGTGAGGGAACCAACAAGAGGGGAAAACATATTTGACCTCGTCCTCACCAATCTGCCTGCCGCAGATGCATCTGTCCATGATAGTATTGGTAGGAGTGACCACCGCACAGACCTTGTGGAAACAAAGTCCTGCCTTCACATTGAGGATACCCTCCATCGTGTTGTGTGGCACTACCACCGTGCTAAATGGGATAGATTTCGAACAGATCTAGCAATGCAAAACTGGGCATCCATGAGGCGCTGTGGGCCATCAGCAGCAGCAGAATTGTACTCAACCACAATCTGTAACCTCATGGCCCGGCATATCCCCCACTCTACCATTACCATCAAGCCAGGACACCAACCCTGGTTCAATGAGGAGTGCAGGAGGGCGTACCAGGAGCAGCACCAGGCATACCTCAAAATGAGGTGTCAACCTGGTGAAGCTACAACATAGGACTATCTACATGCCAAACTGCATAAGCAGCATGCAATAGACAGAGCTAAGCAATCCCATAACCAAGGGATCAGATCTGAGCTCTGCAGCCTTCCACATCCAGCCATGAATGGTGGTGGACAATTAAACAACTAACTGGAAGAGGTGGCTCCACAACTATCCCCATCCTCAATGATGGGGGAGCCCAGCACATCAGTGCGAAAGATAAGGCTGAAGTGCCGAGTTGATGATCCATCTCAGCCCCCAGCATCACAGATGACAGTCTTCAGCCAATTCGATTCACTCCACGTGATATCAAGAAACAACTGCAGGCACTGGATACTGCAAAGGCTATGGGCCCTAACAATATTCCGGCAATAGTACTGAAGACCTGTGCTCCGGAACTTGTGGCGCCCCTAGCCAAGCTGTTCCAGTACAGCTACAACACTGGCATCTACTCTGCAATCTGGAAAATTGCCCAGGTATGTCCTGTACACAAAAAGCAGGACAAGTCCAATCTGACCAATTACCACCCCATCAGCCTACTCTCAATCATCAGTAAAGTGATGGAAGGTGTCATCAACAGTGCCATCAAGCGGCACTTGCTTAGCAATACCCTGCTCAGTGATGCTCAGTTTGGGTTCTGCCAGGGCCACTCAGCTCCTGACCTCATTACAGCCTTGGTTCAAACATGGACAAAAGAGCTGAACTCAACAGGTGAGGTGAGAGTGACTGCCCTTGACATCAAGGCAGCATTTGACCGAGTATGGCATCAAGGAGCCCTAAACTAAGGTCAATGGGAATCGGAGGAAAACCTCCGCTGGCTGGAATCATACCTAACGCAAAGGAAAATGGTTGTTGTTGTTGGAGGTCAATCATCTGAGCTCCAGGACATCACTGCAGGAGTTCCTCAGGGTAGTGTCCTCGGCCCAACCATCTTCAGCTGCTTCATCAATGACCTTCCTTCCATCATAAGGTCAGAAGTGGGGATGTTCGCTGATGATTGCACAATGTTCTGCACCAATCGTGACTCCTCAGATACTGAAGCAGTCCATGTAGAAATGCAGCAAGACCTGGACAATATCCAGGCTTGGGCTGATTGGCAAGTAACATTCGCGCTACACATGTGCCAGGCAATGACCATCTCCAACAAGAGAGAATCTAACCATCTCCCCATGACATTTAATGGCATTACCATCGCTGAATTTCTCCACTATCAACATCCTAGCGGCTACCATTGACCAGAAACTGAACTGGAGTAGCCATATAAATAACGTGGCTACAAGAGCTGGTCAGAGGCGAGGAATCCTGTGGCGAGTAACTCACCTCCTGACTTCCCAAAGCCTGCCCACCATCGACAAGGCACAAGTCAGGAATGTGATGGAATACTGTCCACTTGCCTGGCTGGGTGCAGCTCCAACAACACCCAAGAAGCTCGACACCATCCAGGACAAAGCAGCTCGCTTGATTGGCACCCCATCTGCAAACATTCACTCCCTCCACCACCGACGCACAGTGGCAGCTATGTGTACCATCTACAAGATGCACTGCAGCAACGCACCAAGGCTCCTTTGACAGCACCTTCCAAACCCGCGATCTCTGCCAACTAGAAGGACAAGGACAACACATGCATGGGAACACCACTACTTGCAAGTTCCCCTCCAAGTCACACACCATCCTGACTTGGAACTATATCGCCGTTCCTTCACTGTCACTGGGTCAAAATCCTGGAACTCCCTTCCTAACAATACTGTGGGTATACCTACCCCACATGGACTGCAGTGGTTCAAGAAGCTCACCACCACCTTCTCAAGGGCAATTAGGGATGGGCAATAAATGCTGGCCTGGCCAGCAACGCCCACATCCCATGAATGAATAAAAAAAAATTTAACTATCAGCTAGCTGAGCCATGATCAGAGAAGACTTATTAAATATTTCCTTTGGATTATCCAAATCCCGAATGAATATTTCAGATATTCTGCTATCTGACAGTGGTGCCAATTTTACCTCCGGCAATGGGACTACTGGAGAAGCTACAACTTTCGCTTCGGTCAAATCATTCCCCAGGAGTAGGTCAACTCCATCTACTGACAAACTATGGACAATTCCTACAGTTACCATTCCAGACATTAGGTCACATTCTAGTTGCACCTGATACAGAGCTATGGGTATATACCCCCCACCAATACCATTCACTAAAACCTTAGCATTCAGTGCGCTTTCTGGTGGAAAAGTTATGCCTTTTCCCAGCAAAAGTGTTTGGATGGCTCCTGTATCCCTAAGTATAACTATAAGTTTACTGCCTCACTTGAGGGAATAAGGAGTTACTTTTCCTTTTGACAAGAATTCCCTATAACTCCCAGGTATCTTATTCACAACCCCTGCACTCAGGGTGGTTTTAGTAGTTGGCCTTATAGCTGCGGTCAGACCTACAGCCTGATCTGCTGTACTCTCAGTCAGGGTCCTTTTCACTGCGTTGGCTTTGTGCACCCCAATAGGTCTCATGGGTTTTCCCCGCAACTTCTAGCATTCGGCACGAAGATGTCCCACCTTGTGACAATGGTAACATTTAGGCTTGCGGACCTCACTTCTACCCTCAGCACCTTCCTTTCTGGCTTGAGGAGGAGATCCCGGGGTGTTCACAGCTGCCCCTTCTTGTCCCCAGCTACTTGCCTTCCTTTCACTGTCCCACCTTCTATCCTTTCCGAGTTTGTGGGGATGACAGACAAAGGGTTTGGGCTTATACACAAGCTCATAATCATCAGCAATTTCCACTGCCTGTCTGGCCATTGAAACCTTCTAGTTCTTACTAACATGGGTTCTTACTAATGGAGGCAGTGAATTTTTAAATTCTTCCAGGAGAATTCATTCCCCAAGGTTCTCATACGTGGCCTCTATCTTTAGTGCCCACCTCCAACGATCAAAATTAATTTGCTTTACCCTCTAAAATTCTGTTTAAGTCTGCTCAGACAATCTCCGGAGATTCCAAAATTTCTGTTGGTAAGCTTCAGGGACTAACTTATATGCAGCGAGAATAACCTTTTTTGCCACCTCATAATCTGCAGATGCCTTTTCAGAAAGCATGGCATAAACCTCATGAGCACTACCCATCAACCTGCTTTGCATAAGCAATGTCCAGCTTTCCTTTGGCCACTTCATTTGTTTGACTATCTTTTCAAAAGTAATGAAAAATGCCGCTACATCCCTTTCCTCAAATTTCGGGAGGGCTTGCACAAATTTAAACAGCTCTCCACTGGGTCCTGAGCTGGAGCCAGGTCTTTCCCCCCAGAACTTTCACTGGAGTCAAGATCACTCTTTTGACTTAGTTCCAGATTTCTAATCTCAACTTCCCTTTCTTCTCTCTCTCTTTGCAATTCTAGTTCAAGTTTTTTATTTTATCATTTTTTCCTCAAGCTCAAGTTTTCTTAATTCTTTTTCATGCTCAAGCTCAAGCTGCTTCATAGGTAACTGAATTTTAGCTAATTCAACTGCACTACCCTCTGGTTTACTTTCTTCTTCCAATTTCAAATGGTGTGCTATTACTTCAATTATGTCTGCTTTCTTAGCTCCTGGTATTAACTCTAATACCAACAGTTCTGCGAAATCCTTTAGTTGAACCTTGATTCAGTGTCTCAAATCACTCAGGGATACATCCTCTTTCCCCAAAAAAGTTGCAGCAATTGTTAAGACATTCTGGTAGAATAAACTTTATTGCACAAGAATCCTGGTTTTTTTTTTCCTTTTCCAATTAATTATTACCCCACTTACAATTGTACCATCTCTAGGTTGGGTTTATCCCAGATGAGACCCCAATAATATGTTATGACAGAGGCGGGAGGAGTGCACTGTTTATTCTGGTCCCATTTCTCCACAGGTTACAACATATATTTTAAATTTTCCCACTTACCGATACAGTCACTCTATTTCCCCCAAAATAGAACACACTAACCAGGTTTCTTTAATGAACAACAAAATTAACAGTTTATTATAGAACAAGTCTCAACTAGTAATGAAGTAAAGCATAAACATACACATTAAAATTTTAAATTTCAACAATAAATTTTAAAGTTCCCTTTTCTGCCTTAGCCCCTCACTCTCTCTCTCTCTCACACACACATATACATACACCAGTTAACCGAAAAAAAGGGATTTTTCAAAATTCAGAGCTGTTACAGACAAAGAACACTTGGGCAGATTAGTTGCTTGCTTTTGAAGAAAACAGGAGATGAGATATGTTGTTCCAAAAACTGTCATACAGTCTAACTTCCGAGTACATGTAGACAGGTCACTGAGATCTTTTAGAACAGTTCTTTTCAGGCAGCGCTGAAAAGTAATTTAGCAGGCTTTCTTCAAAGACAGGAAATTAGATGAATTGACACAGTGGTCTTCTCAGGGTCCTTCAGAGGTATGCTGGAAACAAACTGGGTTGTGGTCTTCTCTCCTTTTTGTACATCTGCAGCAGCCACTCACTCCAGAAGGTAAAACACACACACCCGCAACCAAAAAGCTTGTGAGTTTTCTGCCCATCCCAGGTGGGCTCTGCTGCTACTGGGCTTATCCTATCAAGGGACACTTATCACTTCTCTGCCCCTGTTACCAGAGTTTCTGTTCTATCTTTAACTTGAGGCATGTAACAACCAATAACATTGTTGCCAATCCATTTCCTTCAGTGCCCCCTTGATGGCTTTTTTAAAAAAAACCTAGTCCAACATTTATTCTGTTTCACTATAAACTCCTTTAAAAATATTTTACAAAAAAAAAAAATCACTTTCATAATAGTGGTGAGATGGTTTTGTATTGTGCCTATTTGTCTGGGCTTTCGTTCTCTACCAAGTAATTGTTTCCAATTTATTTGACCTTTCAGACTGAAACTATTTATGGTTACTATGTTCTTATTTCTTCTGGTTGGGGGAATCCAGAACAAGAGGGTATCATCTCAAAGTTAAAGAAAGCTAGGCCATTTAGGAGTGAAATTAGGAAGCACTTTTTTGCATAAAGGGTAATGGAAATCTGGAACTTGTTCCCCAAAAGGCTGTGGATGCTGAGATAGTTGAAATTTTCAAGACTGGGATCGCTAGATTTTTGTTGGGTAAGGATATCAACAGATATGAATAAAGACAGGTAAATGGAGCTGAAGTACAGTTCAGCCGTGATCTAACTGAATGGTTCGTGGGGCTAAATGCCCAACACCTGTCGATGTTGGTACTGGAAGTACATATTCCATCCATGCCCTCAGGAGATCCCAAAGCACTTCATAGCCAATAGCCAATTTGCTTCCAATTTCCACCCTTCTCTCACCTTTACATGGTCCATCTCTGACACTTCCTTTCCCTTCCTCGACTTCTCTGTCTCCATCTCTGGAGATAGGTTGTCTACCAATATCCATTATAAGCCCACTGACTCCCACAGCTACCTCGACTACACATCTTCACACCCTACCTCCTGTAAGGACTCCATTCCATTCTCCCAGTTTCTCCGTCTCCGACGCATCTGCTCTGATGATGCTACCTTCCATGACGGTGCTTCTGATATGACCTCCTTTTTCCTCAATCGAGGATTTCCCCCCACTGTGCTTGACAGGGCCCTCAACCGTGTCCGACCCATTCCCCGCACCTCTACCCTCACCCCTTCCCCTCCCTCCCAGAACCGTGACAGGGTTCCCCTTGTCCTCACTTTTCATCCCACCAGCCTCCATATCCAAAGGATCATCCTCCGCCATTTTCGCCACCTCCAGCGTGATGCCACTACCAGTCGCATCTTCCCCTCCCTTCCCCTGTCAGCATTCCGAAGGGATCGTTCCCTCCGCGACACCCTGGTCCACTCCTCCATTACCCCCACCACCTCGTCCCCGTCCCAGGGCACCTTCCCTTGCAATCGCAGGAGGTGTAATACCTGCCCATTTACCTCCTCTCTCCTCACTATCCCAGGCCCCAAACACTCCTTTCAGGTGAAGCAGCGATTTACTTGTACTTCTTTCAATGTAGTATACTGTATTCGCTGCTCACAGTGTGGTCTCCTCTACATTGGGGAGACCAAGCGCAGACTGGGTGACCGCTTTGCGGAACATCTCCGCTCAGTCCGCAAGCAGGACCCTGAGCTTCCGGTTGCTTGCCATTTCAACACTCCCCCCTGCTCTCATTCACACATCTCTGTCCTGGGATTGCTGCAGTGTTCCAGTGAACATCAACGCAAGCTCGAGGAACAGCATCTCATCTACCGATTAGGCACACTACAGCCTGCCGGACTGAACATTGAGTTCAATCATTTCAGAGCATGACAGCCCCCCACTTTACTTTCATTTTTAGTCATTTTTAGTTATTTTTTCTTCCTTTTTTTTGCATTCCTTTTTACATTTTTTACAATCTTTTTTTGCATTTATTTCATTTCATCTTAGTTTGTTCAGTTTGCTTACCCACTGTTTTTTTCAGGTTGTTTTTCTTCAGGTTTGCACTTGCTGATGTTCAATATTCAGTATATTCACACCTAATCTGTACTGATGCTTTGTCTTTCAACACACCATTAACATATTGTTTGCCTTTGCTCCGTGACCTTATGGTCAGCAATGTGGCCTGGTCCAATCTGCACCTTCTCCTTTGTTATCTCTTGCCCAACCCCCACCTCACTTGTTTATAATCTGTGACTTTTCTAATATTTGTCAGTTCCGAAGAAGGGTCACTGACCCGAAACGTTAACTCTGCTTCTCTTTCCACAGATGCTGCCAGACCTGCTGAGTGAATCCAGCATTTCTTGTTTTTGTTTCATAGCCAATAGCTTTGTTTTGATATGTACTCACTGTTGCTATGTATTCCGTTTGCAACATGGCAACATTCCATAAACAGTAGATAATTTGTTTTTGTGGTGTAATTTGAAGATTGAATGTTAACAGAGACTTGCTTCTTCATACTGCGCCATGGGATCTTTTATGGCCAACTGAACAGGCCTTCAGTTGAACATCATATCAGAAAGACAGCACCTCTGGCAGTGCAGCACTCCCCCAGCACTGCACTGAAGTGTCAGTCCAGATTATGTGCTCAAGTTTCTTGAGTGGGGCTTGCACACACTAACTTGACTCAGGTATGAGTGCTACCACTGAGCCAATCTAACTTAATCATTGCGGTCACCAGATGGAGAGGAGGGGGTTATTTCAGTTTTCGAATTTTAGTACCCAGTTCAAGTTTTAGAAACAACTGGACAACCTGTTGAAAATGTGAACTGTCTGATCCAAAATAAAAGTGGTCAGCATCTACTCTTACTAGAGTAAAAGTCCTTGCTTTTAATTTAAACATTTTCTCTAATTTGATGCATCTTACTCTGAACAATAAATCTCTTGAATTGCTTGTGAAATTCCTTGTCGCAGGTCAATCGGGTTGTAAGCTATGGATCATTGAAATGTGGCAATTGTTTGAGTTAAATAGAGGGAATCCAACTGAAAATCTATTTAAATTTTATGAAGTCAACATTTTTGCAGTCCGACAGTTCACTCCAGAAGCAGGAGCTTGTAATAGGACTCTGCATTTATTTTGAAAAAAGATAACACAAATTAAAATGTATAAGATGACAAAACTTCCTTGATAGACTGGAAATCCTTTCTAAAGCTCAACATCAAGTGCAGTATTTTGAAAGTTTTGCAGTATGCTATTTGTTTAAATAAGTGTGCCACTTGCCTTTACTCTTTTGGAGTATAATTCGCATTCAACATTTTTCTTAAAATACTCCAAGGTTTTATTGCTCTTCTGATCAAGGGGTCAGGCTTTTATACTTGAAACAGGGACACCACTCTCATTTGTATCCAATATCAATCACACAGCACATCTGTTTGTTACTGTCTAACCTTTTGCACCACAATTTATGATTTACGGGCAATTTCTATTCTAAGGAAGCCCATCAGTTCGGTTATCACAAGAAGAGTTCTGATGAAGTATCACAGACCTGAAATGTTGACTGTTCCTCTCTCCACAGATGCTACGACCGACCGCTCCAGTCAAAGCCCCCAATCAAATATACCATTCTGATTGTGGTGGGAGAAACGCACTGTTAATTCAATCCTGTCCCTCCACAGATCGCCTAACATATCATTTTAAACTTTCCAAATTAAAGAAAGACCCAGTCAAATTGTACAATCTATTAACCCCTGAATGAGGCTGACCAAACCAGGTGTCTTTAAATCAACAAATTAACTCTTTAATTAGAAAAACTAAATTCTTAAACACTACTAAGACATAAACAACATTTAAAACAGAAAAAATTAGAAGCCTTGCAACTTTACAATCCAATGTTGCTTGAAGTCCTCACAGCCGTCCGATGGGGAAAAAAGGTTCTTCAACAGTAGAACAGTCTGTAGTCTAATTCCAGCAGTCAGTGATGCTTCCCTTCGCCAGTGATGAAATTCCACAATTAACGATTTGTGAACACTTTTTAAATGAATCAATTTGGCTTTAGAATTTTTGAGGGATAAAAGATTGTCAGAGTCTAACTTCCCTTCCTTCAGTTTAAATTATCAGAAATCTCTGTTTTGGCTTAACCTTTTTTAGAATTTTGAGAGATAATAAGCAAACAGACGAAATTCTTCCTTCACTTTAAATGGTCTGTTTCTCCTTTCAGGTGCTAACACACAGCTGTCTGTCTGTGTCTCCAGCTAGAACAGACTGTCTCAACTCAAAAAACAGTTTAAAAGATAACCAGGATGCATTCTTTAAAGATGTTTGGTTCCCTCTCCGTATACTTGTATCTAACGGCAACCAAAATGCACTTTCTCTAACTCCTGAGGCTTGCCGGTTCTTAAAGCAGTATGGCTCCTTTGCTGTCTTAAAGACACACCACATATTCCCCGGAGGTAAAAAAAACAGGATCATGACAATCACAAGAGTTCTGATGAAGCATCATAGACCTGAAATGTTGACTGTTCCTCTCTCCACAGATGCTACCAGACTTGCTGTGCATTTCCAGCAATTTCTGTTTTTATTTCTCAAAACATGTTTGCTGCCACGATGCTCCAGGGTATCTTGTTTTAAGATGTGATTTTTGTTTTGATGGGGGGGGGGGGGGGCTATCCTTAGTGAGATCTTTGGAGGGGAGTAGTTGTGGGTTCTTCAGGGAGGAAAGCAGAAATTGCCTTTGGAGCTTGTAGGGAGAGAAGAGAGATGTAATTGTTTCATTCATTATTGATTATTGTTATTCTCAGTCCTCTGGCATTTGGTTATACATAATTTTGAATATGCTCTAGGTTATGATAGCTTGCTACTTTTTCTAGGTACTATATGACTGTAAACATTCTGTTCCTTTTAATATTATGCATGATAGCTCAATTACCCTTATTTAAATGTGATTTTTTTTTACTGGAAGCAGACCTGATGAAAATAAAACATTTGTCTATGCTGAATTATATTGTCTTCATTCTTGTTTGAAGGGGTGTTGAGACATTTTTTCACAAAAAAGTTGAGGCACATAGTTTAAGGAGGAATGTAGCAACATGGATAGAAAGTTAGTTGCTGGGCAGGAAACAAAGAGTTGGGATGCTTAACTGTTGTTCAGATTAGAGTTTGAAGCACAGTATCACTGTATGAGGTTTGGCTAATAGTGATGAGGATTGCAGAAGATTGAGGCAGATTCGGCAGACAGATCAAAGATACAAGTTAATGGGGGCTTTTACTTCTGAACACAGAGGGACTGAGCAGCAGATTAATTGTGCATGTTTCAGTTTAAATGAGTCTCATGCTGGCTCTCGGCAGTGTTTGTAGAGTGTCATTTACCCATTTTATTTGATGCAAAAATATGACACGGTCAAAAAAATTAATGTTATTTGACAGAACAATTTAGCATCACACTGTAGTGCATTGTCATTGCAGTCTGACCAGTTTATTTTTTATTAAAATAAATTGAAAAAGGTAGTGTAGACAGGGAGTAATATAAACAGACTGATTTGAAATCATGTGTCATTTATTATTTGTGTTATCAGGAAGTTAATTTCAATAGATGTTCGTGTTTTAGCAGAGGGGATGTCCCTTTTTAATATAAGGCAATTCTGCCCTTTTGCATGGATGCTCCTGCACTGTGTTGCATCCTCAGTTGAGAGGGCAAGTAAGCAACCTGTCCCTTAGTTCCCACCATGGCCACTCTGAAACCAGACACCAGCAACTGGGCAGGAAGCACTGAGAACCTCGTATGTTGTTAAAATTTAGTTGCAATACTGTTAAAAACTTTGATGAAAGAAATGTACTATTTCACTGCAATATTTTTCTGTTACGTTTATATAAACTAAAAATAAACGTGGGACTAGTGCCAAAAAAAGAGGCCAGTTCTTCCCCACCTTCTTAGACAGTAAAATTTTATTTTTCTCATAGTACGGTTAACCTGGATTCCTGTGGTAGTTTTTTGAAATGTGAGGAGTCAATCCTTACTATGTGTTCATAGTAGAAGGAAGGCAAGATTCTGGGTAATTACCAACAGGGGTTGAAACCCTCTGGGGCTTGTGTGAACTGAAGTTTTGACGATTTCCTAAAATGGCTACCGCTCTTGTTTATCCCAATAGGTGGATCCAAGGGGGTAAAGATGGTGCTTGTGCATCCTTCTCTGCCTGTACTCTCTTGAGCTCTGGAGTGACTACCTCCTGAAACGCGATATCAATTTAGTTCTCTGCCTCAGTGACTCCAGCTGCCGCTCGAGTTCCGAAACCTGGAGCTCAAACTTCTGCAGCCGGTGATAAAGGCCTGCTACCTGACCCGAACCCGACGGGACCCAATGACATGCGTCAGGTTTGGTCGGGTCGCACTTCTGGGTCCGGCATTCGGGCTCGGGTCGAGTCGGACCAGATCGGACACACTCTATCACCACCTCAGGTAAGTGACTCCAATGTTAAATTACTTTTTGGACTTTAAAGGTGGTTTTGTTACAGTTATCTTAAGCTTGTGCAGGTAAGGAACAAAGTAAAAAACGGCAGGTAAGTTAACTGATGGTCGGGTCGGGTGCAGGAAAAAAATGGAAGGACTTGGGCCGGTTTAGGCTCGGGGTCGGATGGGGTTCTGTCTGGCTCGGGTCGGGTCTCAATTGCAGACCCGAGCAGGCCTTTAGCCGGTGACACTTCCT
This sequence comes from Heterodontus francisci, assembly GCF_036365525.1. Lineage (NCBI taxonomy): Eukaryota > Metazoa > Chordata > Chondrichthyes > Heterodontiformes > Heterodontidae > Heterodontus > Heterodontus francisci. Next base: position 108,790,648 of record NC_090378.1, read on the forward strand.
GCAGACGTGTTTGTCAAGGACACATGGTGCGTCCACGACCTCCCACATACTACAGGAGGCACATTCCGCTTGGCTGAGCTGCCCTGCCATTACTTAGCTTTACAATCTAATTATTGCTAGTGTAATAAGTGGAATAATTTACCAGTTATTTGCCAATCAGCTTCTTCCCCCGTACCGTGAAGGCTGAAAAACCAGAAAAGAAAGAGACCAAACAGCACCTCCCTCCCCCAGCCAGCGAAATCCTCCACACACAACTCACTCTAACCAAACAGCACTATTCCAACTAGTAATCACTAATAAATTACACAAATTAAAAAAAACCTAGTAGTACTAACCTCCGGCCCACAAGAGTTTTAAAAAAAAATAACTTTTTTTCTCTGATCTTTCTAAGCTATCCACAGGCAACAACAGCTGACACCCACCAACCAATCAGCCCACAGATTTCTCGTGATGTCACTGGCAGTCTCCCTTTCCACCCTTCAGATCCAGCGTGCGCCGACACAGCCAGAAAGCCTGCCGCTGCCTCGGACTTCAGGTAAGTAAGGGCCTCGAGCCCCGCTCTTTATTTAAACAGCTCCGCTCCAGTCCCAGTCCCTCCCAGGTCCGCTGCTGCCCCGGACCTCAGGTAAGTAAGGGCCTTGAGCCCCACTCTTTATTTAAACAACTCCGCTGCAGTCCAGTTTCCTCCCAGGTCCACTGCTGACTGCTGCTGCCCCAGTCCAGGTTCCTCCCAGGTCCACTGCTGACTGCTGCTGCCCCAGAATTCAGGAAAGATGAATCTGTCTGAACTAAGTAAGTTAATTCAAGATCTAGATGCAACATGATTACACAATAGGTAGCTGGGGCTGAGTTACTATTTTGATAAAATTCCTGAACTTATACCATATACTTATAAGGAGATATTAAGAAAGATAACCAAAAGCTTGGTCAAAGAGGCAGGTTTTAAGGACTGTCATGAAGGAGAAAAGAGTTGTGGAGAAGTGTACGGAGGAAATTCAAGATCTTAGGGCCTAGGCAGCTGAAGGCATGGCTGCCAATAGTAGAGTGATTAAAATCGGGAATGCTCAAGAGGCTAGTATTGGAGGTGTGCAGATATGAGGGTTGTACGGCTGGAGGAAATTACAAAGATAGGGACAGGCAAGGTCATGGACGGATTTGAAAATATGAGTGAGAATTTTAAGAGACATTGCTTAACCAGGAGCCACTGTAGGTCAGCAAGGACAGGGGTAATGGGTGAACAGGTCTTGGTGTGTGTTAGGGCATGGGCAGCAGAGTTTTGGATGACCTTAGGTTTCCGGAGGGTAGAACGTGGGAAGCCAGCCAGGAGTGTTTTGGGCTAGTCGGGTCTGGAGGTAACAAAGACACAGATGAGGCTTTCAGTAGCAGATGAACTGAAGCAAGAGTGGAGTTCGGCAATGTTATGCAAATGGAAATAGACGGTCAGTGATGCGTGAATATGTGGTCAGAACGCAGTCAAGGAGTGCAGTTAGATTCAAGTTTTGTGCTGGTGAAGTAACAACATCTAAGGATGTGGGAGTACAGAGATTAGATACGCTGTATTGAACAAACACTGCTATTATTACCACAAGTTGGAAAGAAATGCAGAGGAAAAATAATATTATTACAAGGCAAAAATCCTTTAGCCTGAAAGTAGTTACCCATTCAACAAAAACAGTTTTCTAGCAATGTAATTACCTTTAAATTACCATTAATTTGAAACATTATTCAGAGGCTATGATTTGATCAACATATACACTAAGCAATCGAGTGGCTGTGACTGACACCACAGCAGACAGCTGCTCTAGACCCATCAGTCTCCAATGATTTTGTAGGTCCCAAGCATGGAAATGGTACAAACTAATATGATCCAACTGCGGTTTGGTCTTCAGTGCTTTTTGCTTATATGTGTTACCAGTCACTACAGTAACTCATGATTTACTGGTGTCCTCATGGAATTCTGCTGGCCAGTTGACCTGAATGTGATATGGGCTCAGCTCTTCAGGACTCACATAGTCTGGTGCATTACTCATTAGATCACGGCCTTTGAAGGATTTAGGAAAAGCAATGACATCCCTGATACTTGATGCTCCAACTGTAAGCGCTATCAGTCTGTCTAGACCTAAAATGAAACAGATTAGACAATGAAACATCATGTTCTTACATCCAGAATTGACAAGAAGCATCACAAAGAGTTCATCAGTAGATTTTGCAAACAAAACAAGAAGCTTCCGCCCCAAGTCACAGCTGATGGACACTAATGCACTAGCCAGCCCATAAGGGAAGAGGGGGCAAAAAACAGGATTTTATGCGATTTTTGGCTTTAATATATCGAGCCTTCCCTATTCTAGAATTCCATATTAACATGGAAGAGGAGGGAGCCCAGTGTAGTGGTTAATTTACTGGACTAATAATAAACATAAATTCAAATCCTACCATGGAAGCTAGAGAAACTGAATTCAGAAATCTGGAAATTAAAATTTGGTAAAGATGACCACAAAGCCATTGGATTGTCATAAAAACCCAACTGGTTCACTGCTATCCTCCAGGGAAGTAAACCTGCTCTTCTTACCTGGTCTAGCTTATACATGACTGCAATCCCACACCAACCTGGTTGACTCTGAGGAGGCCTAGTAAGCACTTAATTATATTAAAACTTGCTCAGGGCACATAGTGATGGCGTTGCAAGCAACGTCTACATTCTGCGAATGGAAAAAAAAAAGTCTGCCTTCTTCTCTCCCATCGTTTTTAGAGTTACAAATATCCCCAATCAACAAACTAAGTTCTGATTTAGTCTAACCTCAGGCTCCTACGGTGCTGGATTGTAGAGAAGAGTGACACAAAAACTTAATTTGGAACTCACCCAAAGCAATCCCACCATGGGGTGGTGCTCCAGAATCTAGTGCCTCAAGTAGATGTGATAATAACCCACTGTCTTCCTGTAATGTACAAATAAATAAATAAAATATGGATATTTCTTTTAAATTCAAACCTATTTAACTAAGACACTTGCATGATATGCAGAACACCCCACTGGAAGATGGTGCAATGTCTGCAAAGTGATGCAATACCTTTTTCCAACTAGAGTTGCCCAACTCTGGTTGGAGGTATTCGGACCTGGCATATAATCATGTGACACGTGCCCTCAGTTTGCAAATGTTGTTTCATTTACTTCATAAAAGGTTGAGTCCTGAGCATCTTTGCTTGCGGTTTCACACCAGCAGCTGTTGTGTGAAAAGATTTGAGAACCAGGGGGCCACCTGTAAGCAGGTGAAGCAAGTACACAGTCACATTCATTTATGGGTCAATAAATGAAAGTTAGCACACATTTGTTAACGGCAAATCTTGTTCAACTAACTTGATCAAGTTCTTTGATGGAGTAATGAGGGTAATGCAGTTGGTATTATGCATATGGACTTTCAAAAGACATTTGACAAAGTACACCTAATAGACTTGTTAGCAAAATTAAAGCCCATGGGATTAAAGGGACAACAGCATTATCGATACAAAATTGACTAAGGAATAGAAAGCTGAGTAGTAGTAATGGAGGGTTTTTTTCAGACTGAAGGGAAGTATACAGTGATGTTGCCTAGGGGACACTATTAGGACCATTGTTTATTTGATAAATATATTAATGACCTGGATTTGAGTGTACAAGGCATAACTGCAAAGTCTGAAGATGATGGGAGATTTTCGTTACAAGGTTAGGTTGGAATAGCTGAGGTTGTTCTCCCTGGAGCAAAGGAGATTGAGGGGAGATTTGATGGAGGTGTAGAAGATTATGACAGGCTTAGATAATTTAGACTAGGAAAATCTGTTCCCATTAACTGATGGTACAAGGACTAGGAGACACAGATTGGAGGTTTTGGGCAAGAGATGCAGGAGGAATGTGAGGAAGAACGTTTTTTTACACAGCGAGCGATAATGACCTGGAACTCGCTGCCCACGAGAGTGCAGGAAGCAGAGGCAATCAATGATTTGAAGGAAATAAACTTGCAGGACTACGGGAATCGAGCGGGACTAACTGGCTTGCTTGATGGAGAGCCAGCATGCACTTGATGGGCCAAATGGCCTCCTTTTGTGCCTTAAATGACTATGAAACAAAACTGACTTGTAGTAAATAAGGAGAATAGTAATAGACAGACTGGTAAAATAAGCAAACACATGGCTGATGAAATTTAAGTAGAGACATGTGAAGTGATTCATTTTGGAAGGAAGAATGAGGAGAGGCAAGATTAACTAAATTGTTCCATTTTAAATGGATGCAGGAACAGAAAGATCTGTGAGTATATGTACACAAGTCTTTGATGGTGGCAAGACTAGTTGAGAAGGCTGTTAAAAAAGCACACAGGTTATTGGGAAGTACAAAAGCATGGAAGATATGTTAAACTTTTATAAAACACTGGGTAGGCCTCAGCTGGATACTGTGTTCAATCCTGGGCAACACACTTTATGAAGGGTGTCAAAGGCTTGGAGGGGGTGCAAAGGAGATTCAACAGAATGGTACCAGGAATGAGGGACTTATGCAGAGAGACTGGAGAAGCTGGGGGGTTTTCTCATTAGGACGGTGAGGTTAAGGGGAGTTTTGATAAAGATGTTGATAATCATGGTTTTGATGAGAAACTGTTTCAAGTAACAGAAGGATCGGTAACCAGAGGACACAAATTAAAGGTAATTGGCAAACGAACCAGAAGTGATATGAGTAAGGTTTTTTTTACCATTGTGTGTTATGATCTAGAATACACTGCCTGAAAAGATGGTGGAAGTAGAGCATGGCTACCTGACCCGAACCCAATGACATGTGTCGGATTCGGGTCGGATCGCACTTCCGGGTCCGGCATTCGGGCTCGGGCTGGGTCGGACACACTCTATCACCACCTCCAGTGAGTGGCTCCAATGTCAATGTACTTTTTGGACTTGAAAGGTTGTTTAGTTACAGTTTTTTTAAGCATGTGCAGATATGCAACAAAGTGAAAAACGGAAGCTAGGTTAACTGATGATCCGGTTGGGTCGGGCGTGGGAAAAAATGAAAGAATTTGGGCCGGGTCGGATGTGGTTCTGTCAGGCTCGGGTCGGGTTTCATTTGCAGACCCGAGCCAGCCTTTAGGTGGAGCAGATTCAATAGTAACATTCAAAAGGGAATTGGATAAATACTTGAAGGGAAAACATTTACAGGAAATGGTAAAGAGCAGGGGAGTGGGATTAATTGGTTAGCTCTGCCAAAGAGCTGGTACAGGCCCAATGGGCTGAACTGCCTCCTTCTGTGCTGTACCATTCTATGATTCTATAAACCACCAGGTGTCAACTGCAAATGCTAAGTGTATGCTCTACTTTTTCCCAGGTTGCTAGCAGCAGTGTTTCAGGGATTAATCTTCCATTTCAGGGACACTCAGCCAAAGCAGGAGGCTTTGAGGAAGGGATCATGCTCCTGATCAAGAACTAGGAGTTCTCTCCTCTAAAACCATTTCTCCAAGATCCTTTTATATTCCTCCTTTTCAAATACTTATCCCATTCCCTTTGAAATAATGGTATAGTCTCTATCTGACTAGCCACTTGGCGTGAATAAATGTGAGGAGTTCATGGACTTCTTTGTCACTAAGATCGATCAGTTGCCTCTGCCGCATCCCTCCCTTCCACTAGCCCACCAGGCCAAACTTCCTCCAAAGTTTCTCCGGCCTAAGCCCTGAACTCGCATCTTTCTCTAGTTTCTCTCCTATATCCTCTCATGCCCTCTCCAAGCTCCTCCTGCTCTCTCGACCCTATTCCTACTAAACTACTGACCACTCAACATCCCCTCCTGGTCCCCATGTTAGATGATATTGTTAACTGTTCTCTCTCTCTCTCTTCAGATGCCATCCCCCTCTCCTTTAAATCTGCTGTCATCACCCCTCTCCTCAAAAAAACCCCTTGACCCCACCATCTTGCATACCACTGCCCTATTTCCAACCTTGTTTTCCTCTCCAAAGTCCTTGAATGTGACGTCACCTCCACGCTCATCTTTCCCTCCAGTCAGGTTTCCGCCCTTACCACTGTACCGAAACGGCTCTCAAAGTCACTAATGACACCCTATGTGACTGTGACAAAGGCAAACTGTTCCTCCTTGCCCTTCTCAACTTGTCTGCACCCTTTGACACAGTTGACAACACCATCCTCCTAATTCAAACCTTCTCCACAGTCATCCAGTTGGGTGGGATTGCTCTCGCCTGGTTCCATTCTTATCTATCTAATTGTAGCCAGAGTATCACTTGCAATGGCTTCTCTTCCCACTCCCACACTGTTACCTTTGGTGTTCTCCCAAGGATCTGTCCTTGGGCCCCTCCTGTTTCTCATTTACATGTTGCCGATGGCGACATCATCCGAAAGTACAGAGTTTGTTTCCACATGTACAATGATGACGCCCAGCTTTACCTCACCATTGCCTCTCTCGACTCCTCCACTGTTGCTAAAATTATCAGATTGCTCATCTGACATCCAGTAGTAGATGAGCAGAAATTTCCTCCAATTAAATATTTGGAAGACAGAAGCCATTGTCTTTGGTCCCCGTTCCAAACTCTGTTCCCTAGCTACCGACTCCATCCCTCTTCCTGGCAACAGTCTGAGATTATACCAGACTGTTCGCAACCTCAGTGTCGTATTTGACACGAGACAAGCTTCCAACCACATATCCACGCCATCAGTCAGACCGCATATTTCTGCCTCCATAACATCGCCCGACTTTGCCCGTGCCTCAACCGATCTGCTGCTGAAACACTCATTCATGCCTTTGCTACCTCTATATTTGATTATTGCACGCACCTGGCTGCTCTCCCACATTATAACTTCTGTAAACTTGACGTCATCCCAAAGTCTGTTGTGCGTGTCCTTATTCGCACCAAGTCCCGTTCACCTTTCACCCTGTGCTCACCGACTTACTATGGCTCCCGATCAAGCAACACCTTGATTTTAAAATTCTGACCCGCGCCTCACCCCTCCCTATCTCTGAAATCTCCGTCAGCCCTACAACTGTCCAAGATATCTGTGCTCATCTAATTCTGGCCTCTTGAGCATCCCCGGTTTTAATTGCCTCCACCATCGGTGGCCTAGCCTTCAGCTGCCTAGGCCCTAAGCTCTGGAATTCCCTCCCTACATCTCTCCAGCTCTCTTTCTCATTTCCTCCTTTAAGACACTTCTTAAAACCTTCCTCTTTGACCAAGCTTTTCTGACCTAATACCTCCTTATGTGCTTACTGTCTTATTTTGCTTTATAATGCTCCTGTGAAGTGCCTTGGGATGTTTTATTACATTAAAGGCACTTTATAAATACAAGTTGTTGTTGTGAATCACCATGGCATGTATAATAGCCCTCAGTTCAAGAGCCTTCTTCCTTTCCCCGTGGTTTGGTTTCCAGAGGTCACCTCTATCCACCAGAAATGATCTCATTATCTCAATATCTTCAAGCTGGCATAAGGTCTCTCCACCCGCCCCATCACTGGGCTGGTCGCAGTAGTGGCAAAGTTCTAATTCTTCCCACTCGCCCCCCTCTCCCCATCCGCCACCTCCCCACTCCGCCGTTTGCCTTTGCTCCGTGACCTTTTGGTCAGCTATGCGGCCTGGTCCAATCTAGACCTCCTTTGTTACCTCTTGCCCCACCCCCACCTCACTTGCTTATAACCTGTGACTTTTCTAATATTTGTCAGTTCCGATGAAGGGTCACTGACCCGAAACGTTAACTCTGCTTCTCTTTCCACAGATGCTGCCAGACCTGCTGAGTGGTTCCAGCATTTCTTGTTTTTATTATGTACAATTTCTAATCCTTCCCGCACTGTGATGCATATTTTTATGTAATTTCAATGAGATGTAAGCAATATAAGTTGAGCTATATACCTTTAGTATTGTCTCCAGTACATAATGCTGCAATTCCATATTATGTATTCGAATGGATCCTCCTCCTATTTCATTGCCATTTAACACCAGGTCATAATGTTGACTCCTCACCTACGGAAAACAGAATCTGGTAATACTAGACAGTGATAGAGACTCACAGACGTCCAAACAAGAAAAAACTCAGCGACACTGATCATCAAGCACTTATCCACATGGTTACTTCAGGGCACCTCTGGATAGTTTACATAGAACATATAGCACAGAGACAGGCCATTCAGCCCAACCAGTCCATCCCAGCATTTATGCTCCTCTTGAGCCTCCTCCCATCCTTCTCTCTGGTGCAACAAAATCCTAGTCACCAAGCTTGCGCTGGAGTAACTTTGTCAGAGATCCCCAAGCAGCATTCATTCCTCAAGCTGAGGGTACACTTGTCTCAATCTTGCAGGCTAGCAGAATCTCTGGTGAGCAGGCACCTATTCTCAGGTTTCTGCTGATGGTGCGACTGAGCAAGTCACTATGAGGTGAGTGAGACTTATCCATCATTGTCATTTCCTCAACAAGCATGGAAGCCTTGGATTCTTCTTACATTGTAGCCAAAATCGCCAACTTATCTCCTGGGGAATCATGGGGAATCATGAACAAATATGAGAACCTGTATTAATTTTGTAGATGCATTGTGCCATTTTTTTAAAAAAGTTGTTAAAAGATTAAGTGAAAAACATCAGTTGTGTTTAGTGAGGATTTCCCAGTTAATTGGAAATACCCATCTTTGCATTTTACATTTAGTTGCCATACCTTGCCAGGTTCTGTGTAGATGAGATGTGCATCATCTGGGTGGGGAGCTGTGAAGGGGTGATGAGCAGATTCAAACTCTTCAGGGCTGTCTTCCTTTGGTAGAAACAGTGGGAAATCGACGATCCAGAGGAAATTGAATACACCTGGATCTCTGAGGGCGACACCCCTGGACTCCAGAATATCCGCACATTCCAGCCGCAACTTCCCTAATGCAGCATTCTTTGAGGGAAGAAAAAGATGCATAAGAAAGTAGGTAAGTTTGTCACTTTAAATCAATCACTGCATAAGACATGGAGGCACAGAAGAAAACCAGTCAGTCCGAAAGCAGGGTGATCATATCAAAAGCAGAGGTGGAAAGTAGATACCTCAGATGAGGACATCTAGAGCTCAAAAGTTATTCTACCAATAGGATTATCTGTGGGGGAAACTACTGCTGTGTTGTCTGCTTCTTCCAGATACCTATCCTGGGAGTTATCATCTCTACAGTTTATTCCTAAGTGGTGCCAAAATCAGCAGCATGCCTCTTCCATTGAGCTAATAAGGTGACATCTTTATTTTCTGTAGGGTTGCATCCTTAACTTTCCACCTGCCCAGTACCTCACCTGTTCCAATTCAGCACGAGAGATACCAAGTCAATTAAATTAACATTCACCTTAGGTTGTTTTCTTAGATGCCAGTTACAGATCAAGCAGGTCACCTGTTTGGTCTTTTGGTCAGAAAATAGCTGGCAAGTTCCTAAAAGAAGCAGAAGAAACCTGCCAAAAAGGTGGACTTTTTAATCTTGCTTTAACTTACCTCTAGTTCCACTCAGGTAAGTGAGAAACTCAGTCGCAGTTTTTCACACTCCCACATCCACACCATTAATGCAGTGAGCTATAACCTCACTAAGGGTAGTGTGTTGTACCACTATTTTAAGGATTTGTGTATATGGACGCCAAAGTCTCTCTGCTTATCTATACTTTTCAAAATTGTGTCATTTATAGTATATACTGTCTTACCATATTGGTACTTCCAAAGTCCATCACTTCACATTGAACTTCATCTGCCAAGCTTCTGCCCATTTCACCATTCTGTTTACGTCATGCTGAAGTCTACAACTATCCTCATCATTATCTAAGTTACCAAGTTTTGTAATGCTGCTCCCTATACCAGAATCTAGGTCGTTTATAAAAGTTAAAGAGTAATGGACCCAAAACCCACCCTTGGGGAACACCACTGAAAACCACCTCCCAGCCTGAAAAACATACATTGTTATGAATGTGCTTCCATTGTTAATATTTTTGGGGACCTGTGTGTAATAGATTGTGGAGAATATTTGAGGAGATGCTGGACTTTTTTTTTAAAAAGGGGCACTGGAAAGACACTTCGGACTTTGTTTAAAAACAAACACTTGGAGGAAGAGACAATGAAGGCTAAATAAACATAAGGAATCTTGCTGGCTATTGGAGTTGTTTACAGAGAAGTCACATATCTGGGTTTATGGCTCATGAGTTTTTGGTTTCATTTTTGAATATTGTTTGGAGTTCAGTTGGGGTATAAGCCTGCTAAGAGACAGGGGCTACCAGCTCACCCTGTTCCACCTCTTTGAAAAGCCCTGAGAATCCAGTGTGAGAACTGGAGAAACTGATGCAGCATTTCTCCTGAGAAGCTTCTGCAAGACTTCCTCTTGACATCTCCTGAACGAACTGCTTCTGAAAAGACCCCAGTGACCACCGCGTCTAGTGATCCATCTACGTGTACTTGGACGTCAGACCAAAGAACCATCTGGAAAATTCCATATCTTATCCTTTTTCTTCAAGAATTAACAAGTATTTGGCCAAAGTACTTTTTTGTTTTTTTGGTAAAGTTGATCTCTATAGTGAAAGCTTCTTTATTTTTTTCTTTAACTGGTGTATGTGTGTGCGTGTGTGTTGGATTATTTAGAATGTAGTATATTTATACTTTCACATTTCAACCTGTGTGTTAATAAGCTTTGCATCTTTATTGAATGAGTCTTGTTTTATATTAAATTATCAAAGAAACTGGGTTGGCAGATATTTATTCTGAAACTAAAATAGATGAAGTATATAATTGGCCGTATCGGTAACTGGGTAAAACATTTAAATATATGTTGTGACCCGTGGAGAAGTGGAACTAGTGAAAGACAGTGCACTCCTCCATCCTCGGTCGTAACAACATTCATCCCTTTGCTTCCTGTCAACGACCCAATTCAGTTATCTTTCAGTTACCACTTTCCCCTTAATTGCATGGGCTACCATCTTCTTAACACTTTGTCAATGCCTTAATAAAGTCATATATTTTTATACATACATATATCTATTGAACTACCATTCTCAACCATTCCTTTACCTCAAAGAATTCAATCAAGTTAGTCAGGCACGATTTGCCTTTAACAAATCCACGCTGGCTTGCCTTGATTAACCCATGCCTTTCCAAATTAAAGTTTATGTTGTCCCTAATAATGCTTTCCAATAACTTATATAATTAAAATACTTACTGCCTTTGTCCGATCTCCTGCTATGAGAATCAGCACATCACCTTTTTGGAGATTTGTTGCGTGACATAGCTGCGATTTCTCCACATCTGTAAGGATTTTGGCAAGTGCAGATTTCCATGTACCATCGGGTTGCAGCGTAACAAATGTCAAGTCCTGTTGGCAGAGACCAATTGCAAGTGACAGTGAGGAACACCAATTTCTATGGCGGTTTACTGATTTTCTCCTTGCTTTTCTCCTTTTAGGTTTCTCTAGGCCACCACCATAGTACCCCGAATGAGAGGAATGGGCTGACACACTCTCTGGCCTCTGCACTGTGAATGACTTCCTGGAAGGGTAGCAGAACAGGTGACTCACTAACCCAAGAGAGAAGAATTTGGCATTGCTGCAATTACACTGGAGTCAAAGTTGAAACCCACTATGTATGGAACAGCAGGAAGCCAACTCACATCCAATCACTTCATGTTGTAGTAAGCTGGAACTACACCAGGTAAAAACTCAAGACAAATCTTTAGGTTCACCCGGGACTCACACTGGGCTTTATGCCCCCTAATTTGGTATAAATAAACTTTGACATCAATCCTTTTATGCCTATATCTAAATCATTTATATAGATTAAAATAGCCTGTCTCTGCATAGATCAGTACCCTCAATCTGTCTGCCATTATTCTTGGCTCTATCCCTTAGTCATTCACTATCGATGTGGCTACATTCCCTAATACCATGCGCCTCAGTTTTCTCTTTGGTGTTCCCTTATCAAATACCTGAAAATCCATACATGCACATACACCTGCACATACAACTCAAACAATGTGCCATGTTCACAACAAAAACAGCTGAAGAAAAACAGTCTGTAGGAGAAATTGCCTTAAACGTGTCCTGAATGATAGGAAAGGCAAGAGCCAATTCTACTTAAATCACAAGGGCTTGTAAAAACAACATGTTATTTACCAGAAATAGAAAACAAGCCATCAAGATCATAGGACTGGAGACAACTCATTAAAGGGGACATAAAATATTCTACAAATTTGGACCCATGTACAACCCTTTGTTCAAAAGCAAAGAACTGGGAAACTACGGAGCAAACAGGTGACCTGGCATATCTAGGTACAGGTGCTTCATTAATTTGGAGGTCATCAACAGTACCAGAAAGCCTGAACTCTTAACATGTCAATCAGAATGGTCAATAGAATTGAAGAGGTTCCTTTGCAACCTAAGAGTATTGAAACAAAGAAACATAAGAACAACAGGAGTAGGTCATTCAGACACTTGAGTTCCACCGTTCAATCAGCTCACAGGAGATACGTACCCTTAACTCTATGTATGGACCTTTGTTATATATCCCTTGATACACTTGCCAAACAAAAACCTATTGCTCTCAGTCTTGACAATTTCAGATGTCACAGGAACTACTGCCTTTCAGGGAAGAGATGTTCAGATTTCAACTACCCTTTGTGAAAAAGTGCTGCTTTTTTCACTCCTAAATGGCCCAGCTCTAATTTTAAGACTGTGCTCTTTTGTTCTATAATCCCCACCAGAAGAAACAGTTCCTCTGTATCTAGCTTAGTGAGTTCCTTTATTATTTTAAACACCTCAATTAGATCACCCCATGATTTTCTAAACTCAAGGAAATACAAGCCGAGTTTATGCAACCTGTTCTCATACTGTAACCCCCTAAGCCTGAACATCATTCTGGTAAATCTGCAGTGCACCCCCTCCTAGGCCATTATATGCTTGCTGAGGTGTGGTGCCCAAAATGAATCCAGTACTCCAGATGACGTTTAACCACAGCTCTGTACAGCTGAAGCATAAATTCCTCACCTTTACATTCCAACCCTTTCAGATAAACAAACATTCCGTTAGCTTGTTTGATTACTTTTTGTACCTGCTCACTTGCTTTTAATGAACGTTGACACCAAAATTCATTTGCTGTTTTATAGTAGCTAGTCTGTCACCATTAAGAAAATATTCCATTTTGTGTTTCTCAGATCCAAAGTGGATGATCTCGCACAACCCTTCATTGAACTCCAACTGCCACAATTTTGCTACATACTCCTTTGACATCAACATTTATACACCACCCCCAACATCACTACTGTCAGGTAAATCCTTTACTCTTCACTCTTTCTGCAATTGTGTATGTTACTGCTGAATTACTCTGACAGAACTGAACTGCCTTTGTAATCTCTTTATTCAACAGACCCTACCTATTAAACATTTGCATACTCAGTGTTTAAGTTTAATTGCTGCCAACTTTGATTCTAAAGTTAATAAACATTTGTTGTTAGTTTGTGCCTTAGTTGTCTGACATCATTTTTGATCATTGACAACAAAGCGTTAATTCATTCAATCAATGATCCTGATGGCAGGAAGATTGGTAGTGTAAATGGTTAGCTGAACTATTGATGTAAGAATGCCATATCACAGAATGACCCAGAATATACAGCACATAAAACAAGCCATTTGGCGTAATCAGTCCATGCTGTAATTTATGCTCCATTTGAGCCTCATTTAACTTTACCTAACCCTCTATTTCCTTCTCCCTCACAAGCTTATGTAGCCTCCCATAATGCATTTATACTACTCACGTCAACCAATCCTTGTGGTAGCAAGTTCCACAATATCACCAATATCTGGGTACAAAAGTTTCTTCTGAATTTCCTATCTGATTTCTTGGTGACTATCTTATCTTGATGACCTCTAGTTTTGCTCTTCTTCACAAGTGGAAACACTCTCTATCAAAACCTTTCAATTTTGAAAAACTCTAATTAGGTCACACCTCAGCTTTCTCTTTTCAAGAGAAAAGAAACATAGATTGTTTATCCTTTCCTAAAAGGTATAACCTGGCTTTCAGTTATCAACCTTGTAAATCTCTTTTTTTTTAACCTTCTCCAGTGCTTCTATATCTTTTTTATAATATGGTGACCAGAACTGAACACTTCAAGTGTGGTCTAACTGAAGTTCAATACAAGATTAGCAGAACTTCTCTACTTTTCAATTCTATCCCTCGAGATATAAGCCCTGGTGCTTTGTTTGCTTTGGTTACGGCCTTACTAAGGTCTGTCGCTACTTTTAGTGATTTGTGTATTTGTACTCCCAGATCCTTTTACTCCTCTATCCCCATTTAAATTATTTTCCAAGTAATATGCAACCTCCTTACTTATCTTACCAAAATGTAATAGCTCACACCTATCTGTGTTGAAATTCATTTATCAATTATATGCCCATTCTGCATGAAAATCACCAGGAAATGCCATACATAGCACTAGTCTGTCCTCATCTAAGGCAAGGTGAGCAATAATTTAGCTGCTTCATTCTCAATGGACTACCCCACTGATAATGTCATACAAGTTGAGTCTGAGTCATAATATAAAAGCAAAATAGTGCAGATGCTGGAAATCTGAAATAAAAACAAGAAATGCTGGAAATACTCACCAGGTCTGGCAGCATCTGTGGAGAGAGAAGCAGAGTTAACGTTTCAGGTCAGTGACCCTTCTTCAGAACTGGCAAATATTAGAAATGTGACAGGTTTTAAGCAAGTAAAGTGGGGGTGGGGCAAGAGATAACAAAGAAGAAGGTGCTGATAGGACAAGGTCACAGAATAGCTGACCCGAAGGTCATGGAGCAAATGGTGCGCTGAAAGACAAAGCATTAGTACAGATAGGGTGTTAACGGATTGAAAATGGAACAGTCGCAAGTACAAATATGAAAAAAAGTGGATAAGCAAACTGAACAAACTAAGATGAAATAAAATAAAATAAACAAAAAATATATAAAAAAGAAAAAAGAAAAAATAACTAAAAAGAAAAGTAAAATGGGGGGCCCCGTCATGCTCTGAAATGATTGAACTCAATGTTCAGTCCGGCAGGCTGTAGTGCGCCTAATTGGTAAAGGAGTCTGAGTCATGTCCTTTTAACTATCTGTTCATTTTAAAAAATATATATTATCCAGTCAAAGAGTTTATTTCAACCAAAGAGCAGAGCAGATTTTATCTAAAGTTGAGAACTTGAACTCCCAGTACTACAATTTGAAGCAGCTGCTCTGACTAATTCCTGCGATACTTCAGGCTCTAGTCTGGAATGTGGTAACCATTATGAAGCAGTGCAAGTAATCTGATTGTTGGATTACAAAGGCATTATATTCTTATTACTTTCACTCCTGAATTTTAATTGTTTAAGGATTACCTGGTTTAAACACAGCTGGTCCTGAACTGGAGAATGGAAAAGGCTCCAGGTACCAAGTTATATGAGCATATATAAATGCAAGTCTTTCTTTCATTAGGCTTCATGTAAAAATAATAGATATCACTGTTTTACCTGATTAAACTGGGCCTTTGCCAATTCACTAAGGTTTTCTAAATCCTTCGTTTTCAAGTATTTCTGAAATTAAAAAATGGAAGTATTAATGCAATTATACAGAAAGGATACAACGTGACTCTCATTTCTCTCTGATCTAAAGTCTGGGATTCAATGATCAGCTACTGGGAGGTGCGGCAAAACAGCCAGTCTGAGGTGACTCTCCCTCAGATTTTCATTCCTTCACCTTGGGGAAAGTGTCTAGCTTTTGCTCAGCACTTCTCTGTGATTGAGTTGCTGAGACTAACTCTCAGTGCGTGGAATCAAGAGTCATGAACTTGCAACCTCTGACTCTACACTGTCTATAGTGCTTAAATTAGAAGCCCCACAATAAACCCAATTGTTGATTTTTTAAAAACTATCCTTTTACAAGTCTGCCACTATGACTTATAGACAATGCATAAAAAGAAATATTTTATAAAATAAATTACATATGTTGCACATGAACTGCAGTAATACATTCTTTTATCAAATCTGCTCTTGCTTTCCCCACTTGCCCTCTCATTGTGCCTCACTACACAACTCACAGATAAAAGCACTTCTTCACTTTTTCTATTTGGGGTGGCTGCTGCCAGGCTAATTGGCTAGTAGATGTGCAAGAGCATCCTGGGCAACTCATCATGAATTCTGCCTTCCTCTCCAAGGCCTCTATTTTGTGCCTCTCTAATAGTACAACTGAGATGAAGGACTCAGCTTTGTAGGAAGTGGTAAATAATACAGTACTAATCCACAGCACCTAATCATCAGCATCCTGCACATTTAGAATGGGATCATTTTGTAAAGGTGGGAGGGACTGGCTGGGCCAAAAATAGCTAGTTTAAGAGATGCAGTGAATGGATGGACAACCAGAGCGCACAGATCAGAACATATTAGTGAGAAATCCTATACTGGATATTGGGGGAAAAATGACTGAGCAGTGATTTTCTTTACTAAATTACACATATGGATGGTACATTATTATAGATGGCCTGTGAGCTGATCTTGATTCAGGTCTACTTACCGCCCCATCAGCGACTGAGATCACCCGTACAGCACCAAACGGGTGGGACAATGCATCACGCAGGAAGGAAATCTCTGTATTTCTGAACACTTCACTGGCGTCAACAATCTGTTTATTTTTAAAAATGCAGATTAGAAGAGCAGTTCAAGAGTACAAGAGCACTTTTAATGCTCACAGTGTTTATCCAGAGTAGTTCAACCAGAGAAATCAGAAGAGGTTCCCCTGAATCTCTGTACTTTCAAGTTTTTCCATTTGCCTGCAATCCAAGTGGTGTTTCCATTATACTAATCAAGAAGAGTTTTAACAAACCTGGTCAATAGCTATAATACCTACAATTAAGAACAGTGCAATCTATACAGATCCAATGATCTGAACTGAACTTCCAATCCCCTATTCCTCCCATCACCAAGACCGCCTACTTCCACCTCTGTAATATGGCCAGTCTGTATCCCTGCCATAGTTCATTTGATGCCAATATCCCTATCCATGCCTCTGTTACCTCTAGACTCGACTATTCCAATGCTTTTCTGGCCACCCTCCCATCTTCCACCCTCAGATTTCCGAGCTTGTAGGGCAGCTGGAGTCATATCAGAGCATCAGGGAGCAGGATAGTTTCCTGGATCGTACTTTCCAGGAGGTGGTCACCCCACCGCTAGTAAGAGTTCAGGATACTAGATGGGTGGTTATCTGGAAGACTAGGAAGGGGAAGGAGGTGCAGGAGGCTTCGGGGGTGTGTGCCACTTTCAAACAGGTTCTCAGCACTGGAGACTGCAAGGAGTGATGATACCTTGAAGGAGTGCAGTCCAGACCATGGCACCAATGGGCAAGCGACTGTACAGGAGAGTGCAGAAAAAGTGCAGAAGTGCCATTGTTATAGGAGATTCCATAGTCGGGGGACAGACAGGCATTTCTGTAACTGTCATCGTGAGTCCCACATGGTGTGTTGCCTCCCTCGTGCCAGGATAAAGGGCATCTTGCAGAGGGTGCAGGATATTCTGCAGGGGAAGGGAGTGAGCTAGAAGTTGTGGTACACGTTGGTACCAATGACAGAGCAAGGACAGGTATTGAGGTCCTAAGGTCAGATTTTCAGGAGTTAGGGAGAAAGTTAAAGAATAGGACCTCGAAGGCAGTAATCTGTGGATTACTCCCAGTGCCACATGCGAGAGTAGAAATAGGAAGGTAGGATCAATGTGTGGTTTGAAGCATGGTGCAGGAGGAAGGGCTTCAGATTCTTGGGGCATTGGGATCAGTTCTGGGGCAGAAGGCACATATTCAAAAGGGATCGGTTGTACCTCAACAGGACTGGGACCAATGACCTTGTGGAGCGGCTTACTCGTGTGGTTGGCAAGGGTTTAAATTAAATTGGCAGGGGGGTGGGCACCAGCATATAGAAATAGTAAAGAGGAATAAGGTGCATTATGTGAGTGTGTTGGACAATACTAGAGAAGGGAGTAGTTCCATATTAGGAGCGGACTGAGAAGGGCTACGAGGAATGCAAAGACAGAATTACAATGCATGTATGTAAACGCACAAAGTGTGGTGAATAAGGTTGGTGAGCTACAAGCACAAATAGCAGTATGGGAGTATGATGTAGTGGCAATAATGGAAACATGGCTTAAAAATGGTGAGGACTGGGCGCTTAATGTATACAAGGATATAAAGTGTTCAGAAAAGATAGAAGGAAAAAAGGGAGGTGGGATGGCAGTACTGATTAGGGAAGACATTGTAGTATTGAAAAGGGAGAAAATCCTTGAGGGGGTAAGGAGAGAGTCCATTTGGTTAGGGTTGAAAAGCAAAAAGGGTATAATCACAATTCTGGGGGATATTCTATAGGCCTCCAAATAGTGAGAGAGATGGAGGAGCAAATCTGCAGGGAAATCACAGAGATGCGCAAGAACTATAGAATGGTAATATTGGGGGACTTTAATTACCCAAATATCGATGGCAATAATTTTAGAGTAAAGGAAAAGGAGGGGAAGGAATTTCTGGACTGTGTTCAGGAGATCAGTATGTTCTCAGCCCAACTAGAAAGGAGGCATTGCTAGATCTGGTACAGGGAAATGAGGTGGACCAAGTGTGTGTAGAGGAGCACTTGGTTGAGAGTGATCATTGTATGATCAGGTTTAGACTTGCAATGCAAAACAGCAAGGAATGATAAAGGTAGAGTGGCTAGATTGGAAGAGGACTAATTCAATGCAATGAGAAGGGATCTAGCCAGAATAAAATGGAACCAAAGACTGACAGGGAAAACTGTAATGGAACAATGGGTTATCTTTAAGGAAGAGATGCTTCAGATACAAAAGGCAAAAGGTAGGGGAACAAAAAAACAGGGTTCCTTGGATGACAAGGGAGATTATGAAGAAACAAAAAAAAAGGGTGTATGATACATGTCAGGTGAATTCTTCAAGTAAGAACCAGGCCATATGCAATAGGTTGAGAGGGGAGGTGAAGAGGATGATAAGACAGGCAAAGAGAAAATATGAGAATAGAATGGCAGGAACCATAAAAAGGAACCCAAAAATCTTCTCTCAGCATGTAAATGGTAATCGGGTAAAGAGAGGTGGAGTGGGACCTATTAGGGACATGGAGGGTAATATATTCATAGAGGCACAGGCAAGGCTAAAATACTTAATGAGTACTTTGTATCAGTGTTTACTAAGGAACAGGGATCTGACAAAATATCGGGAGAAGTGGAGAGAGTAGAGGCAATGGATAGGGTAAAAACTGAAGCATACAAAATTCTTACAGGGCTCAACAGGGTTGATGCAGGAAGGATGTTTCCCCTGGCTGGGGGTGGGGTCTAGAACAAGGGAACACAGTCTCAGAATAAAAGGTAGGTCATTTAGGACTGAAATTAGGAGGAATTTCTTCACTCAGAGGGTGGGAATCTTTGGAATTCTCTACTCCAGAGGGATGTGGAGGCTCAGTCATTGAGTATTTTCAAGACAGAGATCGATAGATTTCTAGATATTAAAGACAGCAGGGAATATGGGGATAGTGCGGGAAAATGACAATGAGATAGAAGATCAGCCATGATTGAGTTGAATGGCGTAGCAGGCTCGAGTGGCTGAATGGCCTACTCCTATTTCCTATGTTCCTTTGAACTGGAAAGGCTGGCCAAGCTTAGGGTAGATAGGTCACCTGGTCTGGATAGCTTGCATCCCAGGTTGCTAAAGGAAGTGGGGATGGAGATAGCAGAAGGGCCTGCCATAATCTTCCAATCTTCCCTAGATATGGGGGAGGTGCCAGAGGATTGCAGAGTGGCAAATGTGACATCCTTATTCAAGAACAGGTGCAAGGACATTGCTAGTAACTACAAGCCAGTTAGTTTAACATCAGTGGTGGGTAAGGTTTTAGAAATAATACTCAAGGAAAAAAAAACACAGGCACTTGATGAGGTTTGAGTTAATTAAGAATAGCCAGCATGGATTTGTAAAAGGCAGATCATGCTTGACAACTCTACATGAATTTTTTGATGAAGTAACAGAAGGTTGATGAAGGGAATGGGGTGGATGTGGTTCATATGGATTTGAAAAAAAGCGTTTGATAAAGTACCACATAAAAGGCTGGTTAACAAAATTGAGGCTCATGGAATAAGATGGTCAGTGTCCAATTGGGTAAAAAGCTGGCTTAAGGACAGAAAACAGCAAATCATAGTAAATGATTGTTTTTCAGACAGGAGGATGGTAAACAGTGGTGTTCCTGAAGGGTCAGTGGTAGGACCACTGCTTTTTTTGCTACATATAAATGACTTGGATCTTGGAATACAGAGTAGAATTTCAAAATTTGCCAACGACACCAAACTTGGAGGAATGGCAATGAGGATGATATGAACTGCCTGCAACAGGACATAGACAAGCTAGCAGAATGGGCAGACAAGCGGCAGATGGAATTTAATACAGACAAGTGTGAGGTGATGCATTTTGGCAGAAGGACTAGGGCGAGGCAATATAGACTTAATGGCGCAGTTCTAAAGAGTGTGCAGGAACAGAGGGACCTGGGGATGCATGTGCATCGATCTTTGAAGGTAGCAAGACATGTTGAGAGAGTGGTTAGCATAGCATATGGGATCTTGGGCTTCATAAATAGAGGCATAGAGTACAAAAGCAGGGAAGTTATGCTGAACTTTATAAACCTTTGGTTAGACCCCAACGAGAATATTGTGCCCAGTTCTGGTCACCATACTTCAGGAAGGATGTGAGGGCCCTTGAGAGGGTGCAGAGGAGATTTACCCAGAACAGTTCCAGGGATGGGGGATTTTAGTTACAAGGTTAGGTTGGAAAAACTGGGGTTGTTCTCCCTGGAGGAAAGGAGATTGAGGGGAGATTTGATAGAGGTGTACAAGATTATGACAGGCTTAGATAAGCTAGACAAAGAAAAACCTCATTCCATGACAATATAAAAGGCACAATTCAGCATAGCGGCGCCTCATCAGACCCCTTTCCTATCTTGAATGGCGTGAAACAGGGCTGTGTTCTCGCACCTACACTGTTTGGGCTCTTCTTCTCCCTGCTGCTTTCACATGCGTTCAAGTCATCAGAAGAAGGAATTTTCCTCCACACAAGATCAGGTGGCAGGTTGTTCGACATCCCTGCTTTTGTACTCTATGCCTCTATTTATGAAGCCCAAGATCATAAGAACTAGGAGCAGGAGTAGGCCGTCCGGCCCCTCGAGCCTGCTCCGCCATTCAATAAGATCATGCTGATCTTTTCGTGGACTCAGATCCACTTACCCGCGCTCTCACCGTATCCCTTAATTCCTTTATTGTTCTAAAAGATATCTACCTTAGCTTTAAAAACGTTTACTGAAGAAGCGTCAACTACTTCACTGGGCAAGGAATTCCATAGATTAACAACCCTCTGGGTGAAGAAGTTCCTTCTTAATTCAGTCCTAAATCTGCTCCCTCTAATCTTGAGGCTATGCCCTCTTGTCCTAGCTTCACCTGCCAGTGGAAACATCCTCTCTACTTGTATCTTATCTATTCCCTTCATAATTTTATATGTTTCTATAAGATCCCCCCTCATTCTTCTGAATTCCAATGAATATAATCCCAATCTACTCAGTCTCTCCTCATAAACCAACCCCCTCAACTCCGGAATCAACCTAGTGAACCTCCTCTGCACCCTCTCCAGTGCCAGTACATCCTTTCTCAAGTAAGAAGACCAAAACTGCACACAGTACTCCAGGTGCGGCCTCACCAGTACCTTATACAGCTGCAACATAACCTCTCTGCTTTTAAACTCAATCCCTTTAGCAATGAAGACCAAAATTCCATTTGCCTTCCTAATTACTTGCTGTACCTGCAGACCAACCTTCTGCGATTCATGCACAAGGACACCCAAGTCCCTCTGCATAGCAGCATGCTGCAACTTTTTACCATTCAAGTAATAATCCTTTTTACTGTTACTCCTACCGAAATGAATGACTTCACATTTATTAACATTGTATTCCATCTGCCAGACCTTTGCCCACTCACTCAATGTATCTATGTTCCTCTGCAAAGTTTCACAGTCATCTGCACACTTTGCTCTGCCACTCATCTTAGTGTCATCTGCAAACTTTGACACCCTACACGTGGTCCCCAACTCCAAATCATCTATATAAATTGTAAATAATTGCGGTCCCAACACCGATCCCTGAGGCACACCACAAGTGACTGATTGCCAACCAGAATAGCACTCATTTATCTCCACTCTCTGCTTCCTGTTAATCAACCAATCCTCTATCCATGCTAATACTTTACCCCTAACGCCATGCATCCTTATCTTATGCAGCAGCCTCTTGTGCGGCACCTTGTCGAAGGCCTTTTGGAAATCTAGGTACACCACATCCACTGGGTCCCCATTGTCCACCTTGCTCGTAATGTCATCATAGAATTCCAAAAGATTTGTCAAGCATGACCTGCCCTTCATGAACCCATGCTGCGTCTGCCCAACGGGACAATTTCTATCGAGATGCCCTGCTATTTCTTCCTTGATAATAGACTCAAGCATCTTCCCCACTACAGAGGTTAAGCTAACCGGTCTATAATTCCCCATCTTTTGTCTACCTCCCTTTTTAAACAGTGGCGTCACATCTGCTGTTTTCCAATCTGCTGGGACTACCCCAGAGTCCAGCGAATTTTGGAAAATTACCGCCAGTGCACCTGCTATTTCTCCCGCCATCTCTTTTAGTACCCTGGGATGCATTCCATCAGGGCCCACATGCCATGCTAACCACTCTCTCAACCTGTCCTGCCACCTTCAAAGATCGATGCACATGCATCCCCAGGGTCCCTCTGTTCCTGCACACTCTTTAGAACTGCGCCATTAAGTCTATATTGCCTCGCCCTAGTCCTTCTGCCAAAATGCATCACCTCACACTTGTCTAAGAGCAAAGACCAAAGTACAGAAGGTCCTCATCAGGGAACTCCTCTTTGCTGACGATGCTGCAGTAACATCCCACACAGAAGTGTGTCTGCAGAGATTCATCGACAGGATTGCGGCTGCCTGCAACGAATTTGGCCTAACCATCAGCCTCAAGAAAACGAACCTCATGGGACAGAACGTCAGAAATGCTCCATCCATCAATATCAGCGACCACGCTCTGGAAGTGGTTCAAGAGTTCACCTACTTAGGCTCAACTATCACTAGTAACCTGTCTCTCGATGCAGAAATCAACAAGTGCATGGGAAAGGCGTCTGCTGCTATGTCCAGACTGGCCAAGAGAGTGTGGGAAAATGGCGCACTGACATGGAACACAAAAGTCTGAGTGTATCAAGCCTGTGTCCTCAGTACCTTGCTCTACGGCAGCGAGGCCTGGACAACGTATGTCAGCCAAGAGCGACGTCTCAATTCATTCCATCTTCGCTGCCTCCGGAGAATCCTTGGCATCAGGTGTCATGACCATATCTCCAATGCAGAAGCCCTCGAAGCGGCCAACATCCCCAGCATATACACCCTACTGAGCCAGCGGCGCTTAAGATGGCTTGGCCACGTGAGCGGCATGGAAGATGGCAGGATCCCCAAGGACACATTCTACAGTGAGCTCGTCACTGGTATCAGACCCACCGGCTGTCCATGTCTCCGCTTTAAAGACGTCTGCAAACATGACATGAAGTCCTGTCACATTTATCACAAGTTGTGCGAATTAGTTGCCAGTGATTGCCAGAGCTGGCGGACAGGCAGGGCTAAAGAGTGGTGAGTCAAAGAGACTTAGCTGTTGGCAGGAAAAAAGACAGAAGCGCAAGGGGAGAGCCAACTGTGTAACAGCCCCGACAACCAATCTTATCTGCAGCACTTGTGGAAGAGTCTGTCACTCTAGAATTGGCGTTTATAGCCTCTCCAGGTGTTGCTTCACAAACCACTGACCACCTCCAGGCGCTTACCCATTGTCTCTCGAGACAAGGAGGCCAAAGAAGAAGGGTACAAGATTATGACAGGGTTAGATAAGGAAAAACTGTTCCCGTAAACTGATGGCACAAGGACTAGGGGACAAAGTTTGAAGGCTTTGGGCAAGAGATGCAGGGGGAATGTGAGAAACATAGAAAATAGGAGCAGGAGTAGGCCATTTGGCCCTTTGGACTTGCTCCGTCATTCAAAAAGATCATGGCTGATCGTCTAATTCAGTACCCTGTTCCCGCTCTCTCCCCATATCCCTTGATCCTTTTGGCATTGGTGAGGAAGAACTTTTTTATGCAGCAAGTGGTAATGCCCTGGAACTCGCTGTCCAAGGGGGTGGAGGAAGCGGAAACAATCAATGATTTCAAAAGGAAATTGGATGGGCACTCGAAGGAAATAAACTTGCATGGCTACAGGAATCGAGTGGGGGTGGGGGACGGATGGTGGGACTGACTGGATTGCTGCACGGAGAGCCGACATGGACTCGAAGGGCTGAATGGTCATCTTCTATTCCATAAATGACTCTACATATATACATACACACATATGAAACAGGAGCAGGAGTAGGCTACTCGGCCCCTCGCGCCTGCTCCACCATTAAAAAATTCATGGCTGAACTGGTTAATCCACATTCCCGCTACCCCCGACAACCTTTCACCCCCTTGCTTATCAAGAATCTATCTACCTCTGCCTTAAAAATATTCAAAGTCTCTGCTTACACTGCCTTTTGAGGAAGAGAGTTCTAAACACTCACGACCCTCTAAGAGAAAAAATTTCACCTCATCTCTGTCATAAATGGGTGTCCCCTTATTTTTAAACAGTGGCCCCTAGTTCTAGATTCTCCCACAAGGGGAAACATCTTTTCCACATCCACCCTGTCAAGACCCCTCAGGATCTTATATGTTTCAATCAAGTCGCCTCTTACTCTTCCAAGTTCCAGCGGATAAAAGCCTAGCCTGTCCAATCTTTCCTCATATGACTCAATAAACGTAACTCTGCTGCCCATATCCTAACTCACAATGTCCCGTTCACCCATCGCCCCTGTGCTGGCTGACTTATACTGGCTCCTGGTCTGGCCAACACCTCAATTACAAAATTCTCACCCTCATCTCTCCCAATCTCTGTAACCTTCTGCAGCCCTACAACCCTCCGAGATTATTGTGCTTCGCCATTTCTGGTCTCTTGCGCATCCCCAATTTTAATCACCCCACCATTGGTGGCCATGCCTTCAGCTGCCTATGGCCTAAGCTCTGGAATTCCCTCGTTAAATCTCTTTGCCTCTCAACCTCTCCTTCTATAAGATGCTCGTAAAAACTTACTTCTTCCACCTGTCCGAATATCTCATGTGGTTTGGTGTCAAATTTTGTTTGATAATGCTCTTTGCAACGGTTTACTATGTTAAAGACGCTACGTACACACAAGTTATTGTTGTTGAAGATCTCAGGAGACACAAGAATGTGGTTTGGAGTGGTCCTTTTCCTGCCCTTGCTGCAGGGAAACACTCTGTTCTATGAGCATCTCTCCCACTTTTTTCAAATTCAAAAATACATTTCAGGGTAACTGATTTCTAAAGATGGTTTAAAAGTGTATATCTCATCCCAAGAGAACTGACCTTCATTTCAAATCGAGTGTCAGGCTTGTCAACACCATAACTGTCCATGGCCTCTGCATAAGTTAATGCTGGGAAGGGTGTGTCAATGTCTCCTTTTTCCTCTGGCCAGGAGTACTCTATCAATCCTTCAATCAGCTGCTGAATCCTTGCCTGGTCTACAAATGACATCTCAATGTCGATCTAAAATGCACACAAGGGGATCAGTGATAGAAATATTACTTAAATTATACTACCATCAGTGAACACTTTTGTGAAGAAACAACAGTGCTGACACTTCAGAAGCATTTTTAGCAAGCAATTACAACAAAAGTTGTCAGATAGATTGCTTTATGTAACAAGTGTCAGTGGCACACAAATTAATAGTTCTTCTGGCACTTTACTATAAAATAACTCACTATGTATCAAATATAGAGAGTTTTTAATGTTTATATTTATTTTAGTGGAATAATTTGCTATCAGCATGGACAAAAATTTCATTTACCCAATATAAAGGATTTAAAAAGTTATTCCTGTCCTGTCTTTCCTTTGAGTTCCAACTCACCATAGCTCACCTGGGTAAACTCAGGTTGTCGGTCTGGCTTTGAGCCCTCATCTCTATAACAACGAGCCACTTGGAAGTACCTGCAGAAATATTGTTGCAGGTGAATCAACGCAATGTATACCTAATATAGCTTTTTTAATAGTAATATATACTTAGGAGAAATAAAGAAAAGGCTTATGCTTGCTTGCTGGTCATCTGATCAATAATTTTCATTCATTAAGAAGGAAGTTTCACCCTTAAACATCCAACAGCTGCAAACTCAAATTTCTGTTCTGCTTTCTGATGTGGTGAGACATCATGAATACTGATAAGCAGGTGCAATGACACCCCATGAACTTCTACATTTACTGCCTGTAGCATATTCTGCCGCTCGACAATTGCAATTCTGCATTAAGGATTGCAGAGGGAGTGAAAACAACAGTTTCTGCACAGATCAAAGAAAGAACCATTACTGAGTTTGATAGTAAGGTCGTTGGAATTAATGTGCAAGGTTGAAGTTAAAATCACCCAGGCTTGTTGATCACAACTTTACTGAGATTTACTTTATGCTGAATTATAGAATGAAATTCACACTGGTACTGATATACATCTGTTCCATTCAGAAGCAGCACTCCCCTTCCCTCTCCATAATGCCCTGAATTGATCAGGTGTTTGAAATGGATCCTCACTGGCCTGGATTTTGAAGAGGGGGGTGGGGGGGCAGAAAAAGGGTTGTCGATGAACTATCAGCGTTCATCATTAGCCATCTGTTGATTGTGGCCTTTGGCAGGGGCTCTCCAGCATGCACTTGTCAACTGCTCCAAAACATGTCACTGCTGGACTGTATCATTCAGGCTTTTGGTCAAATATATCTACAAGAATCATAATTACGAAGAGGGGGGGGGGAGAAAAATCAGCAATGCAGTGATTTTCTTATGCAATACTGAAACTGTCTTATAGAAGGTACATAGTGTCCTCTTATAAATCTTTTAACTAAATCTGATGAGCATGACACGGGCACTTCAGCTCCATGACGCCCCATCCACAGCCATAATGTAGGTATAAGCAGGAAACTAAACACCTTAGGATGCTGTTCAGTTATAATTAAGGCTTTCTTTAAAATTGAGGCCAGTTTTTTGAAAGATTATACCAAATCGAAGCAGTTCTTTCCCACTAGGTGTGCAATCATCTTAACTTTACCATATAGGTTTAATGGGAACAGCAGACATCTCGCCATTCATTGAACTGGAGGAAGACTTTTTTTTTTAAAAAGCATTTCAGAAAAGAATGAATTGTTAATCCAATTGATTTGTGAATGTATTTGTTGATTTGCTTCCTGAAAACTGTCTTGCTGCCTCCCCCAAAACTAAACCTCTAGCTAGAAGAACAGAAAATGCTGGAAATACTCAGCAGGTCAGGCAGCATCTGTGGAGAGTTCTGAGGAAAGGTCACATGGACCTGAAACATTTACTCTGTTTTTCTCTCCACAGATGCTACCTGACCTGCCGAGTATTTCCGCATTTTCTGTTTTTATTTCAGATTTCCAGCATCTGCTGTATTTTGCTATTGTATCAACAGATAATTAAGTCATGTGGCCTGATATTCCCTGCATGTCACACCTAAAGTTGTAGATTTCAGATTGAGGGAGACATGGAAATTCCATTTTTCTGTGAACACAAGCAAAGAGAGCCCGAACCATTATTGTTCTCTAAAAATGCATATGTTTATATTATGCTACATTACGTTGGCCTTGGAGGGAGTGGAGCGTAGATTTACCAGAATGATATTTGGACTCCAATGGTTAAATTGAGAGGAGAGATTACACAAAGTAGGAACAAAAACAGAAATGTTTCCGTTAACTCTGTTTTTCCCTCCACAAATGCTGCCTGACCTGCTTTTTCCAGCATTCTCTGTTTTGTTTCAGATTTCCAGCATCCGCATTATTTTGCTTTTACACAAAGTAAGGTTGCATTCCTTGGAATTTAGAAGTTTAAGGGGTGATTTGATCAAAGTTTTCAAGATATTAAGTCAAACAGATAGTGTAGATAAAAATAACTATTTCTGCTGGTTGGGGAATCTCGTACTGGGGGCATAGTCTAAAAATTAGAGCCAGACCTTTCAGAAGTGAAATTAAGAAATACTTCTACATGCACAGGGTGGCAGAAGTCTGGAACTCTCTTCCACAAATGACAACTGATGCTAGACCAATTGTTAATTTTAAAACCGAGATTGATAGATTTTTGTTAACAAAGGTATTAAGCAATATGGAGCAAAGGTGGGTTACAGATCAGCCACGATTTCATTGAATTGCAGTACTGTCTCAAGGGGCTAAATGGCCTACTCCTGTTCCTATGTAATGCCTGAAAAATATTTTCTCAATTTCTATGCTCAATATTACAAAGCAGAATTTTAAAACAAGCATACAAGGGTGATTTGTGCATTTGCTTTCCTGACACACAGGATGTGCCAAGAGTGTTTACTGGCAATTCAAGCATACAGCTCAGTGCGCCCATCATATGTTTCCTATTCTGGTTTGTAATATTCAGCACGAGAAATTCATAGAAAACATTTTGCACGTGCTACAGAATAGAAAATATATGTATACACTGAAAACAGTACAAGTTTTGCTATGCTTATCACTTGGGTTCTGCTCGTTCTTCACTCTCCCACAATTAAATTATCTATACTCCAACTCTACCATTGCTTACATGTAGTGTAAAGAGTTAGTGTGCAACTAAATGATATGGGAGAGGCTTCCCACGCCCAGCTTTGGAGTGGTGCCATGCCCCCCCACCCACCCCATGTCACCTCATCAACTTTTTCTACACGACCTAGCTCAGCTGAGATGGGGCACACATTGAGAATCTAAGACACAAAATCGCATTCTCCTCCTCTGTGACACAGAACATGCCATCTGGCTAACCCAACTTGTGATCTATTAACAATTAACAGAAAATATGTTGTTGTCTAGTTTCAAGTTATACAGAACAAATATTAGCAAGCAAGTTCCTGGCACTCTCACAGATATTAGGTTTGTAACGCTTTTTAAATTCTCTTGCAGTTAGTCTTTGGAAGTCACGAAAACACCTCAATTAGTCTAACATCTTCAAAACCTAAAAGCAGTCATCTTATTTTCGTGCACATTCAAAGGTAGTATAGGACCTTACCTGTCCAGTCCTCCCACCATCAGCATCTGCTTGAATTGTTGAGGGCTCTGCGGGAGGCAGTAAAACTTCCCTGGCTCCCTCGAGGGCACCACAAACTCCTTGGCTCCCTTAAGAACGAGCAATAAGGTCATTCTGGAGAAAGCTCGTATTGCTCCAGCAGTAATATAGACTGCACCGGGCTCCATCTGGAGGCTATTTCAGAAAGGCCCGCATCTCTTCACTGTCAAATAACCAACTCTGAATTTTTTCGAAGACTGTAGTAATCAGGAAATCAACAGAAAGTTGCCCAAATTGAATTTTAAACAAATTGAAACAGTTGAAGAATTTTAGGCTCAATATTCCACAAAATTATTTTGCCAAGATTCATGCACCAGCTTTATGATGCATTTTAGTCGAATGAAGAGATTTGTTTTTGGAGCAGTATTTAGCACATGCTCTCTATTCTCCAGACTTCCATAAACATCCACCTTTCCTGGTCATGATCAGAGGAGAAAAAGAGATGAGGGTCTTCCAAACAGAATATCTGTTTCAGGTTCATCAACTGTGGAGATTACAGCATCGCAGCAGAAGGGAAAGACATTCTTTCACCAATGGAAAGGACACATGAACCAGATGGGCAGATTGTCCATTGCTACCAATTAGTTTCCTAGATCATTGGGACTGTTTCTGGCAAAGGTGGGACCTGTACAAGTTGGACGGGTTGCACCTGAACCGGAACGGGACCAACATCCTTACTAGGAGGTTTGCTAGTGCTGTTGGTGGGGTGGGGTGGGTTTAAACTAATTTGGCAGGGTGATGAGATACAGAGTGGAGGTACAGTAAGGGGTGATGCACAGTCAAATATAGAAGAGAAACAGAGTCAGTCTGGAAGGCAGAGCAAATATAGATAAAAGCAAAATACTGCGGATGCTGGAAATCTGAAATAAAAACAAGAAATGCTGGAAATACTCAGCAGGTCTGGCAGCATTATTATATTAGAGCAAATATAGACCTGTTAAGGCACAAGTGAAAAATGCAAGGCTCGATTGCATCTATTTTAATGCAAGGAGTCTTACTAGTAAGGCAGATGAATTGAGGGCATTGATTAGCACATGGGATTATGATTTAATTGCTATAATAGAGACATGGTTGAGGGAGGGGCAATACTGGCAGCTCAATATTCCAGGGTATAGAATCTTCAGGTGTGACAGGGAAGGAGATAAAAGAGGAGGTGGTATTGCACTGTTGATCAAGGAGTCAATTACTGCAGTAAGGAGGGATGATATCTTAGAAGGTTCCTCAAATGAGGCCATATGGGTAGAACTTAAAAACAAAAAGGGGGCAATCACTTGGCTAGGAGTGTACTACAGGCTTCCAAACAGTCAGGGAGAGATAGAGGAGCAGATATGTAGGCAAATCTCAGAGAGGTGTAAACATAATTGGGTAATAATAGTAGGGGATTTCAATTTCCCTAACATCAACTGGGATAGTCTTAGTGCAAAAGGCTTAAGAGGGGCGGAATTCTTAAAATGCATACAGGAGAGCTTTTTGAGTTAGTACGTAGAAAGTCCTACAAGAGAAGGGGCAGTACTGGACCTAATCCTAGGGAATGATGCTGGACAAGTGGTAGAAGTGTCAGTGGGGGAACATTTTGGAGATAGTATAAGATTTAAGGTAGTTATGGAAAAGGATAAAGACGGACCAGAAATAAAGGTACTGAATTGGGGGAAGGCAGATTTCAGTATGATAAAACAGGATCTGGCCAAAGTGGACTGGGAGCAGCTACTTGTAGGAAAGTCTACATTAGACCAGTGGGAGTCATTCAAAGAGGAAATAGTGAGAGTTCAGAGCCAACATGTACCTGTTAAGGTGACGGGTAGGACCAACAAGTCCAGGGAACCCTGGATGTCAAGGGATATAGAGGATTGGATCAGGAATAAAAAGGAGGCTTATGGCAGATTTGGAGCACTGAAAACAGCGAAGGCACTAGAGGAGTATAGAAAGTGTAGGGGAGTACTTAAAAAAGTAATTAGGAGAGCGAAGCAGGGACATGTCAAAACACTGGCGGGCAAGATAAAGGAAAATCCTAAGGCATTTTATAAGTATATTAAGGGCAAGAAGATAAGCAGGGAAAGAGTAGGCCCATTAGGGACCAAAGTGGCAATCGGTGTGAGGAGTCGGAGGATATAGGTGAAGTTTTAAATGATTACTTTTCATCTGTGTTCACTATGGAGAAGGACGATGTAGGTGTAGAGATCAGGGAGGGGGGATTGTGATATACTTGAACATATTAGTATTGAAAGGAAGGAAGTATTAGCTGTTTTCGTGGGCTTAAATTTGGATAAATCCCCAGGCCCAGATGAGATGTATCCCAGGGTGTTACGAGAGGCAAGGGAGGAGATAGCAGGGGCTCTGACACAAATTTTCAAATCCTCTCTGGCCACAGGAGAGGTACCAGAGGGCTGGAGGACAACGAATGTGGTACCATTATTCAAGAAGGGTATCAAGGATAAACCAGGTAATTACAGGCCGGTGAGTCCATCATCAGTGGCTTGGAAACTATTGGAAAAAATTCTGAGGGACAGGATTAATCTCCACTTGGAGAGGCAGGGATTAATCAGGGAAAGTCAGCATTGCTTTGTCAGGGGGAGATCGTGTCTAACAAATTTGATTGAATTTTTTGAGGAGGTGACTAGATGTGAAGATGAGGGTAAATCAGTTGATGTAGTCTACATGGACTTCAGTAAGGCTTTTGATAAGGTCCTGCATGGGAGATTGCTTAAGAAGGTAAGAGCCCATGGGGTCCAGGGCAATTTGGCAAATTGGATCCTAAATTGGCTTAGTGGCAGGAGGTAGAGGGTGATGGTCGAGGGTTGTTTCTGCGAGTGGAAGCCTGTGACCAGTGGGGTACTGCAAGAATCGGTGCTGGGACCCTTGCTGTTTGTGATGTACATTAGCGATTTAGACGTGAATATAGGAGGTGTGATCAGTAAGTTCACAGGTTACACGAAAATTGGTGGTGTCGTAAATAGTGAGGAGGAAAGCCTGAGATTACAGGATGATATAGATGGGCGGAATAGTGGCAAATGGAATTTAATCCTGAGAAGTATGAGGTGATGCATTTTGGGAGGACTGACAAGGCAAGGGAATATACAATGGATGGTAGGACCCTAGGAAGTACAAAGGGTCAGAGGGACCTTGGTGTACTTGTCCATAGATCACTGAAGGCAGCAGCACAGGTAGATAAGGTGGTTAGGAAGGCATATGGGATACTTGCCTTTATTAGCCGAGGCATAGAATAGAACAGCAGGGAGGTTATGATGGAGCTGTATAAAACGCTAGTTAGGCCACAGCTGGAGTACTGTGTACAGTTCTGGTCGTCACACTATAGAACGAATGTGATTGCACTGGAGAGGGTGCAGAGGAGATTCACCAGGATGTTGCCTGGGCTGGAGCATTTCAGCTATGAAGAGAGAATGAAAAGACTAGGGTTGTATTCCTTAGAGCAGAGAAGGTTGAGGGGGGGACATGATTAAGGCAGACAAAATTATGAGGGGCATTGATAGATTAGACAGGAAGAAACTTTTTCCTTTAGCGGAGAGGTCAATAACCAGGGGGCATAGATTTAAGGTAAGGGGCAGGAGGTTTAGAGGGGATGTGAGAAAACAAAATTTCACCCAGAGGGTGGTTGGAATCTGGAACGCACTGCCTGAAGAGGTGGTAGAGGCAGGAACCATCACAAGATTTAAGTAGTATTTAGATGAGCACTTGAAACGCCATAACATACAAGGCTACAGGCCAAGTGCTGGAAAATGGAATTAGAATAGGTAGGTGCTTGATGGCCAGCACAAACACAATGGGCCAAAGGGCCGGTTTCTATGCTGTATGACTCTATCTGGGGGCTTGTGCCAAAATTGGGAGAGCTATCCCACAGACTGGTCAAGCAACAGCCTGACATAATCATACGCACAGAATTATACCTTACAGGCAATGTCCCTGACACCAGCATCACCACTCCTGGGTATGTCCTGTCCCACTGGCAGGACAGACCCCTAGAGGTAGCAGCACAGTGTATATAGTCGGGAAAGAGTTGCCCTGGGAGTCCTCAACATGAAGTCTGGACCCCATGAAGTCTCATGGCATCAGGTCAAACATGGGTAAGGAAGCCTCCTGCTAATTACCACCTACCGCTCCCAACCCCTGCCCCGGTCTCTGTTGATGAACCAGCGCTACTCCATGTTGAACACCAATTGGAAGAAGCACTAAGGGTAGCAAGGGCACAGAAAATACTCTGGGTGGGGGACTTCAATGTCCATCACCAAGAGTGGCTCGGTAGTACCATTACTGACCGAGCTAGCCGAGGCCTGAAGGACCTAGCTGCTAGACTGGGTCTGTGGCAGGTGGTGAGGCAACCAACTAGAGGGAAAACCTACTTGACCTCGTCCTCACCAATCTACCTGTCGCAGATGCATCTGACCATGACAGTACTGGTTGCAGTGACCACCGTACAGTCCTTGTGGAGACGAAGTCCCACCTTCACACTGAGGATACCCACCATCATATTGTGAGGCACTACCACCGTGCTAAATGGCCTATCAGAGGAAAACAGCAGCAGCCAGAGCAGTGGCACCATGGTTGGCACTGTTGTTCAGCAGGGAGGGACAAAGCGCAGAAGAGCAATAGTTATAGGGGACTCTATAGTCAGGGGCACAGATAGGCGCTTCTGTGGATGTGAAAGAGACTCCAGGAAGGTATGTTGCCTCCCTGGTGCCAGGGTCAAGGATGTCTCTGAACGGACAGAGGGCATTCTGAAAGGGGAGGGTGAACAGCCAGAGGTTGTGGTACACATCGGTACCAATGACATAGGCAAGAAGAGTGATGAGGTCCTGCAGGGGGAGTTTAGGGAGTTAGGTAGTAAGTTAAAAAACAGGACCTCTAGGGTTGTAATCTCTGGATTACTCCCTGTGCCACGTGCCAGTGAGGCTAGAAATAGGAAGATAGTGCAGCTAAACACGTGGGTGAGCAGCTGGTGTAGAAGGGAGGGTTTCAGATATCTGGACCATTGGGCTCTCTTTAGGGACAGATGGGACCTGTACAAGAAGGAATCTAAACTGGAAGGGCACTAATATCCTGGCTGCAAGGTTTGCTAGCGTCACTCGGGAGGGTTTAAACTAGTGTGGCAGGGGGGTGGGAATCAGAGCAGTAGGACAGCTAGTGAAGTAAATGAGGAGGACATAGTAAATAAGGCCAGTAGGACTAAGAGGAAGAGCAGGCAGGGAGATGTTGCTGAGCACAGCGGGACTGGTGGTCTGAAGTGCATTTGTTTCGATGCGAGAAGTATAACAGGTAAGGCAGATGAACTTTAGAGCTTGGATTAGTACTTGGAAATATGATGTTGCTGCTATTACAGAGACTTGGTTGAGGAAAGGGCAGGATTGGCAGCTAAATGTCCAAGGCTTTAGAAGCTTCAGGCGGGATAGAGGGGGATGTAAAAGGGGTGGGGGAGTTGCATTACTGGTTAAGGAGAATATCATAGCTGTACTGCGGGAGGACACCTCAGAGGGGTCATGCAGTGAGGCAATATGGGTGGAGCTCAGGAATAGGAAGGGTGCAGTCACGATATTGGGGGTTTACTACAGGCCTCCCAACAGCTAGCGGGAGGTAGAGGAGCAGATATGCAGACTGATTTTGGAAAGATGTAAAGGTAACTTTACTGGAGAATTGCTAATGTTGTCCCCTTGTTTAAGAAGGGTAGCAGGGATAATCCAGGTAATTATAGACCAGTGAGCCTGACGTCAGTGGTAGGGAAGCTGCTGGAGAAGATACTGAGGGATAGGATCTATTCCCATTTGGAAGAAAATGGGCTTATCAGTGATAGGCAACATGGTTTTGTGCAGGGAAGGTCACGTCTTACCAACTTAATAGAATTCTTTGAGGAAGTGACAAAGTTGATTGATGAGGGAAGGGCTGTAGATGTCATATACATGGACTTCAGTAAGGCGTTTGATAAGGTTCCCCATGGTAGGCTGATGGAGAAAGTGAAGTCGCATGGGGTCCAGGGTGTACTAGCTAGATGGATAAAGAACTGGCTGGGCAACAGGAGACAGAGAGTAGCAGTGGAAGGGAGTTTCTCAAAATGGAGACGTGTGATCAGTGGTGTTGCACAGCGATCCGTGCTGGGACCACTGTTGTTTGTGATATACATAAATGATTTGGAGGAAAGTATAGGTGGTCTGATTAGCAAGTTTGCAGACGACACTAAGATTGGTGGAGTAGCAGATAGTAAAGGGGACTGTCAGAGAATACAGCAGAATATAGATAGATTGGAGAGTTGGGCAGAGAAATGGCAGATGGAGTTCAATCAGGGCAAATGCAAGGTGATGCATTTTGGAAGATCCAATTCAAGAGTGAACTATACAGTAAATGGAAAAGTCCTGGGGAAAATTGATGTACAGAGAGATTTGGGTGTTCAGGTCCATTGTTCCCTGAAGGTGGCAACGCAGGTCAATAGAGTGGTCAAGAAGGCATACGGCATGCTTTCCTTCATCGGACTGGGTATTGAGTACAAGGGTTGGCAGGTCATGTTACAGTTGTATAGGACTTTGGTTCGGCCACATTTGGAATACTGCGTGCAGTTCTGGTCGCCACATTACCAAAAGGATGTAGATGCTTTGCAGAGGGTGCAGAGGAGGTTCACCAGGATGTTGCCTGGTATGGAGGGCGCTAGCTATGAAGAGAGGTTGAGTAGATTATGATTATTTTCATTAGAAAGACGGAGGTTGAGGGGTGACCTGATTGAGGTGTACAAAATCATGAGAGGTATAGACAGGGTGGATAGCAAGAAGCTTTTTCCCAGAGTGGGGGATTCAATCACTCGGGGTCACGAGTTCAAAGTGAGAGGGGAAAAGTTTAGGGGGGATATGCGTGGAAAGTTCTTTACGCAGAGGGTGGTGGGTGCCTGGAACGCGTTGCCAGCGGAGGTGGTAGACGCAGGCACGATAGCGTCTTTTAAGATGTATCTAGACAGATACATGAATGGGCAGGAAGCAAAGAGATACAGACCCTTAGAAAATAGGCGACATGTTTAGATAGAGGATCTGGATCGGCGCAGGCTTGGAGGGCCGAAGGGCCTGTTCCTGTGCTGTAATTTTCTTTGTTCTTTGTAACAGGGTTGTAGTGGTGGGTGATTTTAACTTCCCCAATATTGACTGGGACTCACTTAGTGCTCGGGGCTTGGATGGGGCAGAATTTGAGGAGCATCCAGGAGGGCTTCTTAAAACAGTATGTAGATAGTCCAACTAGGGATGGGGCCATTCTGGACCTGGTATTGGGGAATGAGCCCGGCCAGGTGGTCGAAGTTACAGTGGGGGAGCATTTCGGGAGCAGTGACCATAATTCCATTTTTTCCTTCATCGGACGGGGTATTGAGTACAAGGGTTGGCAGGTCATGTTACAGTTGTATAAGACTTTGGTTCGGCCACATTTGGAATACTGCGTGCAGTTCTGGTCGTCACATTACCAAAAGGACGTGGAGGCTTTGGAGAGGGTACAGAGGAGGTTTACCAGGATGTTGCCTGCTCTGGAGGGCATTAGCTATGAGGAGAGATTGGAAAAACTCGGATTGTTTTCACTGGAATGACGGAGGTGGAGGGGCGACATGATAGAGGTTTACAAAGTTATGAGCGGCTTGGACAGAGTGGATAGTCAGAAGCTTTTTCCCAGGGTGGAAGAGTCAGTTACTAGGGGACATAAGTTTAAGGTGCGAGGGGCAAGGTTTAGAGGGGATGTGCGAGGCATGTTTTTACACAGAGGGTGGTGAGTGCCTGGAACTTGCTGCCAGGGGTGGTGGTGGAAGCAGATATGATAGCGACGTTTAAGAGACATCTTGACAAATATATGAATAGGAAGGGAATACAGGGATATGGGCCCCAGAAGTGCAGAAGGTGTTAGTTTCGGCAGGCATCAAGATCAGTGCAGGCTTGGAAGGCCGAATGGCCTGTTCCTGTGCTGTACTGTTCTTTGTTCTAAATGGGATAGATTTCGAACAGATCTAGCAACTCAAAACTGGGCAACCATGAGGTGCTGTGGGCCATCAGCAGCAGCAGAATTGTATTCAACTACAATCTGTAACCTGGTGGCCTGGCATATCCCTCACTTTACCAATACCATCAAACCGAGGGACCAACCCTGGTTCAATGAAGAGTGTAGTTGGGCATGCTTGGAGTAGCACCAGGCATACCAAAAAATGAGGTGTCAGCCTGGTGAAGCTACAACACAGGACTACTTGCATGCCAAACAGCGAAAGCAGCGTGTGATAGACAGGACTAAGCGATCCCACAATCAACGGATCAGATCTAAGCTCTGCAGTCCTGCCACATCCAGTCGTGAATGGTGGTGGACAATTAAGCAACTAACAGGAGGAGGAATAGGCTCCACAAATATCCCCATCCACAACGATGGATGAGCCCAGCACATCAGTGCAAAATACAAGGTTGAAGCATTTGCATCCTTCTTCAGCCAGAAATACCGAGTGGATGATCCATTTCGGCCTCCTCCTGAGGTCCCCAGCATCACAGATGCCAGTCTCCAGCCAATACAATTCACTCCATGTGATATCAAGAAATGGCTATGGGCCCTGGCAACAATCCGGCAATAGTACTGAAGAATTGTGTTCCAGAACTAGCCATGCCCCTAGCCAAGCTGTTCCAGTACAGCTACAACACTGGCATCTACCTTGCAATGTGGAAAATTGCCCAAGTATGTCCTGTACACAAGAAGCAGGACAAATCCAACCCGGCCAATTACCGCCCTATCAGTCTACTCTCGATCATCAGCAAAGTGATGGAAGGGGTTGCTGATAGTGCTATCAAGCAGCACTTGCTTCGCAATAACCTGCTCACAGACACTCAATTTGGGTTCTGCCAGGGCCACTCAGCTCCTGACCTCATTCCAGTCTTTATTCAAACATGGACAAAAGAGCTGAGGTGAAAGTGACAGCCCTTGACATCAAGGCAGTATTTGACCGAGTATGGCATCAAGGAGCCATAGCAAAACGGGAGTCAGTGGGAATCAGGGGGAATACTCTCCACTGGTTGGAGTCATACCTAGCACAAAGGAAGATGGTTGTGGTTGTTGGAGGTCAATCATCTCAGTCCCAGGACATCACTGCAGGAGTTCCTCAGAGTAGTGACCTAGGCCCAACCATCTTCAGCTGCTTCATCAATGACCTTCCCTCCAACATAAGGTCAGAAGTGGGGATGTTTGCTGATGATTGCACAATGTTCAGTACCATTCGCGACTCCTCAGATACTGAAGCAACCAGTGTCCAGATGCAGCAAAACATGGACAACATCCAGGCTTGGGCTGATAAGTGGCAAGTAACATCTGCGCCACACAAATGCCAGGCAATGACCATCTCAAACAAGAGAGAATCTAACCACCTTCCCTTGACTTTCAATGGCATTACCATCACCAAATCCCTCACTATCAACATCCTGGGGGTTACCATTGACCAGAACCTGAACTGGACCAGCCACATAAATACTGTAACTACAAGAGCAGGTCAGAGGCTGGAATTCTGAAGTGCGTAACTCACTTCCCGTCTCCCCAAAGCCTGTCTACCATCTACAAGGCAGAAGTCAGGAGTGTGATGGAATACTGACCTCTTGCCTGGATGGGTGCAGCTCCAACAACACGCAAGAAGCTCAACACCATCCAGGATAAAGCAGCCCACTTGACTGGCACCGCATCCACCACCTTTAACATTCACCTCCTTCACCACCAGCACACAGTGACAGCAGCGCATACCATCTACAAGATGGACTGCAGCAATTCACCAAGGCTCCTTCGACAGCACTTTCCAAACCCATGATCTCTACCACCTCGCAGGACAAAGGCAGCAGATGCATGGAACTCCACCACCTGCAGGTTCTCTTTCAAGCCACACACCATCCTGACTTGGAACTATATCGCCGTTCCTTCACTGTCGCTGGGTCAAAATCCTGGAACTCCCTTCCTAACAGCACTGTGGGTGTACCTACATCCCAAGGACTGCAGCGGTTCAACAAGGCAGCTCACCACCACCTTCTCAAGGGCATTTAGAGATGGGTAATAAATGCTGGCCTGGCCAGCAACACCCACATCCCTTGAACGAATAAAAAGTATTTGGAAAACAAAAGTAAGATATTAGACAATCCCTTTGTCCTTGATTGCTCTCCATTGACCCTTGCTGTGAGGTACTAGTTTACTTACACTGAGTAAGCATGAGATTGGATTTGTACGTCCACAGTACAATGCTGAGAGGGGGTCAGTCTCCTCTCCACAGGGAGATAGATGGAGGATAGGGGGAAAATTAGAGGGAAAGCAACCCTGGACTTCTCCTGAACACACTATTGTCACCAAATCAAGAATGGCATTTGCCTGAATGCAGGTGGCCCACCCACCACCTAGGCCGAGGAATGGCATGAGCAAAGATGAAGGTTGAAAGAGGTGTGAAAATGATATACATTGAAAAAGAAACTATAGGGGAGCAGGCGGGGTTTGGGAGGAAAAGAAATGTTTAGCAGTACTTACCCCAGGAGTTCTCTTAAATAAAGTTGGAGTCTCCACATCTACAAAACCTGTAGACCAAACATGAGAAAACAGTCAGGTACTGAATGAATACACTTGTTAAACATCACAACTTCACACAGGTTTATGTCTCCTATTATTTGGTACATATGTCTGATGTAGTTTTACCAAAACTGCAACTTTGACAAAGAAGAGTGAACTGATCAAATGTGTGATTTAAACACCGACTAATACAGTATATGGAGAAAATCCAGTTGTTTCAGCTTCTAACAGTAGGCCATAATTAACAGAGACACTGAACAGTATTGACTCAAGGCACAGGATGTGTATTCAAAGGAACTGGGGTGCCCTGCCATACCTCTACTGGTTAGACGAGTAAAGTTACCAGAAATGAATTAAGACTCAACTACTTGATCTAGTTTAAGTTACAGATAGGTTAAGTTAAACATGTACCTGTAGCACCCCTGCCACTCCTCCTTGTGATGCATTTACTGTGATGACACTTTCTCAAATTCCCTCAGTGTTTGTTTTCTGCACTCTGCCACTCTGTTTAAATCTCAGATCTCTCCCGCGGCATTCTGTGCTCTCCTACATTTCATTGAATTGTGCTATGAATGCCTGGGTGGGGCCTTATCTGAAAGAGACAGTGTTTCTGATAGTGCAGCACTCCCTCAGCACTGCATTGTTGTCAGCCTCGGGGTGTACTCGAGAGTCTTCAGTGAGGCTTGAATAGACTAACAGCTGACTCAGTGACAAGAGTGCTACTACGGAATAGAAGGGGAAAAATATATGAACGGAGAAAGTGAAAAGGACCAGCTGGGGTGGCAGGTGTGAAATCTATGCAGGTTAGCATTTCTTACCGTGTAAATTACAGAGATATTCTCGCATCCTCATGACCATCTGGGAGCGCAGTCGCAAGCTGTACTGCATCTGGGAGCTCCTCAGATCTAGGTACCGGTGCCGCATACGCAGTGCTTCTGACTTCTACAGAGAAGTAGAAATTCACAATCTTAAAAGAAAAGCACAGCCTGACATACCATAAAGTGACAAAAAAATAAAATCTTAAAATATAGAATGTTACAGCACAGGGGAAGCTCCTTGTGCCAGCTCCTTGAAAGAATTATCCAATTAGCCCCACCCCCTTGCTCTTCCCCATTGCCCTAAAAAATTTTCTTTTTCAGTATAAATCCAGCTTTTCAATGAAATGCAGATTATAACAACTCGCTGCATTACAAACATTTCTTCTCAACTGCCCTCTAGTTCTATTGCCGGGTTGGGGGTTGGAGTGGAAAATAAGGATATGTTATAAATAATCTGTTATTACTAATCTGTCTAAAATACTACAGCTCCCTCTATATCAGTAGCTAGTCAGTTTTATTCATATAGGGCTGGATTTTACCAACCCCCGACATCGGAGGTCGTGCCTTGGGGGCCTGGAAAATACCTCCAGGAGAGGCCCACCATGGGCCTCAACGCCGGGAAGGGCCCACCCCATATTACCGGCGGCAGCGAGGCCTTGTGGTGCCTCTTCCGCCGCTCAGTGACAGGGACCTAATTACAATATGTTAATCAATGTAAATTAGATCAACAAACACCTTTTCACGACAGTCATCCCATGTCGATATTCTGGACAGTTGCCGGAAGTCCTGCGCCTTTGGATCTCTGCTCTGAGATCCGAATGGAACACTGCTGAGGAAGGGGGAGGAGCGAAGTTTTCAGGGCGGGGTGGGGAAGTAGAGAAAACTCTTCCTACTGGGTGTGGGGATGGTGGGAAGAGGTTGAGGGTCGAAGGATATAAAGTTCAGGGGGGAAAGTTCGGGATCTGAATAAAAGCTTTTTTTTGGAGGGAGGGGGCAATTTATATCTGGATTACTCATCAGCCGGGTGGGAGAGGGGATTCAAAGTTGCATTAAAATTTTATTTTTATTTCCTGGAGACCAGGACCTTTAAAAATTTAAATCTAACTGAAGGGCTTGAAGTCGTTTAAAAATGCGTTGGCACCAGACGCCGTTGCCGGGCACGGATCGCCCGCCCCCTTTATGTCATCCGGGGAGAGTGGTCTGCCCCCTACATGTAAATGAGCCGCCACGCTAAATATCGCGCGCATGCGTTGCGCTGTTTTTGAAGCTCACCACCTTTAAAATTCAGCCCATAATCTTGAGAGGCAACTGCATGACATCTACTTTAGAAAGCATTTCTGTAGAGCCACTCCCAATTACTCAGCGTGGTATGGCGTTGAGCCATACTGTCCAGAGCGGATTCCAACTCTGAGCTGAGTTAGATCATCTCAGTTGGGTCACAGTTGACGGCGCTACAATTGGCCTGAAGGCCTCTGGGCTAGGAGGAGATAGAAATAGCAACCAGGAGCCTTGCTGCTGCCTGGAGCGCCACAGCTGAACATTTGCCAGATGAGCACACAACCAGGATAGACTGTGATGATTCTGTGATCAAACAGGCCATCAACATTCACTGTCCCGAGCTCAAAGGACAAATGACCTCTTGGCTGCCTCTAGCCTATAGAAATCATTGCCTTTAGGAAATTTGGGACAGAAGAGAATGGGTTAAGAAATCTTTTCAATATACCTTTCTATAATGTACAGTTATGAGTTTATCACTAATAGAAACCAGAAGTATCCTCCCTTAGAAGACATGGAACTAGTATTTATATAGCACCTTAGTACACCACAAAAAGAATGAAGTATTCACTGTTGTTATGTACAATTAGCAAGACTTTAGTCAGTTCTTTGCATGACAGTTGAGTCATTCTTTGTGATAAATGAGCAGTTTATCCTCAGAGAGAAGAGGAAAAGCGAAACACACAGAAAAAACGGAAAGAATGCACTGCTGTACCACAAGTGGCTGTCTCAGTCAATGGTGGTTATCTTGAGGTAGGGAACATCCTTAAGAAAGATCAGCTTCCAAGTACAGAAGGGAGAGATGAATGTGCTGCCAGAAAGGTCTCAAATGCAATATTTAGCCTGTGGCGAGTTAATTGCTCCTGACAGGGCAGCAAATGGGGTCGACAATTGACTTCAGTGCTTCTGGGCTAGGGAGAGGAAAGGTTGGTCAGGATTCCTACTTTAGATCACAATCTGGTGATCTGCGTTGAAAGCTGCCTATGTGTGATTGTTGGGTGAATGCAGGATTGGAACCTGCTAAAATCCCTGCCACTCCCCTTACATTCCAGCAAGGCTCATACAACTGGGTGAGTTATTGGACAGCTGCTGGCACGTTTGGTACCATAACCCAATGTAAGTCAACAGCTTCAGGCCAGGGAGAAAACTGAGACGAAAACAGCAGGAATTCAAACAGTATCTCTGAAACAAGAGAAATTTGAGACCATGTTCCATCACAAGAGTGAGTGATGTGGTACAACAGTGAAAAAGGCATCCCAGCGCACTCCTACCACATCTTGTATATAGTTACAGTGCGATATGAAAACCTTTGAGTAGGACAATTGCCAGATAGCTTGACAGAGAAATGAGATGAAGTGCGCAGAGTTTTATGAGGAGCAAGAAAGTAGGGAATGAAAAAAAAGTTTAAGGAAACACAACAGTTGCCTGTGTTTGTGTTCCATCTCCAGGACTCACCTTTACAAGCTCCTTGGTTTCAAAAGGCAGCTTCCTGCATCTGTTCAGAATCTCAGCATGCTGCATTCGTACTTCAATCTTACCTGTTGGCATCTCCTAAAATGCAAAAGGCAATCTGTCAAATTAGGCAGGTTCCACACTGTCTGGATAAAATCATATTGAAATGTGCGCAACAAAAATATCCCTGTAAAAAGAAACCCTGAATGACCCAAGGTATACAGCACTTTCAATAAGTATTGACCACATAACCTAGACTGACACTTCAGTCCAGTATTATCGCACAAAGCCAAGGTCTAACAGAAAGAGTCAATATCAAGTGTATTCTTCAGGTGAAGAAGCTTTAATGAACAGGAAGTAATTTGACCAGGTCAAATTTTACAATTTTCAGCCTGCATTTTACAATTTTATATTCTGTCCCTATTGTTATATGATTTGTAATATTATTTATAGTTAAACAGCAAAAGGTGAGCACAGGCTGAGGAGCTGGGACATGTAAAGCTGAGGCACTATAGTACTACCAATGGTAGAAAGGTGCAATTACAGCTGAAGTTTACATAGGCAATTTCCATTACAAGATCAAAGTGACTCCTGACAATGCAGCCTAGTGCCAAGGTCATCAGAGCGCTCCCAGCTTTGCACATGTGCAAAATGGACACTTGCTGTCAGTATGGTGCTGCGCATGCGCAGCCTACGTCAGAATATGACTTGCTAGGACTAATTCGCGCATTTACGCAAAAACGTCATCGCGTATTGCAACATCAGCTCGCCGCTCGCTCCCCGCCTCACCACTTCTCCTCGCTTGACCACTTGCTCACCGCTTCACTCCCCCACCCACCCGTAGGCCACTCGCTCCCCGCTTCACACCCCCCCTTCACCTACCTGTGGGCCACTCGCTCACGGCCTCGCCGCTTCTCCCCCCTCAGCCCCTCGCTCCCCACTTCACCCCCCACCTGTGGGCCACTCACTCCTGGCCTTGCCGCTTCACCCCTCTGCTCTGCTTCTGCTTCCCCGCTCCCTTCCGTGATCGCTGCCTTTCTTCCCCATACGGAGGAAAAGGGGGACAGAGAGAGTGACAAGATAGAGAGGGGAGGGAGACTGCAAGTGGGACAGAGTGAGGAGAGCAGAAGGGATGAAGCAGCAAGGCTGGGAAGGAGCATCCCATGGCGGAGAAGTGGCGAGGCGTGGTGCAAGCAGCAAGCAGACGACTACGGGAGGCAGTGGCGAAGAAAACGCGATGGCAGGAAGGAACGGGGTACTGCTGGGGGTGGGATGGGG
Source organism: Heterodontus francisci (assembly GCF_036365525.1). Classification (NCBI taxonomy): domain Eukaryota; kingdom Metazoa; phylum Chordata; class Chondrichthyes; order Heterodontiformes; family Heterodontidae; genus Heterodontus; species Heterodontus francisci. Next base: position 108,835,242 of record NC_090378.1, read on the forward strand.
CCGGCGATCGCAGCCACTGTGGGCATTTGGGTTTCTTTTGTTTTCGTGATAAATTTAGCGGCGCCATCTTTACTACTGGCAACTGCCAAAAATGTCACAGACAATGACGTTTCAGTGCATGAGGCTGCATTTGTGCATGTGCAAGTACTGCGCCACCTAGTGGTTGTGTTGTCAGCAAACAAAGCGTTACAAGTTTGGGCATGGGAATTTATAATGGCAAAAGTTGACAACAGGAAGTAACATTTTCGAGACAAGCATAGTTAGACATAAGATTTTTTTTAATATATTATATATTTTGATGTTTCTTTTATTGGTCTTGATGAAGCTATATTACTAATGTACATAGCAACATAATGCAACAAATGAACAAGATTTGAGCAGCTTAATTTAAAATATTTTATAAAAATAACAGATGCACTGTAATTCGTTATGACAGGGCATTAGATTGGGAGGCGATTGGCAGAAATCAGGGAAAGGAGAAGGGAAAGAAAAATTGTACACGAGCCAAGTGAAAGCACATCCTGGCAACCAATTCAGAGAGCCATGACTAGAGACCTGGGAACCACTCTTAGTACAGAAAATGATGCGCAGACCAAAGGAGAAAATAACTTGAAAATAAGGGAAAACACATTTGTCTCAGTATTGATACATTGCCACAGGGTATTTCTATACCAAAACACTTGCTATGGAGTAGTAACCATGTAGGTTTATGCCTATGATCCCTAACAGTAAATTCCAGTCTTTGGGTGTACTTACAGAGCAACAGATGGACACTCTCCATAAGGACAAAGCATCCACAATATTATTGGTTCAATAGCAACAGTGACAGGTCTAAGAGTGGGTGTAATGGGGAATGAGGCCTGCAGCAGGAATGTTGGAGCTAAAACAGAAGGGGAGTACAACACCTAATGAGGAAAAAAAAACAATTGGATTGATGTACATTGTCGGATCCTGGGAAGATGTATGCATCCTAATTGGTAATGCCATTGACAATCCTGAAACACATCTAGCACTAGGCAAGAACAGTTAATACCGAAGCCTATAATGGGAACAACCTTATAAGAAACAATATTCATAAATTTAAAAATCTTTCGGGATACAGGAGATACAGAAATTATTAACTGACCAGATTGTCTTGTCCCGGTGGTCGGGGGATGACTGTTCCAGTGACAGTAATTACAGATTCAAGAGGAAGTTCACAGAATATCTTCTTGAGGTGTGCAGTGGACTGTGGAGAAAGGCACCACAACCAAGTTAAAATGTTAAATCCCAGCTTTTTAGGGACAATAAAAACCAATATTTTTTGTAAAGATGAGTGATGTGTAACATGGCTGGTTGATAGTGAATGGATATGACAGCACAAGCTGCAGATATGAACTGCATTGCCAGTTTAAAGGACAGAGCTTTACAAATATTGTCATCCAATATGCCATGGAATAGTAGGCTGTGGGCTCCTGCCCATATGTGGCATCAAATGAAACCCTGAAGAGTCACACTGCCATTTCCAAACTGGGAGGCAGACAAAGAGACTCCAACATTATCACACACCCATGATGGCACTGGATCCTCAGCCAAGAGATTGTGCAAGTGGAGAAAAATCACCATTAAACAATGCTCTTACTTCAGAACAACTTGGCTAAACAAAGTTTTAACAGATTTAACAATAATAAAACACTGAGAGATTATATCTTTAAACTCTAAACCCACTGCTTTACAACTTAAGTTATAATTAAGCAAGTCCTGTAGCTGTGGTGGTTACTGTCAAAATGTTTGCTAAACTCTGAACCTACTTACCTTCTCCTGTGGTATAACAATTTGTGTTAAACCATCAAAATCTCTCAGCACAATAAAGATACCCTGTCTGAACAAACACAAAAACAGTCAATGACACATAACAGCAGGAGATACAGTTTTCAATTGTATTGCAGCTTTCAAAGTTATTTTCTTTGCTCACTTGTGCTAGACTATATTTCTCAGTTAAGAGGGCCAGGATCTGCGGCTGATCTACTCCCTGGCTTCCCTGCGTGATGTTAAAAAAGTGGACAGGGATTGCAACTGTCAACCTGCAGCCCGTCTGTGACTGTAGAGAAACAATGGCAGGCGATATGGAGCTGTTCATATCTCCTACTTGTCCTCAGGCAGAGTCCAGGAGATTAGGGAGAGAAAAAAATAGGAAAAGTACACAAAACAGCTATCAATGTAGAGCACCTACACTGAGATACCCACAAAGAGTGAGAAACAGCAATGCTGAAGGGAAGCTCAGGCTGAGCTATGTTTTCTGTTTCTTTAAAAAGTGGTGCTAGTATTTTATTCATTCCCATTCCCAATCCCTCTGCCTGTTATTTTGGAAAAACGGAGCATATAAAATCCATCACTTTTGAACACCAAAATGTGTCAACATTTCGACAACTTAGGGAGAGGGTCTGTAGAATGCACCTTTAGTGCAGGACTGGGTGTAGGTTTGGAACAAAGTTGGCCACCCACTCATTCAGTTGTGCACTGTGCATGGCAGACTAGGGGAAAAAGTTACTCCTGAATAACAGTTCAGGGGTAGAGTCGAAAGACAGTTCAGGGAGCTCTCTTGCTTCTTCAGATCATAAAATATTTCTTCATGGAACATGAATAAAAGTATCTGGATTGTGAATCATAATAAGGGTTTATAGAATAGAATCATAGAACGTTTACAGCACAGAAGGAGGCCATTTAGCCCATCATGTCCATGCCGGCTCTCTGCAAGAGCAACTCTGCTAGTTCCACACCCTTGCCCTTATTTCTTTTTTCCCTTCAAGTACTTACCCAATTCCTTTTTGAAAGCCAGAATTGAATCTGCCTCCAACACTCTCAAGCAGTGCTTTCCAGATCCTAACCACTCGCTGCATGAAAAAGTTTTTCATGTCATCGTTAGTTCTTTTGCCAATCACCTTAAATCAGTGTCCTCTGGTTCTCGACCCTTCCAGTAACAGGAAGAGTTTCTCCCTATCTACTCTGCCCAGACCCTCATGATTTTCAATACCTCTATCAAATCTTTTCTCCTCTAAGGAGAACAATCCCAGCATCTCCCACCTACCCTCGTAGCTTAAGTGTCGCATCGCTGGAACCATTCCCGTAAACGTTTTCTGCACTCTCTCTAAAGCCTTCACATCCTTCCTAAAGTACAGTACCCAGAATTGGACACAATACTCCAGTTGAGGCAGAACCAGTGTTTTATGAAGGTTCATCATAACTTCCTTGCTTTTGTACTCGATGCCCCTATTTATAAAGCCTGGAATCCCATGTCTTTTTAACCACTTTCTCGACCCCGCCCTACCACCTTCAATGATTTGTGCACATATACCCCAGGTCTTTCTGTTCCTGCATCCCCTTTGGAATTGTACCCTTTAGTTTATATTGCCCCTCCTCGTTCTTTCTACCAAAATGCATCACTTTACACTTCTCTGCATTAAATTTCATCCGCCACGTCGGCCCATTCTACCATCCTGTCTATGTCCTTTTCAAGTCTATCACTATCCTCCTCACAGTTCACAATATTCCATGTTCCAATACGTACTTCCAATACATCAAAGTGAAGAGAGAGAGCAGGGAAACAGAAAGCCATCCGAGGTTAATATACCGGTAAGTTTTTAATTTAATATCATCTAAAGCAATCAAATATAAAATAAAACTAGAAACTAAGGTGGATTTCATAATTTATAATACAGAGTGAGGGTGAGAGACCAGCAGGGAGTGTATTATTTCAAATGAGGACAATTTAATACATAAGCTGTAATAAGCATTATTAGCGTTTATCAGTATTTGTAAACTTTACTAATAGTAAGTTTTATTAGTATTAGCAAAACTTTATTAGCATTGGCAAGTAGGAAGGTCTACATATCTGTGTAATCAAGAAAAGTATAACTTTAGTTGCAGGTGGTACTAGCAATTAATAAGCACAGTAAATTCTACAAAACGCAAGAATTATTCTGCATTAATTAAGAAAGTAATTAAAGTAAATTAACTAATAGCATAAGTAACAATGGCAAGACAGGTGTTATGTTGCAGCTGTGGTATGTGGGAGCTCTGGGACGCCAAGGCAATCCAGGACAAACACGGCTGCAGAAAGTATAAGCAGCTAGAGGAATTATGGATCAGGATTATTGTAAACACTGAACAACATAAGGGAGGGGGAGCAACAGGCAATGGTGGAGGGGTAGCACTGTTAATCAAGGATGGCATTGGTGCAATAGTTAGAGATGACCTTGGTTCAGGAGATCAGGATGTTTGGGTGAAGATGAGGAATAGTAGTGGAAAGAAGTCACTAGTGGGAGTGGTCTACAGGCCCCTGAACATTAATCAGAATGTAAGATGAAGTATGCAAGCAGCAATATTGGGTGCTTGTGATAAAGGGACAGCAATTATCATGGGTGATTTTAATCTACATATAAACTGGAAAAATCAGATTGGCAATAGTAGCTGGGATGAGAGGTTCATAGAATGCTTTCAAGACAGTTTCTTCGAGCAGCACATTCTGGAGCTAACCAGAAAGCAGGTTATATTAGACTTGGTATTGTGTAATGTGACAGGATTAATTAATGACCTCAGAGTAAAGGCACCTCTAGGTAGCAGCGACCACAACATGATTGAATTTTACATCAGTTTGAAAGAGAGAAGAGTGGGTCTAAGACTAGTATTTTAAGTTTGAATAAGGGCAACTATGTGGGCATGAAAGCTGAGCTAGCTGAAGTGAACTGGGTTACTAGGCTTGGAGACAGATCAATAGAGAAGCAGTGGCAGATATTTAAGGGGATATTTCAGAATACTCAGAATTAGTATATTCCTGCTATAAAGAAAAATTCTAAGGGGAGGACCCACCATCTGTGGTTAACTAAAGAAGTTAAGGAAAGCATCAAACTTAAGGAAAAGGCATATAATTGCGCAAAGATGAGTGACAGTTCAGATGATTGGTCAGAGTATAAAGTACGGCAGAGAATGACTAAAAGGTTAATCAGGAGAAAGAAAGAGTATGAGCAGAAGCTGGCTAGAAATGTAAAAACGGATAGCAAGAGTTTCTACCGTATTTGAAAAGGAAAGGATTAAGTAAAGTGATTGTTGGTCCTCTAGAGAGTGAGAATGGGGAGTGAATAGTAGATAATAAGGAAATGGCAGATGCAAACAACAAATACTTTGCTTCTATCTTCACTATAGAGGATACAAAAAACATTCCGGCAATAGCTGTAAATCAGGAGGTGGAAGGAAGAGAGGAACTTGGTGAAATTACGATCACCAGGGAAGTGGTACTGACCAAACTGATGGAGCTGCGGGCTGACAAGCTCCCAGGTCCTGATGGGCTTCATCCTAGGGTCTTAAAAGAGGTGGCTAATGGGGTAGTAGATGCGTTGGTGTTAATTTTTCAAAATTCGCTAGATTCTGCAAAGATTCCATCAGACTGGAAAGTAGCAAATATAAGCCCTCTATTCAAGAAGTGGGGAGGGGGAGGAGGCAGAAAACAAGTAACTATAGGCCAATTAGCTTGATGTCTGTCATGGGGAAGGTGTTAGAGTCGATCGTTAAAGGAGGTTGTAGCTTAGAAAAATTCAAGGTAATCCGGAATAGTCAGCATGGTTTAACCAACTTGTTGGTTCTTCTTTGAAGGAGTGACATGTGCTGTGGATAAAGGGGAACCAGTTGACGTACTGTACTTGGATTTCCAGAAGGCATTTGACAAGGTGCCATATAAAAGGTTATTTCATAAAGTAGGAGCTCATGGTGTAGGGGGTGGTGGAGGGGGTGAATGTTGAAGGTGGTGGATAGGGTGCCAATCAAATAGGCTGTTTTGTCCTGGATTGTATCGAGCTTCTTGAGTGTTTTTGGAACTGCTTCCATCTCAGCAAGTGCAGAGTTTTCCATCACGCTCCTGACTTACGCCTTGTAGATGGTAGACAGGCACTGGGGAGACAGGAGGTGAGTTACTTGCTGCAGAGATCCCAGCCTCTGACCTGCTCTTGTACCCACAGTATTTATGTGGCTGGTCCAGTTCAATTTCTGGTCAATGGTAACCCCCAGGATGTTGATAGTGGGGGAGTCAACGATGGTAATGCCATTGAACATCAAGGGAAGATGGTTAGATTCTCTCTTGTTTGAGATGGTCATTGCCTGGCACTTGTGTGGCACGTATGTTACTTGCCACTTATCAGCCCAAGCCTGGATGTTGTCCATGTCTTACTCTGTATCTGGACACGGGCTGCTTCAGTATCTGAGGATTTGTGAATTATGCTGAACATCGTGCAATCATCAGCAAACATCCCCACTTCTGACCTTATGTTGGAGGGAAGGCCATTGATGAAGCAGCTGAAGATGGTTGGGCCTAGGACACTACCCTCAGGAATTCCTGCAGTGATGTCCTGGGACTGAGATGATTGACCTCCAAACAACCACAACCATCTTCCTTTGTGCTCGGTATGACCGCAACCAGCAGAGGGTTTTCCCTCTGATTTCCATTATGCTAAGGCTCCTTGATGCCAGACTTGGTCAAATGTTGCGTTGATGTCAAGGGCAGTCACTCTCACTTCACCTCTGGATTTCAGCTCTTTTGTCCAAGTTTGAACCAAGACTGTATTGAGGTCAGGCGCAAAGCGGCTCTGGCGGAACTCAAACTGAGCATCAGTGATCAGGTTATTGCTGAGCAATTGGCGCTTGACAGCACTGTCAACGACGTCTTCCATCACTTTGCTGATGATTGAGAGTAGACTGATAGGGCAAGAATTGGTCGGGTTGGATTTGTCCTGCTTTTTGTGCACATGACATACCTGGGCAATTTTCCAAATTGCTGGGTAGATGCCAATGTTGTAGCTGTACTGGAACAGCTTGGTAGGGGCGTGGCTAGTTCTGGAGCACAAATCTTCAGTACTATCGCTGGAATGCTGTCAGGGCCCATAGCCGTTTCTTGTTTTGACGTGGAATGAATCGGTTTGGCTGAAGACTGGTATCTTTGATGCTGGAGACCTCAGGAGGAGGCCGAGATGGATCATCCACTCGGCACTTCTGGCTGAAGATGGATGCAAATATATCAGTCTTCTCTTTCGCACTGATGTGCTGGGCTCCTCCATTGTTGAGTTCGGGGATATTTGTAGAGCCTCCTCCTCCAGTTAGTTCTTTAATTGTCCACCACCATTCATGACTGGATGTGACAGGACTGCAAAGGTTAGATCTGTTCCGTTGGTTGTAGGATCACTTAGCCCTGTCTATCGCATGCTGCTTCTGGTGTTTGTCATGCATGCAGTCCTGTACTGTAGCATCACCAGGCTGACACCTCAATTTTTAGGTATGCCTGGTGCTGCTCCTGACATGTTTCATTGAACCAGGGTTGGTCCGTTGGCTTGATGGTGATGGTAGAGTGGGGGATATGCCGGGCCATGAGGTTACAGATTGTGGTTGGATACAGATCTGCTGCTGCTGATGGCCCACAGCGCCTCATGGATGCCCAGTTTTGGATTGCTAGAACTGTTCGAATTCTATCCCATTTAGCACAGTGGTAGTGCCACACAACACGATGGAGGGTATCCTGAATGTGAAGACGGGACTTCGTCTCCACAAGGACTGTGCAGTGGTCAGTCCTATGAATACTGTCATGGACTGATGCATCTGCGACAGGTAGATTGGTGAGGACAAAGTCAAGTAGGTTTTTCCCTCTTGTTGGTTGCCTCACCACCTGCCGCAGACCCAGTCTAGCAGCTACATCCTTTAGGACTCGGCCAGCTCGGTCAGTAATGGTGCTACCGAGCCACTCTTGGTGATGGACATTGAAGTCTGGCACCCAGAGAATATTCTGTGCCCTTGCTACCCTCAATGCTCCTTCCAAGTGGTGTTCAACATGGTGAAGCACTTATTCATCAGCCAAGGGGGGGGGGGAGGGGGGGGGGAGCAGTAGGTGGTAATGAGCAGGTTTCCTTGCCCATATTTGACCTGATGCCATGAGGCTTCATGGGTCCGGAGTCAATGTTGAGGACTCCCAGGGCAATTCCCTTCCGACTGTATGCCACTGTGCCACCACCTCTGGTGGGTCTGACCTGCCAGTAGGACAGAGCATACCCAGGGACATTGGCTGTCAGGTATGATTCCGTGCGTATGATTATGTCAGGCTGTTGCTTGACTAGACTGTGGGACAGCTCTCCCAATTTTGGCACAAGCCCCCAGGTGTTAGTAAGGAGGACTTTACAGGGTCGACCGGGCTGGGTTTGCCATTGTCATTTCCAGTGCCTCGTTTGCTGCCGCGTAGTCTGTCCGGTTTCATTCCTTTTACACTTTTCTTCAGTGGTTTTGATACATGAGTGGCTTGCTAGGCCATTTCAGAGTCAACCACATTGCTGTGGATCTGGCGTATTATGTAGGCCAGACCAGGCAAGGACAGCAGATTACCTTCCCTGAAGACCATTAGTGAACCAGATGGGCTTTTACTACAATTGACAATGGTTTCATGGTCACCATTAGACTAGATTTTAATTCCAGATTTATTAACTGAATTCAAATTTCACCATCTGCCGTGGTGGGATTCAAACTCATGTCCCCAAAGCATTAGCCTGGGCCTCTGGTTACTAGCCCAGTGACATTACCACCAAACAGATCACATAAAATATATTTTATTACTGATTTAAATTTTTTCTATTAATAAGCATGGTTTTATAATTAATATGTCCAATATTTAAACACTGTACCTTAATCCCTGTCCTTGTAAATGGTACAAATCAGTGAAGGAACAAAAGACTGCATACATACCTCTGATACTGAACCCAGCCACAAAGTCTGACCTCTTGACCAATGTGAGCAGTGCACAACTCCCCACAAGTGTGAGTCCGAAAGACAAAACTATTCAGGTCTGAGCAGAGAGAGAGAGAGAACAAAAATTTAATGAGGTAATCACACAAATTACTAGTTGAAGAAACTGAAAGCTTTCGCAGTTGAATACTGCATGGAGCCACTGAAATGCTGATGCCAGTTGCAGCTTTTGAGAAACCCACATTGTTTCAGGTGGAATACCACCACTGAAGTGGTTTATGACCACAATTCCTCCCACATGAGCTACTGATTTTAGGTTGGGGGTTAGATGGGAAAATTGCAAAGAAAATCCACAAATGCTGGAAATCAAAAATAAATACTAACATTGCTGGATATGCACTACTGTTCTGGTGACAGATCCCAGGCAAAATGCTTATAATTTTTGTATTATGCTAAAGCAAATGACAAAGCATCTTCCAGCACCTCAAAAAGAGAGAAATGTGCCTGAGAGAGGGCCTGCTAGTTTTTAAATTACAAGAGTGGTGTTAGTGAATGCTTGCTGTCCAGGCCCAGAATGGTGTGCGACAAACTAAAAGAAATTTTAAAATACATGCTTTGTGGTAGTGTTCATCTTTCTGGATGATATGGGATTTAGAATAGCACTTCTATCAAAGACCCTCATATAACCTGATACATTGAAAGAGAATTTACACAAATTATGTTATGTTTGAGGTTGCATTACTGCTTGGAACTCCCTAAGAATGTATTTTGTAGAATATTTTTGAAGAAGTTCAGGCTTTGTTTGGCGAAATTGAAAATTCTGCATGACATCAGGAAGCCAAGGACCTTTGGAGATCAAAGCCATTAATATCCTCCCTCCCCACCAAACACCCAACATCTCAAACAATAATATTTGTTCCGAATCCTGTATTTACAACAGGAATGAATAGCACCAGAAAGTCATTGTAGTTTGTGCCACAGGAAAACACATTTTTAATTTTGAAATAAAGTACATAAATATACAGCATAATGCCACAACTGAGATGTAAATTTTGATAATCTTACTGTTCCAAATGTTTGTTCTCTCAGTCATTGCACCCTGCTTCTTTCTCTTTAAAAAGCAGTAACTAGGGACCAGCTGCTGCTCTTTTACCTCTGTGGACTGGGTTTGAATCCAGCCCAGACTGATGGAATGAAGGTCTCCTCTCTCTTGAAAAGGGTCTGGGCTTTCTCAGCTCCCAGTGGGCATTGGCCCACAGCAAAAGATGGGCCCTAATTTGGGACTAAACGGACTCCAAGAGGTTTCAAGGCTAGTTGTGTGAGTGAAAAGAAATTTACCCTAGTACAGCAGAGGTGCCTTCCTGAGGTTTGGGCAGAGCAAAAGGAGTTTTGCAATTGCTGGCTACAAAAATTGCACTAATTAAGCATCTTTCACATATCAAAAAAAAATGCCCTAAGGCCACCTGACCTGGGATGGCTTGAAAGCTGGCACCAAGTGGTAGCACTGGAAAAAAAGTGTTCCACTCCCCAGCATTCACTGGCATATTCATCTCGAACACAAATTAAACATGCTATAGCCATTCTGTGGATCAGTTCACATCCCACACAGCCATTCTTGCAGTTTCAAATCTATTCACAGTTGTAGTCACAGGAAAACAAAGCACTTTGTGCACATACACTGTAAATACATACACAAATTATGTAAAAGATACACTGTATACTCAGTCATCAGGTGTCTGAAAGCAGCAATGTATCACAGTGATGTCAAATTAAGACAACAAAATTCTATTTTAATTTCATCTGCCCATGTACAACTGATTTAAATTTATATGATTGTGCAAAAGCATCACCGATATCCAACAAAACTTAAGTGAGGTGCAGGGCAGTGCGGGATCTATCACCAGAACAGTTGTGCATATCCAGCAATGTTAGTTTTTATTTTGGATTTCCAGCATTCATGGATTTTCTTTGCAGCTTTCCCATCAGACATCCTGCCTAAAATCAGCAGATGTTGCCGGACAGGGGTGGGAAGAATGGGTAAAATAGACTTGCTATGCAACATGTATACTGGACCACCAACATCCTCCTTCCTTAAGTAAAGTACCTCCAATTGCAAGAGTACAGCCAAGGAAAGTGCAAAGCAGAAGGCTGAAACTTTCAGGGATCAGTCTTGTGTCCTTCCAAGTTCCAGTCTTTTTTAAAAACATTGAAGCAGGCTTTTCACAACATGTGAGGGGAAGGTTTTTTCTTTAAAAGGAAACTCACTTTCAGCCCCACATAAGTTAGCCATCTTTCAAACAAGATAGTAAAATCTACCCATTCAGGTAGACACTGAAGATCCCGTAATACTATTTAAAAAGCATGGTGTGCTCCTGTTGCTCTGGACGACATGTCTTCCTCATCCAATATAATCAAAACAGATTAGTTCATTGGTCCTAGTGCAAACCTACTTTAAAAGACAGCTATTGGGCAGGGGGGGTCGACATAACAGCAGACTTAAAAGTAATTTATCCTAATTTGAATTACTTTGAGATGTGATGAGACAGTCTCATGTGATGACAAACGAAAACATTTATCGTATGACAGTGTCAAAAGCATCTAACGCACAGATTTCCAGCCCTACATCAAGAACTGACACAAATCTGTTCTTTTTTCAACTATGAGATGTCAAACCGAGGCCCCATCTGACCTCTCAGGTGTAATTGATGTAAAAGATCCCCCGCCTCTAGTAAAATATTAATCTCTCAGTCAACATCACTAAAACCGATTATCTGGTCAGTATCATATTGTGGGAGTAAAAACAAGAAATGCTGGAACCACTCAGCAGGTCTGGCAGCATCTGTGGAAAGAGAAGCAGAGTTAACGTTTCGGGTCAGTGACCCTTCATCGGAACCGTCACTGACCCGAAACGTTAACTCTGCTTCTCTTTCCACAGATGCTGCCAGACCTGCTGAGTGGTTCCAGCATTTCTTGTTTTTATTTCAGATTTCCAGCATCCGCAGTATTTTGCTTTCATATTGTGGGAGTGTGCTGTGCGCAAATTGGCTGCCGCGTTTGCTCCAACTGTGACGAGCCTTCAAGAAAATTTCATGAAGCCTGAAGGGCTTTGGGACGTCTCCAGTTGGAGAAAGAGGCGCTATATAAATGTACGTCTTCATGGTAATACGTCCTGGTGACAAGGGCCTCACCTGGCTTTATTTTCGGAGCTCTAACGGGGCAGACTGACGGGAGGTTCTGCAGAAACTGGGCCTGCTCGGTGTAGGCAGTACTACAAACGGCTCTCAGTCCCAGCGAGCGGAGCAGAGCCCGGCCCAGACTCAGGGCCGGCCTGACCATCTCCCAAACCAAGCCCTCGAGGATACAAAATAAACTCAGGGACTGGATACTTAACGGCCTCTCTCTCGCTCTTTCTTTCAGACACCCTCAGTAAACGGCCTCCTCCTGAAATTGAGGGTCTTTCCTCCTAACTCCGCAAACTGTCCAATACTGCCGGCTCCCTGCCTTTACTCGGCTCTGCCGCTGACCTTTCACCCTGACAACAGACCCAACCAATCGACTCTTCCTCGTTGTGGCGCGATCGGCTCTGGATTGTTTCGGTCTGTCAGCAGACAGTGCGGTGCAGGACGGGAGACTGGTTTAAACCGAGCGGGAGGCAGAAGGAGCGGTGGGGGAAGTACAGCGGCCTGGCTCGGCCCGGGGAACGGGCGGGGAAAACACAGCGGCCCGGCCCGGGGAACGGGCGGGGAAAACACAGCGGCCCGGCCCGGGGAACGGGCGGGGAAAACACAGCGGCTCGGCCCGGGGAACGGGCGGGGAAAACACAGCGGCCCGGCCCGAGGAACCGGCGGGGAAAACACAGCGGCCCGGCCCGGCCCGAGGAACGGGCGGGGAAAACACAGCGGCCCGGCCCGGGGAACCGGGGAACCGGGCACCCTCCCGCCCGCAAAGACGCTTCTTGGGAACCTCTGGATGGCTGGTGTTTGAACTGATATTAATCACTCGAGGGCCCCGGGTAACCGGTAAGTCTCTGCACTATGGATCGGATTAAGGGGAGGGGGGCTCATTCAACCTAGTGTCATTGGAAGACTGAGCTGTTTACAACCACCACCACCTACACTTATATATTTGTGTAAGATAGAAAAACATATGAAGTTTGCTACTAAAGCATTAGTTGAAACGAGTAGTGTGGATGCATTTAAGGGGAAGCTAAATAAGCACGTAAAGGGGAAAGGAATTGAAAGATATACTGATAGTCAGATAAGGTAAGATGGGAGGAGGCGTCTGTGGAGCATAAACACTGACGCAGGTGTCTCCCAGGAATTGGTTTTAGAATCACTACTGTTTTTGATGCAGATTGACCTGGATTTGGGTATACAGGACATCGTTTTAATGTTTGAAGATGAAAATGCAGTGACCAACCTCAGGAACACAGACTGATGAAATGTAATAGCGAGAAGTGTGAAGTGATTGAGGAGAGGCAATATAAATTACATAGTACAATTTTAACAGGGATACAGGAACAAAGGAACCTGGCGGCATATGTGCATAAATCTTGGAAGGTGGAATGGTATTAAAAAGGCAAATGAGACCCTTGGCTTTATAAATAGAGACATAGAGTACAAAAGTAGGAAAATTATGCTAAGCCTTTATAAAACACTGCTTTGTTCCAACTAGAGGATTGTGTTCAATTCTGGACATCCTTCCTAAAATGTAGTGGTAAGACTTTAGAGAGGGTGCAGAGGACTAAGTTATGTGGAGACACCAGCAAAACTGGGTTTGTTCTCCTTGGATCAGAAAAGTTTTAAGGGGAGATTTTCTTGAAGTATTCAAAGTCATGAAGTGGATGTAAATAGTAGGGTAGATAAAGGGAACCAGTAGATGTAGTATACCTGGATTTCCAAAAGGCATTTGATAAGTTGCCACACAAAAGGTTAATAGGCATGGAGTTGGGGGTAATACATTAACATGGATAGATGATTGCTTCCTGTCCATTAACCAATGAGTGGACATAAACAGAGCATTTACATGTTGGGAGACAGTAAATAGTGGAATGCTGCAATGATCAGTGCTGGGGCCTCAGCTAGTTACAATCTATATTAATGACTTGGATGAAGAGACAGCGAGTAATGTATCTACATTTGCTGATACAAAGGTAGGTGGAAAAGTAAGCTGTGGGGAGGACACAGAGGCTGCAAAGGGATATAGACAAGTTAAGTGATTGGGCAACAAAATGACAGATGGAGTATAATGTAGGGAAGTGTGAAGTTATTCACTTTGGTCGTAAGGATAGAAATGCAGAATATTTTTTAAAAGGTGTGAAACTTGAAAGCGTCTGTTCAAAGACTTGGCTGTGCTTGTATAAGGAATGCAGAAAGTTAGCATGTGGGTACGGCAAGCAATTAGGAAGGCAAATGGCATGTTGGCCTTTATTGTAAGGGGATTGGAGTACAGGAATAAGGAAGTATTGCTGCAATTGTACAGGGTTTTGGTGAGACCACATCTGGAACACGGCAGTTTTGGTCTTCACATTTAAGAAAGCATATACTTGCATTGGAGGTGTTACAGCGAAGGTTCACTTGATTGGTCGCTGGCATGAAGGGCTTGTCCTATGATAGGCAAAGTAAATTGGACCTATATTCTCTGGAGTTTAGAAGAATGAGAGATGATCTAATTGAAACATAAGATTCTAAAGGGTCTGGATAGGGCAGGCACTGAGAGATTCTTTCTGCTGGTTGGGAAATCTAAAACACAGGGGCACAGTCTCAGGATAAGGGGCCAATCATTTTGAACTGAGATGAGGAGAAATTACTTCACTCAAAGGGTTGTGAATCTTTGGAGGGTTGTGAATCTTTGGAATTCTCTACCCCAGAGGGTTATGGATGTTCCATTGTTGAATACATTTAAGGCTGTGATAGACAGATATTTGGTGTCTCAGGGAATCAAGGGATATAGTGAGCTGGGCAAGAAAGTGGAGTTGAATTCCTAAGATCAGCCATGATCGTTTTGAATGGCGGAGCAGGCTCAATGGGCCATATAGTCTATTCCTGTTCCCATATCTTGTATTAGTGTAAATAAGGAAAAACTGTTTTCAGTAGCAGCGGGATTGGTGACCAGAGAACATCAATTTCAGGTAAAAGCAAAATACTGTGGATGCTGGAAATCTGAAATAAAAACAAGAAATGCTGGAACCACTCAGCAGGTCTGGCAGCATCTGTGGAAAGAGAAGCAGAGTTAACGTTTCGGGTCAGTGACCCTTCTTCGGAACTCGGGTTCTCTTTCCACAGATGCTGCCAGACCTGCTGAGTGATTCCAGCATTTCTTGTTTTTATTACCAATTTAAGGTAATTGGCAAAAGAATCAGAGGCGACAAGGAAAAATAAATTATGTTCATCTTAGTTTGTTCAGTTTGCTTACCCACTGTTTTTTTCAGGTTGTTTTTCTTCAGGTTTGCACTTGCTGCTGTTCAATATTCAGTGTATTCACACCTAATCTGTACTAATGCTTTGTCTTTCAACACACCATTAACATATTGTTTGCCTGTTCTCCGTGACCTTTTGGTCAGCTATGTGGCCTGGTCCAATCTGCACCTTCTCCTTTGTTATCTCTTGCCCCACCCCCACCTCACTTGTTTATAATCTGTGACTTTTCTAATATTTGTCAGTTCCGAAGAAGGGTCACTGACCCGAAACGTTAACTCTGCTTCTCTTTCCACAGATGCTGCCAGACCTGCTGAGTGATTCCAGCATTTCTTGTTTTTGTTTGATTTCCAGCATCCGCAGTATTTTGCTTTTAAAATAAATTATGTAGTGTGTTGTGATCTGGAATGCACTGGCTGAAAGATAGTGAAAGCAGATTCAATAATAATTTTCAAGAGGAATTGGATAAAAACTTTCAGGCCAATGGGGAAAGAACTGGGGAGTGGAACTAATTGGATAGTTCTTTTAATAAGCCTGCACAGGCACGATGGACCAAATGGCCTCCATCTGTGCTGTATCATTCTACGATTAGTAGTGATGAAAGCATGGTTAAAAAGTTGGGCAGTGAGGAGGATCCTGAAGCAAACAAAAGGCGTGGAGGTTGAAGGCTTTATTGCTAGTGGTGGGGCAAAGGGAGGGAAGATGCACAAAGTTTTGGCGGGGTGGAAATTGCTGGACTGTTGGAGGTTACAGATCTAGGGACAGGTCAAACCATGGAAGTACTTGAACACAAGAATGAGAATCTTAAATTCCAGGCATTGGTGAACCAGGAGCCAATGTAGTTCATCGAGCACAGGGGTGATGAGGGAGTGGGATTTATGGGGTACTAGCGTGATGAGAAGAGTCATTGTGTGCAAAATTAATGGTCTTCACAACTGTATTTTCATACGTTGTCATGATGTTGCCATTTAGGGTCTGACTGTGTGATGCCTTTTCATTTTATCTCATATGATGTACTTTGCTGCTTCCGTAGCTGTTAAAATTGTATTTGTAATGCTCCAGTGAGAGATTGGTTCCATTAGCTTTGTGACAGTTAACTAAGTTCTGTTTTATGTCCTGGGATGAAAGGGTTGTCCTATGATGTAAATTGGATCTGTACTCTCTGGAATTTAAAAGAATGAGAAGTGATCTGATTGAAATGTACAGGATTTTGAAGGGGGTCAATGGGGTAGACACTGTGAGGTTGTTTCGCCTGGCTGGGGAATCTAGAACATGGGGGCGCCATCTCAGGAAACGGGGTCGATCATTTAGGACTGAGAAATTTCTTCGTTCAAAGGGTTGTGAATCTTTAAAATTCTGTACCACAGAGGGTTGTGGATGCTCCATCATTGAGTGTATTTAAAGCTGAGATAGGTAGATGTTTTTTGGTCTGAGGGAATTTTGTGGATTGTGGAGCTGGAGGAGATTATAGAGAAAGGGAGGGACGAGGCCATGGATTTGAAAACGAGGATGAGAATTTTAAAATCCAGACATTGCTTGACCGGGAGCCAATGTAGGTCAGCAAGCACAGGGGTGATAGGGGAACGGAACTTAAAGCGAGTTAAGACTAGAGTAGCAGAATTTTGGATGACCTCAAATTTATGGAAAGTAGAATGTGGGAGACCAGCCAGGAGTGCATTGGAAAAGTCAAGTCTAGAGGTAACAAAGGCATGAATGAGGGTTTCAGCAGCAGATCAGCTGAGACGGGGTGAAGTTGGGCGATGTTAGAGAGGTGAAGATAGGTAGTCTTAGTGATGGCACGAATATGAGGTCCGAAGCTCATCTCGGGGGTCAAATGTGACACCAAGGTTGCAAACAGACTGGCTTAATCTCAAACTGTTGCCAGGGAGAGGAATGGAGTCGGTAGCTAGGATCGGAGTTTGGAGCGGGGAATGAAAACAATGGCTTCAGTCTTTGCAATATTTAATTGGAATTTTCTGCTCATCCAGTACTGGATGTCGGATTAGTAGTCTGATAATTTAGCAACGGTGGGACAAGTCGAGAGAAGTGGTGGTGAGGTAGAGCTGAGTGACACCAGCAAACATGTGAAAACTAATGCCAGGCTTTCGGACAATGTAGCCAAGGGGTAGCATATAGATGAGAAATAGGCGGGGGCCATGGATAAATCTTTGGGGATCACCAGAGTTAATGGTACTGGTGCAGGAAGAGAAGCCATTGCAAGTGTTGCTCTGGTTACTATTAGATAGATAAAAATGGAACCAGGTGAGAGCAGTCCCACCCAGCTGGACGACAGCGGAGAGGCATTGGAGGAGGGTGATGTTCATCCTTTCTTGGTAGGTACCAATCTTGCAGTTCTGGTATCATTTTTGTAAATGTCTCTTGCACCCAATGCCTGCATTCCCTTTTTATTATGTGGCAACCAGAACTGCGCACAGTACTGCAAGTGTGGTCTAACCAAGTTTCAATACAAGTTTAGCATAACTTTACTACTACTCTATTCTATCCCTCTAGAAATAAACCCTGGTGCTTGGTTTGCTTTTGTTATGACCTTACTGACATGCGTCGCTCATTTTAGCGATTTCTGTAATTGTGCTCTCATCCCTTTGCTCCACTACCCTATTTAAATGCTTATTTTCTAAGTAATATGTGACCTCATTTTTCTTACCAAAATGTATCTCACTTATCTGTTAAAATTCATTTGCCAACTGCAGGCCCACTCTTCAAGTTTCTTAATATCTTGTTATTTATTGGAGCCCTCAGTGTTGACTATCCCTCCTAATTTGATGTCATCTGCAAAGTTAGAGATTGTATTTTTGACTCCAAAGTCTAAAACATTAATATAAATTATGAGCACTGGTGGTCCCACCACTACTACTTATGGGGCCCCACTTCCCAACTGCTAATTATTTCCATTTAAAGAAAAAACTGCTTTGGAGTGACTGAGTGCACCCTTAGGTTCCCTTTTGTTGTCTCAGCCTCAGAAGAACATCACCTATTGCAGCAATGCAAAACAGTGAACATTTTCCATTCTGTGGTCTTTCCAATAAGTGACTGGAAACTGAATCAAGATGCTCCAATTCAATAGGAGCGATGATAGCCAGTAAATACTTTGATCCTATTTGTCTGAGCATATTGTTGGAAGGGATCAATGCTGAAACTGCTGCACCATTCAGCGCCCTTGCATTATTTACCTTGAGTTATGGTTGCATAGGTGCCCTATGATACTCCCTGCAAGTGTACATTCTATGTATGAGCCAAATACATTGACCATAGCTTGGGAAAGAGGGGAAGAAAGAGAACATCATATTTGTACATGATCTTGTCCTTGCCCCACAGCAGTTACCTTTTCAGTAGGGGCTGTCAGATATTCATTAGATTTAGAAACCCTGCCCAATTTCCCCCATCCTAATCCAAGAGTGCTGGCTTCAGTTGTTGAGCTGCTTGCCTTTGTTTATGGTTGTCCTTCTACGCAGCTGGTAACTTTTAAATGGTAGCTTCTGTGAACAAATCAAGTAACTTAGAGAGGTGGGATTGCACTACATGACATGAACGTGAGTGGAAGATTGTATCTTTGTATTTAAAATAGTGGTGACTAAACCCCTGTTATTTCTTTATCAAAGACTTATTTCAGAGTTGCACAGCACTTTAAATAATCTCTGAATACACACTGTATTCCCCTTGTAGAAAAATGAAAACTGATCGACTGAACAATAGCAAAGAATAAATGTTACTCTAAAATGTTAATTGGAAAAAAAAGTTGGAGATTCATCTATTTAAAAAAGCACAGTTTGAATTGCATTCAAAAACCACTGGTGCACTTTTCATTATCATCTAATGTATCTCATAGTGATCGCTTTAGACTTAGCAAGCACCTCTGGGTTTGGAACTTCCACTGGTTCCAAAATACTGTATAAAATTATATTAATTTTTTAAATTTAAGTTTATTTTTTTTATTCCAGGTTTAATATGGAGCAGTTGACACCTGCTGTCAAGACAGGAATGACACGCCTGGGTGTGTACTTTGCTAATACAGACGCCTCTCCAGTGGTTCTGAGGACAGTGCGGAGGCATACACCATTTCGCCAGACTCCAGCCAAACGGAAGATTCCTAGAACAGACTTGCCAGTAGTCAGTAAAATTAACAACCCTGATTTTTACCATAAGCAGAACATTTACTGTTCAATCCCGGGTAGTGTGAATTTGAATGTTATGTCCGGAGAGAAAAGAACCAAGTGTAATTCTTTGTGGAGTTGAGAATTACATAGAAATTAGAGCACAGAAGCAGGCCATTTGGCCCAACCAGTCCATGTTCCACAAATGCAGTAGCTCTAATCCTATGTGCTTGTCCTATTCCCATATCAATTTATATCTCTTTCCTTCAACTACTGACCTAACCTATTCTTAAATGGCATGATGTCTCCTTCACCCATAACTCGTACTACATTCCAAAAGCTCTCAAACTGTGTGTGTGTGTTCTTCTGCTTTCTCCTAAATCTCTTGCATTTAATGTTATATCCATTTCCCTTTATTCTAGATCTCTCAAATGATAGAAATTGTCTTTTTCTATCAACTCTATCCCTTCAGAAGTATAAACACCCCACTTATCAAATCACCCAGCACCATTCTGCTCATTTATAACCCTGTCCTTGCTGACCTACATTGCTTCCTGATCCCTAATACCTCAAATTTAAAATTCTCATTGTATTTAATTTCCATCATTGCCTTGCCCCTTCCTGAATATGTAACTTTCTCTTGTCCTACAAATGGTTCAATTCTGAAGGGGTTGCAAGGAAGTTGTACTGAATCCTTAAAAATCATTGGTTGGGCCTCAGCTAGAGTATTGTGTTCAATTATGGGCAGCACATAAGTGAAGTTCTTGGAGGGTGCAGAGGAGATGTAATAGAATGACAGAGAAGCTGGGATTGTTCTCCTTGGAGCAATCCTGGAACTCCCTTCCTAACAGCACTGTGGATGTACCTACCCCACATGGACTGCAGCAGTTCAAGAAGGCAGCTCACCACCCCCTTCTCAAGAGCAATCCGGGATGGGCAATAAATGCTGGCCTAGCCAGTGATGCCCACATCCCATGAACGAATAAAAAAAGTTAACAGATTTAATAGCAGTGTTAAAAACATTGTGAAAGGTTTTAATAGAGTAAATAGGGAGAAACAGTTTCTACTGGGGCAGGTCAGTAACCAGAGGGTACAGATTTAAGATAATTAGCAAATGAACTGGAGGGGAGATGAGAAGAATTCTTTTGATGCTGTGAATTGTGATCTGGAATACACTGTCTGAATGGATGGTGGGAGTTGATTCAATAGTGACTTTCAAGAGGGGATTCAATGGCGATTATCTACTTGAAAAGGAAACATTTGCAGCAAAAGAGCAGGGGAGTGGGACAGTTCTTTCAAAGAGCTGGCACAGACATGATGGGCTGAATAGCCTTCATCTGTGCTCTAATTCTATGAACAAGCTTACCCACACCACCCCCACCCTAAGTCCAAACTCTCCATTTCTATGACTTTGACCTCTTGTGCATCCCTCCTTCCCCTCTTGCCATTGGCACCCATACATTCAGCCCCCTGTACCACATGCTCTCCAACTCCCACTCTGTTCCCTTTAAGATTTCCACCCGCCCACACCCAACCCCAAAACTAAACCATCTCGTTGACTAAACGTTTGTTCACTCGTCACAATCGCTCTCTTTGATTAGATGTCCTTTTTTTAATTTTACTTCTTGAGCATCTTGGGACATTTTTTATGATAAGAGTGCCATATAAATCCAATCCTGGCAAGGATCTGTATTTAATCCTCTCCTATTTCTCATCTACGTCTTTTTTTATTCTTGGGATGTGGGTTTCACTGGCAAGGTCAGCATTTGTTACCCATCCCTAATTGCCCTTGCCATCTCAGAGGGCAATTAAAAGTCAACCATATCTGCTGTGGGTCTGGAATCACATGTAGGCCAGACCAGGTAAGGACAGCAGATTTCCTTCCCTAAAGGACATTAGTGAACTAGATGTTTTTTTTTACAACAAGCAATGATAGTAATGGTGCCATGAAACTGAGACTAGCTTTTTTTAATTCCAGATTTTTTTTTATTAATCAAAGTTTAATTCCACCAGCTGCCATCATCATCCGGAAACACAATGTCGGGTTCCACATGTGAGCTGACGACACTCAGCCCTACCTCGTCACCAGCTCTCTCACCCACCCCCACCACCACTGACTCTAAACTGCTTGTATACCATCCAGAACTGGATGAGCAGAAAGTTCCTCCAATTAAATATCAGGAAGACCAAAGCAATTAAGTTCGGTCCCCACCAAAAACTCCATTCCCTAGCCACCATTTCCACTCCCTCTTTCTGACAACTGTCTGAGACCGAACCAGACTGTTCACCGCCTTGGTGTCACATCTGAACCCTGAGACAAGCTTCCCACCACATATTTGCAGCATCACTAAGACTGCCGATTTCTAGCTCCCTAATTTCGCCTGCCCAGCTCATCAGTGGAAAGCCTCATCCATGTCTTTGTTATCCCTAGACTATTTGAACATACTCCTGGCCAGCCTCCCATCTTCCATCCTCCATCAGCTTGAGGTCATCCAAAACTCTGCTTCCCATACCGGAACTCACACCAAGTCCCATTCACCCATCAGCCCTCTGCTCGCTGACCTACACTGGCTCACAGTTAAGCAATTCCTTGTTTTTAAATCCCTCTATGGCCTCACCCTGTCCTATCTCTGCAATCGCCTACAACCCCGCACCCCCACCCCCTCCATATCTGTGCTCCTCCAACTCTGTCTCTTGAGCATCCCCGATTTTAATTGTTCCACCATTGGCAACCATGTCTTCTGCTTAAGCTCTGGAAATTCCTCTCTAAACCCCTCCACCTCACTACCTTTCTTTCGTCCTTTAAGACATTCCTCAAAACCTGCCTCTTTGACTAAGCTTTTGGCATTCTTCCCTAATTTTCTCTCGTGTGGCTTGGTGTCAAATTTTGTTAATACTCCTATGAAATATCTTGTTGTGTTTTAACAGCACTATATAAATGCAAGTTGTATTTGTTGACGCACAGGTCTTCACATTTGCAACTGAAATGTCACAAAATAGTTCAGGAGGTTAACTGCCCAATGGTGGACCAACATATTGCAACAGTCCAGTTTTTTTTTTGCATTGGAGGCAAAACTCTTACGTCATTGTCCTTTTTGCAGGAGAATGCAGAGCAGATTGCAGTGTTACTGCAGAAACAATGGCATCTGTATCATGTAACTCCTCTGTACAGATTCTCCTACACCATGCTGAAGAAATACTCAAACGAGCTGTCGGTCTTCATCGTTACTGAGAAGAAAAAGGGGATGGCAGTTGAAGTGGGAATTGAGCTTGCCAGTAAAGCTAAATTCTCCATGCTTGCAGGCCTCCGAGCTACTGAGAGTGATCCGGAGGCTGTCTTCATACAGGTCAGATTGTATACCAGTTTCAAATAGCAAGAAAGCTGGAGTGTAAAAGCTTGTTTTTACCCAAAAGTATTCCTGCGTACAGTAAAATGTATAACTCATGATGTGTAGATATTATTTTTGTGATATACTTCACCTAAGTATACTTCACTGGGCGGCACAGTGGCGCAGTGGTTAGCACCGCAGCCTCACAGCTCCAGGGACCTGGGTTCGATTCCGGGTACTGCCTGTGTGGAGTTTGTAAGTTCTCCCTGTGTCTGCGTGGGTTTTCTCCGGGTGCTCCGGTTTCCTCCCACAAGCCAAAAGACTTGCAGGTTGATAGGTAAATTGGCCATTATAAATTGTCACTAGTATAGGTAGGTGGTAGGGAAATATAGGGACAGGTGGGGATGTTTGGTAGGAATATGGGATTAGTGTAGGATTAGTATAAATGGGTGGTTGATGTTCGGCACAGACTCGGTGGGCCGAAGGGCCTGTTTCAGTGCTGTATCTCTAATCTAATCTAATCTAATCTAAACTTTGACTGACTTCGGATGTTCGTACTTCCCTAAAAGAAAGTGTGTGCACTATCTTTCCTAATTGACGTGGACTCCTCAAATTTACTTCTCTCCATTTGCCTTCTAATCCCAAATAAACATGAAAGCTTCAAGGGCAGGTCCATCTTCTAATGACTCAAATTGCATCAGCTACAAATTCTCCTAATTTTTTTTTGTACTGTTTGCATCTCCCAAAGCTCATGACTCGCTGTACGGTGCCATAGTGAAGGTTCGGAAACAATTGTATGACAGCCATATTTTTATATAGCCCAGTTATTTAAAAATAGAACTTTTTGTGTTGGAATCTAAATTCCTGGGTTGCGGGGGGTGGAGGGCGGTGGGGGTTTTGTGTGTTTTTTATTTCTTCTCTGCTACTCTCCTTAAGGTGATGACTTGCCTCACCAGCAGATCCTACTATTCTCCCTTGGCATCTATATTCAGTGTATTCCTTTCAAGCGTTATTGACCACTTTATATAACAAAGGAGTAGCACAAAAGATACTTCATATATTTTACCTTTTTTTGCTTTTACAGTCTTACCTACAAGCAAACTTGTTGACCTGTGTAGCTAAAGCAATGTCCCACATATTGATGTGCTACACTGCTATGCGGTGGGATATAGATCCCCAACTATCTTTCCCACGTGTCCTTTCCCAGTTAAAGTCAGGCTGCCTACAGGAAGGGTCTGAGCCACAGAAAAAGAAATAGAATGTCAACTAGTGCTGTTCATGTGCATCTGATATGAGCTTTGTCAAAAGTACAACAAGCTAGGGACAAAGTTTTGTGCATATATTCTGTGACCAGTGCACTAGCAGGCAGAAGGAGGGGAAAATAGGGGGTATTACAAACTTGCTCAGTATTTAAGTCAAATGAAAAGTCTACCATAGGTACTTATTGAATTCAAAGGTTATCCGAGGTAGAGTGTGGAATTTGAGACACAAACAGATCAGCCATGATCATCTTGAATGGCGAAGCAGGTTCGAGGGGCCGAATGGTCTACTTCTCCTAATTCGTATGTTCGTGATTACTGTGTCATTTTTGTTGAGGGGGGTCAAATCAAAAATGATGCGTTTTCTGTTTACACACATGCTAATTTTGTTCCTGGCATGAAGATCTTTTGAGTAGGTTTTCCTGCCTGCTGGCAGCTCCAATATGTCATGGATAGGGAACATCCTAGAGTGGCTCCCTGGAAACCAGGGGGAGCTATGACTTTGCACCAACTTTGAAGCTGCTGCAGTTTGTAAAAAAACAATGTTGCTCCAGATCAGCACGAGGCGCGGAGCTGCATAGAGGGGCATCCCATCAACTCGCCCTTGCAAACCATCTTCTTGCTGTCTGAGTACCCATGAAGAATGGCCACTTAGGTGAGGTGCCTTGTGCCTGTGGGACGGTATGCCAACAGGAATCAACACCTTCAGGAAAGAAAATATTTTTTAAAATATATATTTTTTAAAGGCAGGAGAAGTTGTTGTAACAGTTCAGCTTTCATCAATCCATATTGGCTTAGATTTGTAGTGGCCTCCAATATTACTTGCTCTAGGTATCAAATTAAGCAAACCATAATATCAAGTGTTTTTAAACTGTACTTTTAAACCATTATTTCAACCTGTGTCTCAAGGTGCTGCTTAAACCTACCTCTTTGAGCAAGCGTTTGACCACCTGTTCTAATATCTCCTTTGGCTTGCAGTCAATTTTTGACTGATGCTCCTGTGAAGTGCCTTGAGCTGTTTCACTAGGCAAATGCAAGTTATGTTCTAATCAGACTCCCCATCTTTGCCCTCCTGTCTGTGGTCATCTGGCCTGCTGTCACTGAAAAGATCCTGAAAATACACTATGTTGATAATGAAGCCCTTTGGGATGATGTTACTATGGAACAGGGGAGGTGGCTGAAGATTACTGTGCAAAATTTGGTTGCGTAGTGCCCATTTTGGGAAGCTATGAGTGGATTTCGAGGTCCAAAATGACATTCAGCACACGCACACTTCTGGATAGTATAACACTGATTTGACACCAGTGGTGCCATTTTTGAGTGCAACTCTACAGCTAACGTCCTCACTTAATGATGTGTTCAGCAGCAGGAAGGACCCCTCACCCCCCCACCACCCTCACCAGTGCTATTTAAAGGGGTCATCAACTACCTTCAGGTTAATTGCTGATTGATTTCTACTGGCTGTTGCTATGATCATATAAGTGTTTGGGCTTTCCAGGTTTTTTTTTTAGAATTGCTAAAGCTCACAGGGAGTGGTGTGGCAGGTGCTGAATAACTTTGCTGACTTCAAGGCTTCTTCACAAACCAGTTGCTCCCAGACTTGGGTACACTAGGAGGCATTTTCCTCTTGGAATACAGCATGACTGGAAGAATGAGCAAAGGCATCACAGAGCAGGACAAGCTATTGGAAGAGTGAGTAGGAGGAGGGGGTAAAGGGCTCTCAGCAGGAGGCCATGTCCACCCAGAGTGTTAAGGGAACAATTCTATCTCAACCTGCGCAAGGATAGTGTGTCAGATGTCTCTGTTCCTCCAAGGCTGTCCTCCCTGAAATCTGCCACCTGTTGCAGGCACAACTGGAACCCCAGAGCAGAGTGAGCACCTTGTTGCCAGTGGCTGTGAAGGTGACTTTAGACACGAACATTTGTGTGTTGGGCTCTTCCAGGCTGGAGCTGGCGATATTTAACGACATCCTGCAGTTTGCCTTCCACTCTTGTGTAAGGGAAGTCACTGACACTCTGTTTAAAGACAGCTGACTACATTTCATTCTCATTTTTCAGACAGCAACAGGGAATGTGAGCATGCGGCTTCGCAAGGATTGCAGGCTCCTTTTCAGCACTGGTATCCACAGCTATGACTGCAGTAGGCTAAGCTATCTCCAAATTACACACCGTCGGAATCTGAGCCGATGACTGAGTGTGTGCAGTCGAGTGATGTTATTTCTTCTCCGTCTTCTTGCTTTTGTAGTTCTTGGGTATCTAAGAGGAGAAAGGCACAAGGGTAGGATTGTGGTGAGGGGAGGGAGGGCTGGGAAAGTAAAAGGTGCATGCTTACACTATCTGTAGCTTCTAAATCAGAAGAGAATGTGGGACAAGGGAAAAGTGGGATGTGAGAAGGAGGATACTGTCCTCGCCATTTCAACCCCACCTCATCAATGGCTGCTCCCATGATGGGCACCATCTCCTCCACGGGGGTATGGATATGCAACTGCGCTTGTCCCCTTGCCGGTTAGGTGCTGCTGCCTTTGGTTGTGTGCCACTTTGTCCTGCAAGGGAGAAGGAAGCCAGGGAAAGGGTTGGCCCACTCAAGGACAGAGGAGGGAATCTATGCGTGGAGCCAGAGGAATGGGCAAGGTACTAAATAAGTACTTTGCATCAGTAGTCACCAAAGAGGAGGACTTGGTGGCTGATGAGTCTAGGGAAGGGAGTGTAGATAGTCTGGGTCATGTCGATATCAAAAAGGAGGTGTTGGGCGTCTTGAAAAACATTACGGTAGACAAGTCAATAAAAGCAAAATACTGCGGATGCTAGAAATCTGAAACAAAAACAAGAAATGCTGGAATCACTCAGGTCTGGCAGCATCTGTGGAAAGAGAAGCAGAGTTAAGGGTCAGTGACCCTTCTTCGGAACCGTAGATAAGTCCTCAGGGCCTGATGGGATCTACCCCAGAATACTGAGGGAGGCATGGGAGGAAATTGCTGGGGCCTTGACAGAAATCTTTGTATCCTCGTTGGCTACAGGTGAGGTCCCAGAGGACTGGAGAATAGCCAATGTTGTTCCTTTGTTTAAGAAGGGTAGCAAGGATAATCCAGGAAATTATAGGCCGGTGAGCCTTACGTCAGTGGTAGGGAAATTATTGGACAGGATTCTTCTGGACAGGATTTACTCCCATTTGGAAACAAATGAACTTATTAGCGAGAGGCAGCATGGTTTTGTGAAAGGGAGGTCATGTCTCACTAACTTGATCGAGTTTTTTGAGGAAGTGACTAAGATGGTTGATGAAGGAAGGGCAGTAGATGTTGTCTACATGGACTTCAGTAAAGCCTTTGACAAGGTCCCACATGGCAGACTGGTACAAAAGGTGAAGTCACATGGGATCAGAGGTGAGCTGGCAAGATGGATACAGAACTGGCTCGGTCATAGAAGACAGAGGGTAGCAGTGGAAGGGTGCTTTTCTGAATGGAGGGATGTGACTAGTGGTGTTCCACAGGGATCAGTGCTGGGACCTTTGCTGTTTGTAGTATATATAAATGATTTGGAGGAAAATGTAGCTGGTCTGATTAGTAAGTTTGAGGACGACACAATGGTTGGTGGAGTTGCGGATAGTGATGAGGATTGTGATACAGCAGGATATAGATCGGCTGGAGACTTGGGCAGAGAAATGGCAGTTGGAGTTTAATCCGGACAAATGTGAGGTAATACATTTTGGAAGGTCTAATACAGGTGGGAAGTATACAGTAAATGGCAGAACCCTTAGGAGTATTGACCGGCAGAGGAATCTGGGCGTACAGGTCCACAGATCACTGAAAGTGGCAACGCAGGTGGATAAGGTAGTCAAGAAGGCATACTGCATGCTTGCCTTCATCGGTCAGGCACAGAGTATAAAAATTGGCAAGTCATGCTGCAGCTGTACAGAACCTTAGTTAGGCCACACTTGGAATATTGCGTGCAATTCTAGTTGCCACACTATCAGAAGGATGTGGAGGCTTTGGAGAGGGTACAGAAGAGGTTTACCAGGATGTTGCCTGATCTGGAGGGTATTAGCTCTGAGGAGAGGTTGGATAAACTCGGATTGTTTTCACTGGAACGACGGAGGTGGAGGGGCGATATGGTAGAGGTTTACAAAGTTATGAGTGGCATGGACAGAGTGGATAGTCAGAAGCTTTTTTCCCAGGGCGGAAGAGTCAGTTACTGGGCACATAGGTTTAAGGTGCGAGGGGCAAAGTTTAGAGGGGATGTGCGAGGCAAGTTTTTTACACAGAGGATGGTGAGTGCCTGGAACTTGCTGCCGCGGGAGTTGGTGGAAGCAGGTACGATAGCGACGTTTAAGAGGCATCTTGACAAATACATGAATAGGATGGGAATAGAGGGATACGGACCCCAGAAGTGCAGAAGGTTTTAGTTTAGACAGGCATCAAGATCGGCGCAGACTTGGAGGGCCGAATGGCCTGTTCCTGTGCTGTACTGTTCTTTTGTTCTTTGAAGTTTGTCAGTGAGTATGGGTCAATCTGTTTGGGTGATGTGTTTGTCAAGGTTGAATAGCTGGCAGTATGTGCAAACAGTGAGATGTGGTTATGAGGCTTGCAGCAGTGCTAAATGTGTGAGGGTAAGGTGAAGCGATGAAATTAGGTATGAGTCGTGCTTGATAGAGATTATTGGTAGGTGAGTGACGGGAATGTGTTGCATTGAGCAGTGTATGAGGCTGGTGGTGCAGTTGATGGGATATGGCATTTGAAGATGCATTCACTGGCGACCACGCGTGAGGTCATTTTTGTAGCACTGCATCCAGGTCTTTGGGGCTTGACTCCTGGCATTGGCCACCAAGGTTTTCTGGTTCCACTGCCTTCTGAGAGTTAGTTTGTAGGGCCTCCTGTGCATACAGCACATATCTCCTCCTTAACCAAGGCCTCCAGTTCAGCACCAGAAAATCTTGGAGTCCACTCTCTCCCATGTTGTGCCATTCTTTTGTCTTTCCCGATTCAGAATCAGTTGTAAAATGATTTCCAGCACCTGCTCCAGCCACAATGCACCTCCCCTTTAAGAGTTGTCATCTGACTTTAACTGGTGTAGGATAGCTTTAACTGCTGAACATAAGAACAGAAGGAGGAGGCCATTCAGCGAGATCATGGCTGATCTACTTCACCATTTTCCTGCACTATCCCTGTATCTGTGTTTTTAATATATAGATATGCTGCTAGGCTGTCATGATTTTGGGCCCCTTGCTGAGGCGTGCAGCCATTCAACAGCGCAGTTAACACTGACTGCATGCTACAATCATGTTAATTAGCAGCCAGTACTAAGTTGGAAGCAACGGGTATGCATTAATCGTGCATCACAATCCCTGCGCTTGTTTTCAGCGTCAGTAGAATTTAATCCCCAAAGACTTTAATCTACACAATCAGGAAAGTTAAAGTACTTTGTATTCAGTTTGGAAAGGGGGAAATATCCTGACAGTTTTGGTAACCTTTAAAATGGAACCATTGCATGTTAGCACATATTATGTGATGGCAGTGGACTGTGGTTCATACCTGTGATTGCCCATGTGCTGTAATAAAAATGTTAAATCTTCAAATATTTATTAAATTCTCCTTTAACTGTTAGTCTCTGCCATCATTGCCAAGCATTTTGTTCTAATAACCCTCCATGTTGGGAGGGGGGGGGGGTGGACTTCTTCTCGCTTCCCCTCTGCACAAAGTGACTCCCTAAATAATATCTCATGAGATACCTGCAAAATTTTATTTACCATTTTCACCACACATCCTTCTCTGTAGCTCATTGGATAAACAGGTATGGTATAGTACTATAGTCTTCACTCCAGGAAGGTCCCAGGTTTGATCATTGCCTTCACTACGTTAGTTGATCTCTGCTCAGGTGATAGTGGGTATGACTATTGACTTTTGCAACCTGAGCTACAGAAGGTGAATCATTTACAGAGGTTTCCACTCCTGATTACTATCTGTTGATAGCCTGCTGGATGTTTGGGTGTTCAATAATGTGATGTGTTGTATGAGGTTAGGGAATGTCCAAGAGTGCAGTCTTGTGAATGAAGATTTTTTTTTTATTCTTTCATGGGATGTTGGTGTCGCTGGCTCGGCCAACATTTATTGCCCATCCCAAATTGCCCTGGAGAAGGTGGTGGTGAGCTTCTGCCTTGAACCATTGCAGTCCATGTTGGGGTAGGGACACCCACAGTCCTGATAGGGAGTTCCAGGATTTTGACCCAGTGACAGTGAAGGAACGGCACTATAGTTCCAAGTCAGCATGGTGTGTGGCTTTTAGGGGAACTTTCAGGTGGTGGTGTTCCTATGCATTTGCTGCCCTTGTCCTTCTAGGTGGTAGAAGTCGCAGATTTGGAAGCAGTGTTAGTGCCACTTGGGTAACTATGTTCGGACTACTGGAACCTTGTAGAACATTACCCTAGCACCTTCAGTAGTAGGAGGAAATAAATAAGTATTGTGAGACTTGGGGTAAAAGTGACTTTCTGCTTCTTCACAGATAACTGCAAAGACTCCAGTCCAGCAGGCAGCTGATGAGAAAGTGGTCTGGTCTGGGTGGCTGTGCTGTGTTGATGGAGACTTGGGCTTCCTGGAATCTCTCCCAGTAGAGTTCATCTGTCTACCCTTGCTTTTTGCCAATGGCCCTGAAACAGTTACAGCCATGGTGGGGGAATGGTTGCAGAAAACTTTTGACTGCTACATCAGTGCCCTCCCCATCAGTTCAGAGAACCTGACATGGATGGCTGCTATGTGGGCCAATTGTTTCTCAGACTCTGTCCATCGTGTGATGGAGCTAGAATGGTCTGTGCCTCCTGTACAACTGACTATTTCGCTGAGTATTCACCCAGAGGATGCTAAAGCGCTGTGGGACAGCATCCATGGAGACGAGGACGAAATCACCATCGAGGAGGTGGAGCTATTCATGAGCAGCCTCCATTCACATTTCTACAGGCATTTTGGGGTGCGGCTTGCAGCTACACGGCTGGTAAAGGTGTCAACAGCTGTAGCATCTGCTCACTGCGATGGGAAATTAAAGGTGAGATTCTGGTGTCCGTTTTGGATTCAAATGGTACGTAACTTCCACTTCCACAGCATTAAAAGTGCTGTGCAGAGAATTTTCATATAGAGTGTGCACTCTCCTCATTATCAACACCCCCAATATATCCTTAGAATGGTTAAAGCATAGAAGAAGAATATTTGGCCCGTCATGTCTGTGCTGGCTTTCTGAAGGAGCAATTCACCTGGTGCCATTCCCCCACCTTCTCCCTCTAGCCCTGCACATTCTTCCTTTTTCAGATAATCCAATTCCCGATTGAATCTGCCTCCACCACGCTTTCAGGTAGTGCATTCCAGATCCTAATTACTCACATAAAAAAGTTTCTCACGTCGCCATTGCTTCGTTTGCCAATTATCTTTTAATCTGTGCCCTCTCGATCCTACCACCAATGGGAACAGTTTCTCCCTATCTACTCTGTCCAGACCCCTCATGATTTTGAATATCACATCTCAGCCTTCTTTTCTCCAATCAATCAACTGAAGTTCCTCATCCCTGGAACCATTCTTGTGAATCTTTTCTGCACCCTCTCTGAAGCCTTCACATCTTTCCTCAAGTGTGGTGCCCAAAACTGGATGCAGTACGTTCTATTAAGCACTCTCTCAACTTATCCACCTTCAGTGATTTAGGCACATATAATTTTCCTCCCATGGTAATATACCATTTTGAATCTAAACTCACTAAAGAGTGGCCCCAATGGCACAGTATCCTCCAAGATTAGCAGCAAAGGGTACTCTGAAAATCAGTCTTCAAGTAAGCAAGCTCGGTTGCTGCATAGATTACTCAATGAAAACAGGACCAATTGCAAACGTATTGTACAATATCTGACATTAATGGAGGTTTTGAATGGGAAAATTGATTTTAAAAATCCTTGAGAAGTATAACAGGTAAGGCAGATGAACTTAGAGCTTGGATTAGTACTTGGAACTATGATGTTGTTGCTATTACAGAGACTTGGTTGAGGGAAGGACAGGATTGGCAGCTAAATGTTCCAGGATTTAGAAGCTTCAGGCAGGACAGAGGGGGATGTAAAAGGGATGGGGGAGTTGCATTACTGGTTAAGGAGAATATCACAGCTGTACTGCGGGAGGACAACTCAGAGGGGTCATGCAGTGAGGCAATATGGGTGGAGCTCAGGAATAGGAAGGGTGCAGTCATGTTGGGGGTTTACTACAGGCCTCCCAACAGCCAGCGGGAGGTAGAGGAGCAGATATGTAGACAGATTTTGGAAAGATGTAAAGGTAACAGGGTTGTGGTGGTGGGTGATTTTAACTTCCCCTATATTGACTGGACTCACTTAGTGCTAGGGGTTTGGATTGGGCAGAATTTGTAAGGAGCATCCAGGAGGGCTTCTTGAAACAATACATAGATGGGGCCGTACTGGACCTGGTATTGGAGAATGAGCCCGGCCAGGTGGTCGAAGTTTCAGTAGGGGAGCATTTTGGGAACAGTGACCATAAGTTTTAAGGTACTTGTGGATAAGGATAAGAGTAGTCCTCGGGTGAAGGTGCTAAATTGGGGGAATGCTAATTATAAATATTAGGCAGGAACTGAAGAATTTAGATTGGGGGCGGCTGTTTGAGGGTAAATCAACATCTGACATGTGGGAGTCTTTCAAACGTCAGTTGATTAGAATCCAGGACTAGCATGTTCCTGTGAGGAAGAAGGATAAGTTTGGCAAGTTTCGGGAACCTTGGATAACGCGGGATATTGTGAACCTCGTCAAAAAGAAAAAGGAAGCATTCGTAAGGGCTGGAATGCTAGGAACAGCCGAATCCCTTGAGGAATATAAAGACAGTAGGAGGGAACTTAAGCAAGGAGTCAGGAGGGCTAAAAGGGGTCATGAAAAGTCATTGGCAAACAGGATTAAGGAAAATCCCAAGGCTTTTTATATGTATATAAAGAGCAAGAGGGTAACCAAGGAAAGGTTTGGCCCACTCAAGGACAGAGAAGGGAATCTATGTGTGGAGCCAGAGGAAATGGGCGAGGTACTAAATGAGTACTTTGCATCAGTATTCACCAAGGAGAAGGACTTGGTGGATGATGAGCCAAGGGAAGGGAGTGTAGATAGTCTCAGTCATCTCATTATCAAAAAGGAGGTGGTGTTGGGTGTCTTGCAAAGCATTAAGGTAGATAAGTCCCCAGGGCCTGATGGGATCTACCCCAGAATACTGAAGGAGGCAAGGGAAGAAATTGCTGGGGCCTTGACAGAAATCTTTGCATCCTCATTGGCTACAGGTGAGGTCCCAGAGGACTGGAGAATAGCCAATGTTGTTCCTTTGTTTAAGAAGGGTAGCAAGGATAATCCAGGAAATTATAGGCTGGTGAGCCTTATGTCAGTGGTAGGGAAATTATTAGAAAGGATTCTTCGGGACAGGATTTACTCCCATTTGGAAACAACTGGACTTATTAGCGAGAGGCAGCATTGTTTTGTGAAGGGGAGGTCGAGTCTCACTAATTTAATTGTGTTTTTTGAGGAAGTGACGAAGATGATTGATGAAGGAAGGGCAGTGGATGTTATCTATATGGACTTCAGTAAAGCCTTTGACAAGGTCCCTCTTGGCAGACTGATACAAAAGGTGAAGTCACATGGGATCAGAGGGGAGCTGGCAAGTTGGATACAGAACTGGCTCGGTCATAGAAGACAGAGGGTAGCAGTGGAAGGGTGCTTTTCTGAATGGAGGAATGTGACTAGTGGTGTTCCGCAGGGATCAGTGTTGGGACCTTTGCTGTTTGTAGTATATATAAATAATTTGGAGGAAAATGTAGCTGGTCTGATTAGTAAGTTTGCGGACGACACAAAGGTTGGTAGAGTTGCGGCAGCGATGAGGATTGTCAGAGGATACAGCAGGATATAGATCGGTTGGAGACTTGGGTGGAGAAATGGAGTTTAATCCGGACAAATGTGAGGTAATGCATTTTGGAAGGTCTAATGCAGGTGGGAAGTATACAGTAAATGGCAGAACCCTTAGGAGTATTGACCGGCAGAGAAATCTGGGCGTACAGGTCCACAGGTCACAAAGTGTTAACGCAGGTGGATAAGGTAGTCAAGAAGGCATACTGCATGCTTTCCTTCATCGGTCGGGGCATAGAGTATAAAAATTGGCAAGTTATGCTGCAGCTGTACAGAACTTTAGTTCGGCCACACTTGGAATAATGCGTGCAATTCTGGTCGCGACACTGCCAGAAGGATGTGGAGGCTTTGGAGAGGGTACAGAAGAGGTTTACCAGGATGTTGCCTGGTCTGGAGGGCATTAGCTATGAGGAGAGGTTGGATAAACTCGGATTGTTTTCACTGGAACGACAGAGGTGGAGGGGCGACATGATAGAGGTTTCCAAAGTTATAAGCGGCATGGACAGAGTGGATAGTCGGAAGCTTTTTCCAAGGGTGGAAGAGTCAGTTACCAGGGGACATAGGTTTAAGGTGAGAAGGGCAAAGTTTGGAGGGGATGTGTGAGGCAAGTTCTTTACACAGAGGGTGGTGAGTGCTTGGAACTTGTTGCCGGGTTAGGTGGTGGAAGTAGGTACCATAGAGACGTTTAAGAGGCATCTTGACAAATACATGAATAGGATGGAAATAGAGGGATATGGACCCCGGAAGTGCAGAAGGTTTTAGTTTAGGCAGGCATCAAGATTGGCACAGGCTTGGAGGGCCGAATGGCCTGTTCCTGTGCTGTTCTTAAAATAGCAAGCTCATTTTATTGTAAGAACTTTAGATTGTTGGGGGGGAAAGGAGAGGAGCATTTTACTTAGGTTTTTTTCCCCTTCAACAGATTAAATAGAAGTCAGCATTTATAAATGTTGGTGTACGCAACTGCTTTGTGCATTTAGTTTGTAGCTGATTTTGCATGCAAGCAAATGAGATTTGTATAATTCCCTTTCCATTAGTGCAAAGCGATATTTAAATTTGAAGAAATGTACTATAACCATTATCATACACACAATCTGAAAATTTATGCCCAGTTTCGGGCCACAGCCACCTTTCTACAGAAGGTCCAGTAACCCCCTCAATCCTTTGCTAATGCCACTGTTATTGGCTCCTAAAACATTTGAGTAAACCAAGTCATTTTGTTTTCCTCCTTCCTTGTGGAAGTCTCCTTGACTGCTGTTCCCTTTTTTTTTTCTCCCCCTGCCCCCATTATCATGCAAGATGTTGACACACTAACCCATCAGTGTCCACTAAAATTACATGTTCTGAGGTTGGAGAGTGTCCAAGAGTAAACTGGCTGCTGGCTACCGGACCAGTAGTGAAACCCAGCACTGCAGAATTGCCATCACTATGCTTCTATGCTGATTGTTGCAGAAACTCAAACCCTGTTGTGTGTGAATTGTCCATATTGGCTGCCTTTGGCTTCAGTTACTTAATATGCAAATAACAGTCTTTTTTGGACTAACTAGCCCACTTCAGAATGGGAGAAAAGAATGTTCTGAAAATTAATTAAAACTATTTTAATGAGCAGTGTGTTTTTTTTGTGTTCAAGATGCTATGCCCAATACTGTTTGCATCTTGGGTGCTCTTGTGTCAGCAGCAATGCTTTTTTGGTTCACCAGATTTCTATTAATTTTGTTGAAGGAATAAAATACCAGGAGAAACCGAGGTTTTCAATTTTTTTTATAGGACTTTTACACAAATGTATGGTTGTCCTGTCAAATTCTGAAGTGTCACATGCTCACATGCAGGCAGGGCTATCAAAAAACTTTGTACCTTCGAGTTTGAAAAGCATTGCCAGTTTGAATAATTTGGCTGGATAAATTGTCAATATACTCCATAACAGTAAACATCAATTGGATTACTTTAAAATTTCCTCTCTGCCATGGGGAAAAAAAGTGGAATCTTTCCCAATAAATCCTGATCCCTGGCATAATTTTTGCTGGTCTCTACCCTTTCTCTGGCAACAGCATCCTTCAAACGGTGTACTGCACACAGCAGTCCAGGAGTCTGACCAATACCACCTTCATTAAACTTTTTTTTTAAAAATCATGTACAATGAAGTTCTATTAGCCACTTTGCAATCTCTTTCCTGAATTTGGTTAAAGCTTTATTAATTTCAATCCCTATCTCCTTTAAGACTTAGATGGAAGTTGTCTGAACCAGGTATGTTGAGTAGCCCGCCTTTTTATAACCTTATCTTATATTTGCATACTATCCAGCCGTTCCTGTGACACCCCAAAGAAAACCCCAGCATGCTGAAGCCTCTCTTGCTCCTGTTTTGCATTTGTAGCAGCTGTCCCCAGTCAGATATAAAACTGATTGTATGCTAATTTTGAAAAGCCACACCATCACATATGTACTAGTGCAAGTCAAAATGTTTTCCACCCCAGCAATCCCAATTTTACTATTTTTAGAAAGACCAAGATGTTGGAACGTTCTTTCTTATATTCAAAGTTTATCATCGGTCTTTTTTTCTGGTGCTATGACTTTGTTCTCACCTGCTTCCGTAATGTAATGAGTGAAGCTCAAGTTAGTCCTCCCACTGTCAATCCAGCCTTTCAAGTTGTTTTCTTTTCCCTGAGGAGTAGCCTTGTTTCATAGCAAATAGGAAGTTTGCTTTCATTTGGCTCCTGGTTGCCAGTATAAAGTAACTAGTTGCAAAGTGGAATTGCGTCCCTAAGAAATTGGGTAGGCAGTGATGTGGATCAGGGATGAAATGGAAGAGAGACTGTGTTCTGTGCTTGATTCAAGTTGTGCAAATCTGTGTAGTGCACTGCTGCTTATCTAACTTGAGATTTATTCATGTATCTACTGTGATAGTTTTTCTTTATCTCCCTGACAGCTGTTCAACAGCAAGCATATAGACCACGTACTGCCATTCTTAACTGAGCTGGCTTTTCATCAGATACAGTACCAACCTCGTCTCTGCAGCAGCATGGATTAAAATTGACTGGATCAGAAACTTTTGTCTTCCTTGGAGCCCCAAGTGAAGCATGAAATTCCTGCTCTGAAAACAACCAAAAATGGATGTGACTAAAGAGCTACCAGAAACAAACATTTCTGCTGAATTGACTGCTCCTCAAGCCGCCAAATGAAATTTTATATTTTCTGTTCCTGAAGAAACGGAGCTGCTAAAACCAGATTATCTTTAGATCTTTGTACAGCATGCAAGCTGTGCAACTGTCAGCCTCTGACTGTTTTAATATAGATGAACTGAAGGGATCATATCCCATTTTTTAAATAGCATTGCATAAACTTTATTCAATTTTCTGCTTTCATACCTCTGTCAAGGCTTGCAGTAGAGGTTTGTGTTGAACAAATTTTATTTTAGTCTTTGGAATATTATCCCAATTTTGTTGTACCTTGTAAGCATCAAAAGGTAAAACTATTATCTCGGTGTTCTAATTTGTTTTTAAAGCAAACTTACTTAACCTAATCCACTGGGAAGACTGCAAAATGCAAGTCTTTCAAGCTACTCAGTAAAACTACTTGATCATCTCTGCATTCATTCAGATGGTCATCCTCACTTATTGTTAAGCCAAACAACCTGGAGAAATCCATTATCTTTTCTGAATCTGTTAAAGTAACCTTTAATAAAGTATTAGAACCTAAATTAAAGTGGCATCTTTACATATCATACTGTAAAGTATCTGACTACATTAAACAAAGAATGAGAACCAGGAGGAAAAAGCCATATCTACCCTACAGCAGCTAGACAGACTGGGACTTCTCTACTCTCTTGATGTCATCTAACCTCCATCTATGCCATCTCGTGGCCTCAGATCTGTTATTGATATGATCAACTGCGTCAACTCCATTATCATATTCCCCCTGCCTTGGGATTAAAAAGTCACATTCAGTGCCTTCTCTAATAAACTTCTACACATAACACAGC
The DNA here is from genome assembly GCF_036365525.1 of Heterodontus francisci. Classification (NCBI taxonomy): domain Eukaryota; kingdom Metazoa; phylum Chordata; class Chondrichthyes; order Heterodontiformes; family Heterodontidae; genus Heterodontus; species Heterodontus francisci. Next base: position 108,872,979 of record NC_090378.1, read on the forward strand.
TTCCCCCATTGAAGTAAACTGCCTCATTTCTGTTAACTGGACTCCCACCTGTTACTTTTTGGATGAAATTTGGCTTATCATACCAATGCCAGCCTGTTTTCATTAGACATTTTATAGCCAAACAAAACTTGAAGATGCATCTCATTTAAAAAAAAAACTTTCACATTATTATGTGCAATAATTCTACCTCCAAAAAAGCATTTGAGTATAAGTTAACACTGACCTAGAACATGGTTATAAAAAAACCCAGATTTTATTTGAGGAAAGTGCACATAAATTGTTTCTCTCAACTGCTTTTGAAAAAGTCAAAAAAATACCTGAAGGTGATGCAGTTGCAGAAATTCAATACTTTTAATCAGTCTCATATTTAGAAGGAAATTAGCAAAACTAGCACAACAATATTCCTTTGCTTATTTCTATCTTGATTTTTTTTTTTTAAACTTAATAGCATAGGTTTATAAGTAGGCATTCTGATTTTGAGTTTAAATAAAAAGTTACAGGTAAGATCAGCTGTGAGCAAACGTGAGATTGTTGGGTCACTTTTTTCAGCAAAAAATTCCAGTAAGGTAAAAGTAAAATAAGTAAATTGAAATAGCTGTCTTCAATAAAATATGCCACACCAAGTTGGCAAGTACACAGCAGTTACATTTTCAGCAGCTCATCTCATCTGTACATAATGCATTCTTATGGTGATGCTGTCCATCGTAATGAGAGCTGAAGTGCTCCTTCTGGCAAAATAAGGAATGTGCCATACCAGAAGTGCAGCATGCTCACATTAAGGAGCATAGGTGAACAACTAGAAGTTGAGCAGTGTATTGCTGCTTTGCACTAACCACTCAATGATTAGCTGCCAGCCAATGCATGCTTTAAAAAAAAAGAAATTCATGGGATGAGAGTGAGTGTCACTGGCAAGGCCAACATTTGTTGCCCATCCCTCATTGCTCTTGACAACGGAGTGGCTTGCTAGGCCATTTCAGAATGCTCGACCACATTGCTGTGGGTCTGGAGTCACATGTAGGCCAGATAAAGACAGTCAATTTTCTTCCCTAAGGGACATTAGTGAACCAGATGGGTTTTTACAACAACTGATGTTTCATGGCATCATTACTTGCATAGCTTGGAACCAAAATTTGGTGTCGAAAATACTTACAGAAAAACAAAAACTGTTAAATGTTGCATATTGCAACAGCTTAATGTTAAAGGGCTACCATTGAGAAGCATTCCCCTCAAGAATTTCCATTCATAGCATCCAATCTGATTGTTGAAAAATGAATGATAGAAAGGTGCAAACAAAACTGAAGATTAATTAAGTTTTTACAATGTTTGTCAACTGGAATAGGATGCCAGACAAACTAGAGTACAAAAGCTTTTTGATCTTATTTTGATTGCCTTTTCTGCTGTGGTATATCTGCTGCAATCCTCCTGATCATCTCTGCAGGAATGCCACTATCATTCACTACACAACACACTTTGTTTTTGAAAAAACAAGGAAGTTGTTGAATGGAACATCTTTCAAATGAGATAACTTGAAATTACATTTTCATTTCATAAATATATAATCACAAAGAATTAAGAGTTTAGAATATAATTCCTCACAGGATAGGTGGAAGGGAATTCTCTGTCACAAACTACTCTCAATGGAGAATCATCTGTGATCAGTGTCAGTCATGGCTCAGTGGGTTGCATGCATGCTTAAGTCAGATGTTTGCAAGTTCAGCTCCCACTCCACTGATTTGAGCACAAAATCTCAGTTGACATTCCATCGCTGCACTGGAGAGGTGCGGTTTTTTCAGATGAGATGTTAAACCAAGGCACCATCTACCCTCTCAGGTCATTGTAAAAGATCCCATGGCACCATTATGAAGAAAAGCAGGGGATCTCTCTCGTGTTCTAGCCCATATTTATCCCTCAACCGACATCACTTAAATTATCTGGTCATTGTCACATAGCTGTTTGTGGGAGCTTGCTGTGCAGAAATTACTGCTGTATTTCCTACGCTTCAAAAATACTTAATTGACTGTAAAGTGCTTTAGGACTTCCTGTGGTCGTGAAAGGCGTGATTATAAATGCAAGTTTTTCTTTTGAGTCGATAAATTACAAAAATTTTAAAGAACATAGAAAACAGAAGAGTGGGATTAGAATAGAATGGCTTGGGAGAAAAAGAGAGATTCGATGGTGTGAATGACTTATTTCTGTGCTGTTGTAACATTAAGTGGCCAGTACAACATTAAGACAATAGGTTGGATAGAAAAAGCTCAAGGGAGAAGAAACGAGACAGATTTCTTCCAGAACAATTTGTTATGATTTTTTTTTTCCGGAAGAATGCAGTGTGGCTTTAAGGCTGGAAAGGGAGCAGTACTGCTTTAAGGCAACAAGCTCTAGAGTTTGAGTCAATGAATGCATTCTTATTGCCCCGGGATACAGCCACTCAGAGTCTGAGGATTAAGAGATACATTGTTGCCGAATGACATTTGAAACTAATTGAAAACCTGGCTTTGGGGAGAGAGTTAACAGAGAAACTGTAGACAGACAGCTGGACCAGCATACACTGAAGGAAATGAGAGCTCTCTGTTTATTTAAACCCTATTTATTATACTCTCAGAATTCTGATGTCACGCCAGATTAATTTCTTAAAAGAAAATAACCAAATTCCTTTAACTACTGAACTGTAATTGTTGCGATTCATCGCTGGACAAGGAAAGCATCACTTCAACTGCTGAATTAGACTACGGACTGTTCTCCTTTGAACAACCTTTTTCTCCCCCCATCGGATGGTTGTGAGGACTTCAAGCAACCTTGGACTATTCTACATTGGAAGATTTCACTTCAGCAGGAGAATAAATATGCAAGGACACTAATGTTTCTATTTTAAATGTTGTTTATATCTTAGTAGTGTTTAAGAATGGAGCTGATCTAAAGACACCTGGTTTGGTTAGCCTCATTCAGAGGTTAATAGATGGTACAATTTGTCTGTGTCTTTAATTTGGAAAGTTTAAAATATGTTAGGCGATCTGTGGAGGGACAGAACTGAATCAACAGTGCGTTTCTCCCACCACAATCAGAATCATATATTTCAATTGGGGGCTTTGATTTGATAGGTCGTAACAAATTTACTAAAAACATTCCTGGTAAAGGCATACTACCCGACCCAGACCAGACGTGTCGGGGTTGGATCGGGCTCCTCTTCCGGGTCAGGTAGAGTCCAGGTCAGGTTGGGCCGGACACACACGCTAAATGCTCTGCTGGTAAGTATTGAAATTTTTTTTTTAAAAAAAACTTACCTGAGCTGGGAGTCTGGGTCAAAACTGAGTCTGCACAGTGAACGAGTAATGCCACTATGATGTCATCACGCATGCACTGCAGGTTCCATGTCAGGAAGGTAAACAAAGGGATGGTCAAGTCGTGGCGGATTCAATTCGGGTCGGGTCGGGCTCGGGGCAAAATCGGAGGGACTCGGGCCGGGTCAGGCGCGAGTTCTTTTTCCCGACCTGAACAGGCCTTTAATTCCTGGTACCTGATTAATTGACATATTAAACTGTTTTCAGCATCTACATTAAAATGGGACATAATACAGGTTATTCTTATAAACAAAACCAAACACAAAACATAAAGGAATTTACTGACATTTGAACAATTTATGAGTGCTAATTTCTACAGAAAAAAGACTATACAGTAACCAGTCAACTGAAATGAATAAATAATGAGGGCATTTTCAAGCAATGGGAAATATTAAACATGGATGGAGTGGATTTTCTACACAAAACACCTACAAATAAAAATTTATTCTGTGTATTTATTCAATGCTATAAATGAAATGTTATATAGCCAAGAATACTGGGCACCACAACTCAAAATGATTTAAATTCTAGACTAAGTCATTAGAATATAAAGTACCCTCTAGGGGTAGGATGTGATTGAGCACTTCACCGGCAGAATGACATTCCATTTTCAGATGAGGGTGTTGGGTAAATCTGCAAATCTACTTCATATTCAGCAATATTCTTCCCTTCACCAATACCATCAAAAGGGAAAAAAAATCAAAAACTCATTCGCCCCACTGCTGAGGTTACTGGTACAGAACTGTCTACTTAACGGTCACTGTTCTTCAAAAAGCATTCAACTGTGTGAAGCACTTTGAAGACTTCTCAATGCATTAAGTGCAATTATTAATTAGATCTACATTTATACTAGGTGTGGAGGTCTATAGTTCAGATCTTCCAGTCTTCCTGAATGGAGCAGGGCGGCAAAATAAAATAGGTATTATTTGAAACACAATCACCTGGAAAATCTGGAGGTTCATCTGATCTCCTGCTCTAACTTCTGCTGCTTTCACCAAAATTAAGAGAAGAGACTGGAAAATTCCTGCAAGAATTCTACTCACATGAATGCTGAGTAAAGTGAAACATCTCCGGGCACCCTAAACCACTGAAGATACGTGCATCTTTACAAGCTTAAAAAAATTAATTCCCTGTCCACTGTCAATGTTCCTTGCACTGCAAAGTAAATACCACAGATAAGATCAATTCTATGAATTAAGATCAAATGTCCAACCTGCCTTCTTTCCCTTACCATAATTGCCGCTGACAATAGGGTTGTCTTAATTAAAATTACACCTGGATGTTTCCTCCTTTCATTTGGAGGTAATCTTGTGATTAGGGCCCTAGCAGATTCATGGTCAAATTTTATAAATTTCATGGTCACAGCATTTTAAGAATTGTTAATTACACTTACATGTATTTACATCATAAGTTTCACAGTGTTGCAACAAACCATCAGAAAGAAACATTTAATGCCAAGCACAGTCCCAGATTTCTTTAAACACACTTTATACTTTATTTGCATCAACTTCTTGCTTCCACTAAACACTTCAATCTGCAACAGAATTTCCAAATTACTTTTACCTGCACATCCACACAATCTTCAAATGCTGCTAACACAGCAGCAGAGGCTTTCCCCTTTCTGTACTCCCACTCCTGCAGCGCTGCCTCTCCAACACTAGTTGATGCCATTAGCCATAGTAAAGCCATAACAAACAGAACGGAATTTGCAGAAAGAAAAAGGAAATCACAATGGTTTACGATTACGATAAGGCGAGGAGGAAAACAGAGATCAACAATGGATTTGTTAGCTATCAGAAAATTAAACAGGAATGATTTGAACGGTAAGGTGAAGCACAAAGCAAATCAATAAATGTCATTCATGAATTGAGAATTTACAACAAAGAGAAAATGATCAAAATTTTGAATTGGTGCAGAATAATAAATGGCCAATTTCACAGTCCATGATGCATCTTGCATGGCTGTGAATTTAGTAGGGCCCTACTTACGATCGAAACATAGAGCCTGTAACATAAGGTCATTCAGCTCAAGCCTTAGTGAACTGTTATCACCCATCCTAGTCACAAATTATAGGAGATTTTTTTAAAATCTGGTGCATCACTGAACTTGTCAAAAGCTTTGAAAATATTCCATACCAACCAATTTACAAAATTAATGACATCTGACAACAAGGAGGCTGTGAACCAACTTTTTTTTATTTTCATTAGAAGCAAAAACCAAGAGAGACCTGGTAAAAGAAAATACTGCTCAAGATCAACTTTCCTTCAGTCAAGTCAGAATTGACCTTGAAGGGGGCATGCTAATCATGAGAAAGTCTTTTCCAAACTTATTTCTTTTTTGGCTTCCAGGAGGAAGAGCCATGCACCATATTTAGTCACAACGGCTTCATGCTCAAGTGATGTGATGTACATCACCACACTATGCACCTATAATGGGAGGGAAAAAACGGTTTGCAGTACACTTTCTCATGAACACAGTGCCCTTTAAATAGGTTCCAGTTTTGAAATACTTTGGGGAGTACAGGACTCTGTATTACTCCTGCTATATATCCTGAATAGAGGAAACTACATTCACTGTACCAAACACAGATTATTAAACATCAGAAAAAAGTACATCGCAGGGGTTACGTGTGGTTTTAGTACACGGTTCTCCAATGGGGAGCAAGTGAGTTTTCATTTGCTCTAGCTTAACATTCACGATCACCAGTTTCTTTTTTTAAACATGTGGAATTGTTCAGTTTGATAGCAACCATAGATTTTCCACGTCTTGTGCTAGTCACTTAGCTCTGAAGAGTGTTCTGCCATGCTGCAGATCAACACTTCTTTTCCCTTTAGTTTATAAATTCCTCAAAAAGTTGAAAGATTAAAAAGTAGATTCCATCATTGCCATCCAAGTTAAAGCGTGCAACTCTTCTGCACTCCCCGCTTTAACCGTTGTGGTGCTGCCAACTGTTTTCGATGAGAAAGCTTTCCCCACACATAAAACTTATATAGGCACCAATATATAATATCCTTAGAAGTGTTCACCAGACCTGCCTAGATGTCCGGTTTTTCCACATACCATGTATTGCACAGAGCTGTCTTCAGGTTAGTTAACGGAGAGCAGCTCTCCTCTTTTGACTGATGAGCAGCCAGATTCCATCAAATTGAATCCCAAAATTAAAATGTTCTCTTCCAACAATTACAGCATCCAATAGCAGCAAAGATTCCAGAGTTTACTGGTTACCATATATGGGATTCGCAGTGTGTCATTTTGATCACACCCACTCCACCGCCCAATCTGCGATAGTTCATACCTCCATATAATCTGAGGGGGTGAAGAAGGGGCAAGGGGAAAAAAAAGGAAAAAAAATATGAACCACCTTCAACAAGCATACAAACTGGTTAACCTACTAGTGATGCACAATAGTGCACATGGAAAATGATCACCATATGTCAAATCAATACACATGATTGTATTCTGGGTTTGCACAGTTAAGGCCACGGACCACAGATTAACTCATATTCTGTACGCAACAATTAGATCATGTCTGGCCACGAATTATGTGCAGCAATATACATAAAACCATGCCACCAAAAATAGTGTTTTATATTTTTATGCTGAAATTCCCCTCCAATACACCATCTCAACAACTTAGTACCTATATACATTATGAAGTATGGTACAAAGTTGTACAGACTTAATAGTCCCGGGTTGGCTGAACTCAGTGGTAGCAATTACTTGAGTTGGGGAAAGGATGGAGTTGAGAGAGAAAAAAATGCAATTGATCAGTATATCCTTGGGCTGGTTGGGGAGGGCAGAGTGGGCAAGAGAGAAATTAGTACTTCCATTCCTAAGTGACTGACAGAATGGTTACAGTACAGAATAGAATGGTTACAGTACAGGAGGAAGCCACTGGGTCCACTGAGCCCATGCCAGCTCTCTGCAAGAACAATTTAGTTAGCCCTACACCATCGCCCTTTCCCTGTAGCCCTGCAAACTTTTTCCCATCTGCCATGTATTCGCGCATTCCTTGAGCCGGTCTATATCTTCCTGAAGTCTATCGCTATCCTTTTCACAGTTCACAATACTTCCAAGTATAAAACTATACAATGCAGTAAACATATCAGGTGAGGAAACAAGAAGTTCAGCTGCGATGCCCCTCATTCACAAACAGTCTATCAATTTCATAGAATAGTACAGCACAGGTGGTGGTGGTGATTTGGCCCATAGGTCAGCTCCGACTCTTTCAAAGAGCAATCCAGTCAGTCCCAAGTCCCTGTTCTTTCCCCATATCCCTGCATTTCTTTTTCTTCAAGTATTTATCCAATTCTCTTTGAAGGCTACTATTTAATCTGTATCCACCACCCTATCAAGTAGTGCATTCCAAATCCTAACCAATGGTTGCGTAAAAATGTTTTTCCTCAAGTCGCCTCTGGTTCTTTTATCAAGCATCTTAAATCCGTGTCGTCTCCGTGTCCTCTCATTATCGCCACTTCAGCCATTGGAAAGAGTTTCCTCTTACTTACTCTATCTAAACCCTTCATAATTTCAAACAACTCTATCAAAACTCCTCTTAGCCTTCTCAGCTTTAAAACAACCTCAGCTTCACCAGTCTATCCACTTAATTGTAATCCCTCAGCCCTGGAACCATTCCACTAAATCTCTTCTCTACCCTCTCCAAAGTCATCCTTCCTAAAGTGTGGCGCTCAGAATTGGATACAGTACTCCAGATGGGGCTGAATTAGTGTTTTATATAGGTTTCGCATAACTTCCTGACTTTTGTACTCTATGCCTCTATTTATAATGCCTAGGATCCCATTTACTTTGCTAATCTGAGCTGGCACCTTCAAAGATTTTCACATGTAAATGAGCACGTTGGGCTTGGTACCCAACTACTCTGCCAATCACTGGCTACTGGAAGGTGCACAAGAGAGCTTTATGAAGACCTCAAATTTTTCTATTCCATTTGGCACCTTCTATAGTGAAATCCAGAGACTGTGGGAAAGAGGGCTGTGTGAGAGGAAGAAAAAAGGAATATACCAGCAAGATACAAACCTGTGTCCTAACACTCTTCTACATTGCACACTAGTGACCCAATGCATTGTCAACACAATATACTGAAAGCTGGTTCTGAGCAGCAAGCCTGTTTATAGAAGAAATCCATCAGTGTTCTCACCTCCATGTGTTTGCATCTGGATCGTAAACTTCAATTGTTTTTAAGTAAGTAGTGCCATCAAACCCACCCACTGCCATCAGCTGCCCGTTAACAACTGCAAGGCCAACCTGCAAAAAGGAAGAAAAATTGGTTGGTTGAGGTGTAAAAATGCTGTTCTTTTAGACATAAACAGCATCCCCATTAAAGTAGGCACAGTCGGTCACGCCTAATCAACACAAAACTATCTTTTGAAAGAGAAACAAAACTAAACATTTTTAGGTACTGTAGCATTTTCAGTTTTAACAGCATTGCTTGAGCAGAATTTTGTCAGTTTATTATAATGCCACAACATGTTTACGTAACATTAACCAGCAGAAATGGATCTATGGTGATTTGCCATGTTAATTAGGAAACAATAGAAAATAATTCAATACATTCCCCCATCAGTTTATGCTAATAGAATGGGCCCGGGTAAGAGGAAAAAAATAGACACATCAGGTAGACAAGCGTTTTGCATCTTTCTGTAGCTTTGCAATAATGCAAATTTCTAAGTTCATCCTAAGGATTGCTTGCCATTGTGCTAGAATGGTTTTGATTCAATGTGCCCAACAAGAGGCTTAGCTGAACAGATATACAGGTGCCACAAAGCTACCACATCAAGGGAAATCATGCCATTCGGGTGGTAACTCGATTTACAGCTCAGCAAGCTAATTTCCTTCACATAGAGTTGAGGGAAGAGTTAGAGAACTGTCTTTATCACACACACACACACACACACACGTTCGCCTCCCCCCCACCCCCCCCCCCCCCCCCACCCCTCCCCTCCCCTCCCACACCAGGACACAGATTCAGACAACAGTTATTAACTTAGAAATATCTTGGTTGAAAGTCACCTTTTGTCTTCTTTAGTTGAGGAGTAGGAAATTGGTGAATCGCACTGTGAAAACTGTATTTGGATTATGTAAAATAAACCAGTTTGTTGGTCTATAATCGTGTCTCATTCCAATAGAATGCCTTTCAGAACCACTTTGGAGCTCATGCCAATGGTCACTGAGCCAAACACTGGAAACAGCACATTAGAGCCACACTGCAGGCCACTGGGCGAAAGCCATCTTAAGGTTGGACTTTAAGCAACACAGTCATGTGCATCTATAAACAAAATCAGCAAATTCCATTTCATCTCTGAATTTAATACTATGCCAAAAATATTCAGAAAAGTACTACCTGAAGGGACGAGGCCAATATTTATCCCTCAACCAACATCACTAAAACATATTATCTGGTTCTATGGGAAAGATAGGGAAAACAGTAGAGGGGGAGGAGCAGCCTTAGTGATTAAAGATGAGATCCTTAGACGATGAGAGGATATAATGAGAGATAAGCAGTCAGTGAAGACTTTATGGGTAGGATTAAGTAATAGAAAAGGATTTAAGACTCTAGTGGGAGTTGTGTATAGGCCCCCTGGTAGCAGCTATGAAATGATAGACTCTAAATGCAGAGATTAGACAAGCATGTAGAAAAGGCAGAGTGCCTTTAAAGGGGGATTTTAACTTTCATTTGGATTAGGATAAGCAAACTAGCACATGTCAGAGGGTAGTGAATTTCTTGATTGTAGCTGGAATAGTTTTCTGTAGCAGTACGTCCTAGAGCCAACAATCGGGCATGTCATATTAAATTTAGTAATGAGTAATGAACCAGATTTAGTGAACAGCCTAATGGTGCATGAACATTTATTTATTAGCAACCATAATATGATTGAGTTTGATGGTAGTGTCTGAAAGGTAGAAATGCAAAACAGCCACTATGGTGCTAGATTTAGGTAAGGCTGACTTCAATGGGATGAGGGAGACTATCCACAGTAAATTAGGCAAATCTTAAAACAAAAGATTACTGGGAGGTGTTCAAAAAAGAATTTAATGTGATACCGAACCAGTTTATATCCCTAAGGAACAAGATATCCACTTTCAAAAATAGACAGCCATGGGCAACTAATGAGATAAGAGACAACATAAAACTCAAAAAGCAAAAAAACAAAAATGTAAAAAGTAGCACAGATCCTGGTAAATGGGAAAGATACAAAAAATGGCACAGGGTAGCAAAACAGATAGTAAGAGCTAGAAAAAGGCAGTATGAAAAGAAACTTGCAAGAGATATCAAGATCACACAAAACATTTTACAATTACATTAGGAAAAATGATGGCAGTCAGGAGCAATGTGGGCTCTTTGAAACTGATAATGGTGATGTTGTCAATGAAAATAAGGAAATGATAGACATGTTGAATAATTACTTTGTGGCAGTATTTACAGTAGGGGAACAGGTCAACATGCCAGACATCACAAGGAAACGAATACTGAATCAGTATTTACATAAGCAAAAAATAACAGTAATTAAGAAAATAATGGCACTAAAGAGTGACAAATCCCCAGGACCAGATAGTTTCCCTCCCAGGGTTTTAAAGGAAGTAGGCGAAAACATTGCAGATGCCCTGACTATATAATCTTCCAAAGTTCTTTCAATTCGGGAACCATTCCTTTAGAGTGGAAAATTGTTCATGCCACTCCGCTATTTAAGAAAGGTAGGAGAGGGAAACCAGGAATTACAGACCAGTTAGCCTAACACCTGTTGTTTTGCTACCCTTTTCCATTCTTTGTATCTTTCCTATTTGCCAGGATTTGTGCTACTTTTTGCATTTTTGTTTTTTGGCTTTTTGAGTTTTATGTTGTCTCTTACCTCTTCATTTGTCTATGGCTGTCTTTTTGGCACGTAGAAATCTTGCCCCCTAGGGTATGAATTGGCTCTGCATCGCACATGAAAAGATAGAAACAGTGGAGGTCCAAAGAGACTTGGGGGTCCAGGTACAAAGATCATGGAAATGTCATGAACAGGTACAGAAAATAATCAAAAAGGCTAACGGAATGCTGGCCTTTATTTCTAGAGGAATAGAATACAAAGGGTAGAAATTACTGGAGTCTATAATTAAGGATAGTGTGAGTGATCACCTTGAAAATTTTCAGCTCATCAGAGACAGCCAGTATGGGTTTGTAAAGGGTGATGATCCTGACTGAATTTTTTTGAAGAGGTGACTAAAGTAGTGGACAGGGAAATGTCTATGGATGTTATTCATATGAACTTCCAGAAGGCATTTGATAAAGTCCCTCATAAGAGACTATTCAATTCCATGAGTTTCAACTTTAGTGAAAGCAAATTATTAACCTGTTTAGGAAAGCAGCAAGAGACAGGAAGTAAGGAAAACAGGCAGGTACTCTAATTGGCAGAATGTGACTAGTGGTATCCTGCAACGATCAGTGTTTGGGCCTTAACTATTCACCATAGTTATTAATGGCTTAGATGATGGGATACAGCGTCACATATCCAAATGTGCCAATGACACAAAGATAGGCGGCATTGTAAGCAGTGTAGACGGAAACATAAATTTACAGGAGGTATTGATAGATTAAGTGAATGGGCAAAACTGTGGCAAATGGATTTCAATGTAGGCAAATGTGAGATAATTCACTTTGGACCTGTAAAAGATGCAACAGATTACTTTCCAAATGTTGAAAAGATAGAAGCATGGAGGTTCAAAGAGACTTGGGGGTCCATGTACATAGATCATTAAAATGTCATGAACAGGTACAGAAAATAATCAAAAAGGCTAATGGAATGCTGGCCTTTATTTCTAGAGGGCTAGAATACAAAGGGTAGAAGGCACAGTTCAGCTTTACAAAGCCCTGGTTAGACCACAACTGGAATATTGTGAGCGGTTCTGAGCACCACACCTTAGGAAGAATAAAGCGTTGGAGGGAGTGCAGTGTAAATTTACCACAATAATACCTGGACTCCAAGGATTAAATTATGAAGAGAAATTACAGAAAATAAGGTTATATTCCCAGGAAATTTGAAGCTGAAAGGGTGATCTGATCGAGGTTTTTAAGATATTAAGGGGAACAGATAGGGTAGATAGAGAGAAACTATTTCTGCTGATGAAAGGTCATCGACCTCAAATGTTAACTCTGTTTTTCTCTCCACTGATGCTGCCTGACCTTCTGAGCACTTCCAGAATTTTCTGTTTGTGTTTCAGATTTCCAGCTTCCGCAGTATTTTGCTTTTGAACTATTTCTGCTGGTTGGGGAGTCGAGAACTAGGGGGGGCATAATATAGACATTAGAGCCAGATCTTTCAGGAGTGAAATTAGGGAACACTTCTGCAAGCAAAGAGTGGTGGAAGTTTGGAACCCTCTTTCACAAGTGGCAGTTGATGTTAGATCAATTGTTAAATTTGAAACTGAAATTGGTAAGCAAAAGTCCATCAAAGTGTTAAGGACAGGTGGAAAGAAGCATGGGTGGTTCCTGCTGTTCACCTCCCAACAGACCACAATCGTGTTTTGTTAAAATGTTGCGTTAACCCGAGTGTCTTCCAGGTCAAATAAACAGACAAGTGACAGGTTTTCTCATAGGTTAAAAAAGAGCTATTTATTTTTACACAATTCCTGAAACGATCGCAACCTCACCCACACATTCACTCGCACACTCACACACACATACACAATAGATAGAGAGAAAAGGTTAGGTAATTTAAAGATCAAAATGAGGTACATGTTCGTGGTTTACAGGAAACCTGTTGAATCTTCTTAGATGGAAAGTCTCTTTTAAAGGTGCAGGCCTGGATATTTGTAGTCCTGAACTTGTTGAGGTGTTGCAGATTTCTGGTGGTGAAGACTTTAGACTGGAGGTGGCAGTCAAGTTGAAGTGTAGAATTAGAAGCAGGGCTTCTTCCTTGTTTGGCTGGATCTCTTGCACAGCCACTGGCTGGACTGCTTTCTGAAGGTGTTGGTTTGATATCCCACTCTCTCTCCAGAGGGTTACCTTTTAAAGGTAAAAATTCATCACATTAGAATTTCTGTTAGGAGACCCATGGCTTGCTCCCACGGTGCGACCTCACAATGGACCAGGATGTGGAGACCATGGCTAGCGACTGATGTCTGAATGGGGACCCTTCTGTTAACACAGTGGTATTTCACACTTATTCAATTTTGGTTTGTACTGAGAGTCTGTTGGTCTCCAGAATCCTTTGTTAGTTAATTCATGTTGATAAGGGTCATTAATGCAATAGTGCTCTTTTCAATTTCAAAGGTGTTCACCCCAGAGCTATTTCAGACGAGGTTAACGAGTTCCATTCTTGGAGACAGGTTTGTTGATTTCCAGTACAGGAGGAGTCACGTGACTGCTACTCCATTTTGACTGTGGTACAAGTGGTCATGTTCTTGTGGCTTCGTTTTAACAGTTGATTTTTTAAAAAATTCATAATTCTTCTATTTCATTGTGTATTTCATCATGGCTCCTTCAGTGCATAACAAAAGGTATTAAGGAATATGGGCAAAGGCAGGTATATGGAGTTATGTCACAGATCAGCCATAATTTCAATGAATGGCAGAACATGCTCAACGGGCTAAATGGCCTCTTACTGTTCCTATGGTTATTTATCTCATCATCACGAAAACATTATCTGGTTATTTATCTCTGCTGTTCGTGGAACCTAGCTATGTGCAACTGGTTGCCGCATTTCCTACATTACAACATTAAAATCTCTTTTACAAGTAGTACTTCATTGGCTGTAAAGTGCTTTGGAATGTCCGGAGGTTGTGAAAAGCACTATGTAAATGCAAGTTTCTTATCTTTTAGAAGCAGATGCAATGGCCCAGTGTAACCAAAGCCTCAAATGTTCTGACTGCAGACTAGAAACCAGGAGATAGCAGGAAAGATAAGACAACCAACATCACCACATATGCGACAATCCCAAAGGCCTCAAAAAACCTGGAAAAAAAGGAATCTAACAGGTTTCAGCTCTGGCACAAATTTGCCAGCAAAATAGACCCATTCCTTTATCCAGAATATTCTATGTATTATTCATTCATGGGATGTAGGCATCACTGGCAAGGCCAGTATTTATTAGCCACCCCAATTGCCCTTCAGAAGGTGGTGGTGAGCCGCCTTCTTGAACTGCTACAGTTCTTGAGCAGTAGGTACACCCACAGTGCTGTTAGGGAGGGAGTGAAGGAATGGCAATATATTTACAAGTCAAGATGGTGTGCCACTTGGAGGGGAACTTGCAGGTGGCTTTGTTCCCATGCCCCTGCTGCCCTTATCCTTCAAGATGACAGAGGTCACAAGTTTGAAAGGTGCTGTCGAAGGAGCCTTGGCGAGTTGCTGCAGTGTATCTTATACATGGTACACAGTGCGCCACTGTGCACTAGTGGTGGAGGGAGTGAACATTTAAGGTAGTGGATGGGGTGCCACTCAAGCAGTCTGCTTTGTCCTGGATGGTGTCAAGCTTCTTGAGTGTTGATGGAACTGCACGCATCCAGGCAAGTGGGAAGTATTCTATCACACTCCTGACTTGAGCCTTGTAGAAGGTGGGCAGGCCTCGGGGAGTCAGGTGAGTTTCTCGGCGCAGAATTCCCAGCCTCTGACCTACTCTTGTAGACACAGTATTTATGTGGCTGGTCCAGTTAATTTTCTGGTCAATGGTAACCCCCAGGATGTTTATGGTGGGGGATTCAGTGATGGTAATGCCGTCGAATGTCAAGGGGAGATAGTTAGATTCTTTCTTGTTGGAGATGGTTCTCTTGGGTCTGGGTAACAATATGGGTTCAATACAGAACAACTGCCTTCCCTTCCAATAATTCCAGATTCCCCAAGATTTAGTGAGTTCACAGCTTCTAATCCTCATATGCCCCCTGCACCTCTTGCCCAAAACCTTCAATCTGTGTCCCCCAGTCCTTGTACCATTAGTTAATGGGAACAGTTTTTCCTTGTCTAACTTATCTAAGTATGTCATAATCTTGTACATTTCTACTAAATCTCCCTTCACTATTTAAGAAGGGAGGGAGAGAGAAAACAGGGAATTACAGACCTGTTAGCCTTACATCAGTCATTGGGAAAATGCTAGAATTTATTCTAAAGGATGTGATAAATGAACACTTGGAAAATAATGATCTGATTGGGCATAGTCAACATGGATTTATGAATGGGAAATCATGTCTGATGAACCTGTTGGAGTTTTTTGAGGATGTAACTAACAGAATTGATAAAGAGGAGTCAGTGGACGTGGTATACTGGATTTTCAGAAGGCTTTTGATAACGTCTCCCACAGGAGGTTGGTTCGCAAAATGAAAGCACATGGGATAGGAGGTAATATACTGGCCTGGATTAAGGATTGTTTAACAGGTAGAAAGCAGAGAGTAGGAATAAACGGGTCATTCCCGTGTTGGCAAGCTGTGACTAGTGGGGTACCGCAGGGTTCAGTGCTTGGGCCCCAGCTGTTTACAATATATTTCAATGATTTGGATGTGGGGACCAAATGTAGTATTTCCAAGTTCGTGGATGACACAAAACTAGGTGGGAATGTGTGTTGTGGGGAAGATGCAAAGTGGCTTCAAGGGGATTTGGGCAGACATAGTGAGTGGGCAAGAACGTGGCAGATGGAATATAATGTGGAAAAATGTGAAGTTATCCATTTTGGTAGGAGGAACAAATGTGCAGAGTATTTCTTAAATGGTAAGAGATTAGAAAGTGTAGACGGACAAAGGGACCTGGGTGTCCTTGTCAATAATTCACTGAAAGCGAACATGCAGGTGCAACAAGCAATTAGGAAGGCTAATGGTATGTTAGCTTTTACCGCAAGAGTATTTGAGTACAGGAGCAGTGAAGTCTTGTTTCAATTGTATAGAACCTTGGTTAGACTGCACCTGGAGTACAGTGTGCAGTTTTGGTCCCCTTATCTTAGGGAGGATATTATTGCCATTGAAGGAGTGCAACGAAGGTTCACCAGACTTGTTCCCGGGATGGCGGGACTGTCCTATGAAGAGAGATTGGGGAAACTGGGCCTGCATTCTCTAGAGTTTCGAAGAATGAGAGGTGATCTCATTGAAACCTACAAAATACTTAAAGGGATAGACAGGGTAGATGCTTCCAAGATGTTTCCCCTGGTTGGGGAGTCTAGAACCAGGGGACACAATTTCAAAATAAGGGCGAAGCCACTTAGGACAGAGATGAGGAGAAATTTTTTTATTTTATTTTATTTTTATTTAGAGATACAGCACTGAAACAGGCCCTTCGGCCCACCGAGCCTGTGCCGACCAAGAACCACCCATTTATACTAACCCTACAGTAATCCCATATTCCCTACCACCTACCTACACTAGGGGCAATTTACAATGGCCAATTTACACATCACCTGCAAGTCTTTGGCGGTGGGAGGAAACCGGAGCACCCGGCGAAAACCCACGCGGTCACAGGGAGAACTTGCAAACTCCGCACAGACAGTACCCAGAATTGAACCCGGGTCCCTGGAGCTGTGAGGCTGCGGTGCTAACCACTGCACCGCCCTACTCAGAGGGTTGTGAATCTTTGGAATTGTCTACCCCAGAGGGCTGTGGAAGCTCAGTCATTGAGTATGTTTAAAGCAGAGATTGACAGATTTCTAAATACATATGACATAAGGGGATATGAGGATAGCGTGGGAAAAAGGCATTGAAATGGATGATCAGCCATAATCATATTGAATGGCAGGGCAGGCTCAAAGGGCTGAATGGCCTACTCCTGCTCCTATGTTCCTATGATGTTAAACTAACTGGCCTGTAGTTGCTAGGACTGTCCTTATATCCTTTCCTGAATAAGGTGTCACATTTGCCTCTCCAATCCTTTGGCACCTCTCCCTTACAGAGGGAAAATTGGAAGATTATGGTAAGCCTTCCTGCTCTCTCTATCCCCACTTCCTTTAGCAACCTGGGGTACAAGCCATCCGGACCAGGTGACTGATCTATCCTAAGCATGGCCAGCCTTTTTAGTACCTTCCCCCCTCTCAATTTTCATCTTTAGAAACTTCGCCCCTGAACTAATATACAGGTATATGGCCTTTGTAAATATCATGATTACTCTACAAAACCAGAGTACTGACTACAGGATTCTGTACCTTGTCCAGCTAAATATTCTGACAGAAAAGTTCCTACTCCTTTCAACACTCCTGAAGCCACAAGATCATAAAATATAGAGGGCACTGCCCCCAACCCTACTCCAACTTAGCAACAACCCTTTAGAAAGTGGCCAAAACAAGAGCAGTCTTACCCCACTGACATAACACAGCAATAGCTGACGATGCATCTGCAGACCAAATTCATGCCTCATGAAGCCCTATTGTCCTTGGATGATCTTCCCAATCTCCCAGGACCAGAACTGGCCAACTAGCATGCCAGCCACATATCACATATGCACTGTAATCTCAATTTAAGTGCCTTGGGTGAACAGTTATCCCCACTGCTGTCCCAATCACGGGTGACTAAAACAGTGCCTCAGCAACGTTGCATACTTAAGGAAAAATGTAGTGTAACTTAGCTGGAACTTAACAAATCTAACACTGTACAAATCAAGATGATTTAAGCTTTAAGCCCCACCAGCAGCCTTAAGGGCCACAACTCATGACAGTGGGGAAGGAAGGGGAAATAATCAAATGCACACAATTACTCCTCATATGCGGTCCAATATGTAGAAACAGGGGAAGGGAAGGAGTAGGCAAATTTTCAGAACTGAGCAGGGACCTGGCAGGGACATATCAAGAACTAAACCACCTCCACCTTTAGTGGTCTTAGTCCAGGTACCTATCCCCAAAGCAACAGTTAATTCCACAGGTTCCATTCATGCCACTCCAAACACAGAGCCAAATTTGTTCCGATTATGACTGACATTAAAATAATATCCTTGAACAAGGGGCTCATCCAACCAATTATGAAATGAAATCCTAACCTACCTCAGGAAAGAACAAACTGATTATGGCCTTTCTGCAAGAAACTCAGTCCCCACATCATGCACCTCCCCCACTCAGCTACCCCCTCCCCCCACCCCATACACCAAACCTCCAGTTGGACTATGTTGCTTAATTATCATCTAAAAGTAGAAGGGTGGCCATTCTGATGTGTAAATGCTTGCTCTTTACATTGGAAATGGCTATTCCACTAGAAGATGGCTACTCCGTAGGGATCAAAGGATAAACAAGTGGTGAGTTAATCACAGTTAAAAATCAATTCCTGAGCACACCTTACCTACTTTTGTACCCAATATGCATGGGCGTAGTGATATTGGTGGAGTTTATGAGAAAGAAAAAGGAAAAAAAAGGGACATGAACTATGTCCCATTTCACATCTAAGCTGCCTGCTGACAGAGGAAACCCAAGTCAATTGCCACCATAGTGTTTGAGCGACTGAGCGACTTAGGTCTTGTAGGTGTATGTTGTATTTTACATGCTGACAGTTTCAGGCAGCCCAAGATTTCTAGTCCATCTAGCTCACTTATCCCAAGTACATCCTCGGTACATTTTGAATAAACCTGAATCCCATTTACTGAGAAGAACCCATCTAGCTCTTTCTTGAAACCCATTAAAGGCTTCTTGTTCCACTACATGCGCCAGTAATCTGTTCAACACACTTACCAACCTCATAGTAAAAAGGTTCCTCCTGCAATTTTAATTTTTGTTGCCCTTAACCAAACAGACTACCACTTCTCAAATATGACTATCTGGCACAATTCAAAAGCTGCAGATTAGGTATGTGGGTGCAAGCAGTTCTAACTCCATTGGTCTTCAGCTATCATTGAACAACTTAATGCCATGACCTCTGTGGTGCTGTTTCAACCCTAGGTGAATTATTGGTCTCCATATGCACCAATACATCTGAGAAAATGAGGACTCAAATGGCTCTTTGGAAATGCTATAGGCAACTGCCGAAATAGTCTTCGGGATTGCAGGGAGGGGGTTGGGGGGGGGGGGGGGCAGCAAGACATTCCAAACCCAGAAGAGCCTAAGCCCCAACCAGGAGATCTGGAATGCTATCACAAAGGACATAGATTAGCCAGCACTGAAAGGGCTAGGGGAAATCCAAGCATCTTCCTCCTCTGAATTAACTCATCAATGCTCCTGTCTGAAGTTCCTTCCACTTCAGAGAAGAGATGTGGATCTTCCTTCCTCAGGGTTTTCAAGAAAGGGTACCACGTAGTAGACAACTCAACAATGTCGCAGTCTTCACAACTCCTGATACATCTTTCAAAATTACAAATTGGGTGGAAGCAATTTTTATTACCGTGAGCCAAAAATGGCCACCTACAGGACACAAAGGGGGAGAAATTATTTTGCATAGCGCCATTACCCTGGGGGCAGGCAATGCGTTCATCAATATCATTGAAGCAGGCTGCACAGGTTGTGGCCCGCGGCACTGCCTGCCCCCAGGGAATCATCACAAGTCTGTGTAGCAGCACTACATGAACAAATTTCTTCCCCCCCCCTCCCCCCACCCCACCTATAGGCTACATATATAGAGGCCAACTAGATCATCTGCATGAGACCCAAAACTATTGAAGTTACAAAAAAAGCATGCTCCAAGAAAGCAAAACTCCAGCCCCAAGACCGAGAGGGCAAACTTTGGCCAATTTCTACTGAAACACAGACAAATGTATGTCCTTTTTTTTTTCAGTTGTATACACTTGGCTGAGTGAAGGGATCCAGCTGTTCAGAGGAATCTAGGCAAAAAATCTGATTGGTTCCTTTTGTGTTATTTGGTTCTGATTGGTAGTTTTGGAAAAGAAAGTTCAGCAACTGGGTAGGTTGGTTTTGTGCAAGGTTTCTTGTTCCTGTTTGGTAGTGGTATTTTAACTATCTCTCATGTGACAATTAGATATTTAAGGAAATTAGCATAATTAACTGGTTAACCAATCAGAATGACACTACAAAATTTCAATTCACTTTAGAGTATGACGTGTTGCATGCACAACTTAATTATTTGGCAACTTAGAGTCTCATCTCAATGTTCAGTAAACTTACATATCACAAGGGGTCCATTACTACAATCTGAGTTATACAATCATTTAATCAGACATTCGATATTAATGATGTACTTCAGGTCATAGGAGACACAGGGTCCACTTACAGGAGCAACCCTAAACTTGGAAGAATATCTACTGGAAACCTGTGAAATTTATAAGAATAAGCCACTGTCTGCAGGACAGCAGATAGTTCTGCAAAACAAAGTTTCTGTAATATTCACAAAAATGAGAAAATTCAGTTGTAATCAGTAGCAGAGACATAGTAATTAGGCAAAAAGAAATGGCCAATCTGACTGCATAAAAGCAATTTCAGAAATGAAACTTCAAAAGGTAAAGTAGTTCTCATTCTTTGTATGAAGTCCTCAAGTTCCTGTTACAGGTAATCATTTCAAGTTAGCGTAACTTTTTTTATTTGCTCATGGCGTGTGAGCATCGCAGGCAAGGCCAGCATTTGTTGCTCATCCTGAATTGCCCTCGAGAAGTTGGTGGTGGTGAACAGCCTTCCCGAACCGCTGCAATGTGGCGGACTTAAAGGGGTATAAGGGAGGTGAAAGAGATGAGTCTATAATTCTATGAGTCAGCTGACATCTTCAAGAGCTCATTTCACTATATACCATCCCCTTCCTGATAACAGCATGCAAAATGTTGACAATAGTTTTTTATTTTCCTGACTGGCAAAAGCCCAAGTAGTATGTTTGACAAAGAGAATGTACTATCCAAATATACGTAGGGTATTCTATCCTCTTGCACATTTAGTGAAATACATTAATGTAGTTTACACATGTGCAATAATTACCTCACTTCAAATCACATAATTCAATAACATTAGCCATCATACCTCTATTACAAAAACAAGTCAGTCCTGCACAGACTCCACAAATTTTCACCTATCTCAAGAAATAATGTCAGCTGTCACATTCCAGAAAACATCACCTGATTGATGCACATGGGGCACTGAGCTTTTCTGCAGATAAAATGAAAGGCTTAGTTGATCTAGGTAATTATGTTTCTTTTGTAAACACAACTTCACGCAACCAATAACTAAACAGAGGCTGGAAAATTCAATACTGCAGTATATTTCTTAACACCAGTCCCAGGAACAGCACTACCACCCAGAGTTGCTAGAAACAGCCCTAGATATGCAGTGATCACTTCTTATATCAAACATACAGGAGAAGTTCCTGCCAGAACCAACATTTGGGAGGGTCAAACCAAAGCCATTGACCTGGAACCACAACTATACTTTTGCTGAGCATCATCATTTTGCCTTGATAGCTGAGAATAGAGAGCATTTTTACAACACTGGACTGAAGATACAAGTCCAAGTTACAAGATACAAGTTTCTTATGTTCTAAGTCCCAAGAAACTCTACTACTTGGATTTCTGAAGGATGAATAGGTAAAGCAGAATTTTACATTACCTGCCTTTGGTGTGATTTTCCTCAACCTTTTATTAAAAATGAAACCTCCACATATAAAACTCCCTCCTCACCAACTATCCCTCAATTCCCTATCTGATCTGGAGCGTCTTCCCATTATTTTTGTTTCAGCGAACTGTTGTTCCCAGGGTCTCAATATTGTCTCCTGCAGCCAAGGAGCTGATGGTATGACTGGTTGTATTTTGAAAAAGGGAAGATGCTGTGATTGCTTAGGCTGCCATTTTCTTGGAGACCACAATACTTCAGGTTATTTATCCCTATGGATAGGCAGACATCCTACCATATGTGTAGGTTTAAATTTGATAATGGTATTAAATGACAGAGATAAGGTGAACCTAGATTATTAGCTTATGATTAGTCAGGCCAGAAAGACTAGAGAACAAAATGTATATTAGTGAAAAGTAAATTGAAAATAGATCTTGGGGCAGAAAAACTCGAAAGACTCAAATGATCTACCAGGGAAGGTAGTAAAATAAAGACATTTTGGGAATTCAAGATGCAACTGGATGTTAGACTTGGTGAATTAAAATGCTGGAGGAATTAACTCAATAGACTGAATGATTTTTTTTTTCATTTTTTTCCCCTCACGTTTGGAATCTAGCCCAAAGCACTTTTCCTGATCTATGCACTGTGTGAGCACTTCCTTGACCCGCTATTAGAAGCAGCTTTGATCATTTGGACACCATTGATCATGTGGGTGGTGGTGGTGAGCAGTTCCTCCTGTAAAGGATGCTTGGAGGGTTTGTTTAATTTTAGCCAGGATTATGCATTGTATCTTTTCTTGGTTGTTAGCTACTTCTTGAAGCTCACAAGAAAATAAATTCCAACAAATTCTCTCATTTTGCCCCTCTCTCCAATGTGAAGGGTTAAATCAAAAGTCAGAAAAGTAGAATATCCAATGCCACTGTAAAGAGGTAGGCAAGTTGAGAAGCTGCACTTACACTGTACAGTGTAGATATGAAATGAGCTTATTGGGAATATTAAATGTCTGTACTAAATAGCAAAACTACTTGTATGTAACATGATTCCATATCCCTCCAGTGATTAATTTGTGCAGATCAGGCCAGAAAAGGCTGACCTCTCAAATTTCTAACTGAATTCAGATTTTCCTCTTTTGGTTGGGGCTAAGTATTCAAATGTTACCCTGAAACCAGCAATAGGAAGTGCACGAATACAACTTGAGCAATACCCTATTTCCATGAGGAGTTTATCTGCCAGCATCTGCTCAGGACCGACAACAGTAGTCCCAAGATCAGTAACTTGAGAGGAAGATCCCAGGGCACCAACTCACACTGGTTATGTGCACTGAAGACGCCATTACATGGCTGCACAGTAGTTGATGTTTCTATTCAGGATGTAGCTATACTAGCAGTGACAGAGGAGCCTAAGGGAACACAGTTTTTACTAGCCTTCTCCTTTTATTCAATTGAGAAAAGGAAAAACAAGACAGATAAAGATATTGTTTTTAAATTTCCCACAGTCATTCATATCCTCCAAACTCATTCAGAATTCCAAATTTATTTTAACAGCAACTTTTCCCCTGCATTCTTAATACTTTTCAGATCGGAATTCTTTTTCGGTTTTGAGGTCACCAATTACTTGCTCTAACTTTGATTTGGTTATCCTTACTCTTCCCCCCTCTCTTTGCTGCCACTAGTTACTTTCAAACATTTATTTCTGCTTCTCTTCCTCGCAGTCCTATTTCCTTGAAGGAAAGAAAGGTGCCAACAAGGGGGTGCAGTGAAACAAATGACACCATTCAAACAAACATAGAGTCATTGAATGGTTACAGCACAGAAGGTAGCCATTCAGCCCGTCCTGTCCATGCCGGCTCTCTACAGTAATTCACTTAGTACCACTCACCTGCTTTTGTCCTGTAGCCCTGCAATTTTTTTCTATTCAGATAATTCCCTTTTGAAGGCCTCGAGTGAATCTGCCTCCACCACACTTTCAGACACTGCATTCCAGATCCTAATCAGTCGCTGTGTAAAAATGTTTTTCCTCATGTCACCATTGCTTCTTTTGTCAATCACTTGAAATTGTTGTCCTCTGGTTCTCGTCCCTTCTGCCAAAGGGAACAGTTTCTTCCTCTCTACTCTGCCCTTACTCATGATTTTGAGCACCTCTTATCAAATCTACTCTTAATCTACTCTTCTCCAAGGAGAACAGACCCAGCGTTTCCAGTCTGTCCATGTCACTGAAGTTCCTCATCCCTGAAAATATTCTCATGAATCTTTTCTGCACCCTCTCTAATGTCTTCACATCCTTCCTAAAGTGTGGTGCCCAGAATTGGGCACAATACTCCAGTTGAGACCGTACCATGTTTTATATAGGTTCATCATAACTTCCTTACTTTTGAACTCCAAGCCCCTATTTATAAAGCTCAGGATCCTGTATGCTTTGTTAACTATTTTCTCAACCTACCCTGCCACTTTCAATGAGACCCTATGTCTCTCTGCCCCTGCACCCCCTTTAGAATTGTATCTTTTATTTTATATTGCCTCTCTTTGCTCTTCCTACTAAACTGAATTACTTCACACTTTTCTGCATTAAATTCTATCTACTATATGTCTATCCATTCCACCAGCCTGTCTATGTCCTCCTGAAGTCTATCACCATCTCCTCACAGTTCACAACACTTCCAAGTTTGGTGTCATCCGCAAATTTTGAAATTGTGCCCTGCACACCAAAGTCTATGCCATCAATATTGATCAAGGAAAGCAGTGGTCTTAACACTGAGCCCTGGGGAAACCCACTATATACCTTCCTCCAGTCCGAAAAACAACTGTTCACCACTGCTGTCTGTTTCCTGTCACACAGCCAACTTCAACTCCATGCTACCACTATCCTTTTTATTCCATGTGCTTTAACTTTGCTGACAAGTGTGTTAAGTGGCACTTGATCAAATGCCTTTTGGAACTCCATGTACACCACATCAACCACATTATCCTCATCAAGGGGCTAACAAGAGTGAGGAACTTAAGGTAATAAACATCAGCAGAGAAAAAGTATTACAGAAACTGAAGGGACTAAAAGGCAACAAATCCCCAGAACCTGATGGCCTACATCCTAGTGTTCTAAAAGAGGTAGCTGCAGAAATAGTAGATACGTTGCTTATGATTTTCCAAAATTCCTTTGATTCTAGAATAGTCCCAGCAGATTGGATGTTAGCAAATGTAACTCCACTATTCAAAGGTAGGAGACAGAAAAGAGTGAACTACAGGAGTTGACTTGGCATCAGTTGTCGGAAAAATGTTGAAATCTACTATTAAGGAAGTCTTAACAATGCACTTAAAGCATAGTATGATCAGACAAAGTCAACATGGTTTTACGAAATGGGAATTGTGCTTGACAAATTTTTAAGCACTTTTTTTTTTGAGGATGTAACTAGTAAGGTTGATAAAGGGGAAAGGAACCAATACATGTAGTACATGATTTACAACAGGCATTCGATAAGGTACCACATAAAGGACTTAATTAAAGACTCAGCAGCTACTCGTCAATCAGCTGTTTTTCTTGTGCTGATGTCACTATTATATAGGGAGTTAATTGAAATGTTTTACTTAAATCTTATTACCTATATACCTCAGATTTTAATTTAACGAAAATCTGGAAAGACATTGAACAGAGGGCAAATGCTTCTCCAATGGACAGGAGGGAAAATTACAGGCAAGAGAGCAATGCAAGGCTGATCTCATCTCTTGGCAGCCAGGTTAACAGTATCAGTTAAATAAAAGCAAAATACTGCACATGCTGGAAATCTGAAATAGAAACCAGAAATGCTGGAAATACTCATCAGGTCAGGCAGCATCTGTGGCGAGAGAAGCAAAGTTAACATTTCAGGTCAGTGACCCTTCATCAGATCTGGCCAGTTTATATCATCAGTTCCGAAGAAGGGTCACTGACCCGAAACGTTAACTCTGCTTCTCTTTCCACAGATGCTGCCAGACCTGCTGAGTGAATCCAGCATTTCTTGTTTTTGTTTCAGATTTCCAGCATCCGCAGTATTTTGCTTTTATATCATCAGTTCATGTGCTTCTTCTCTCTGCCTCATTCCAGTTTCCACCTCAGGAAGGATTTACTGGCCTTGGAGGGTGTGCAGCGCGGATTCACCAGAATGATACTAGGGATAAACGGGTTAAATGATGAGGACAGGTTGCATAGGTTTGTAATCCCTTGATGGTAGAAGATTAAGTGGCTATCCAATCAAGGTAGTTATGATAATTAAAAGATTACACTAGTGTCATGGTCCTGTAGTTCTTTTTTCGGAATATGAGGTTTGCCTTTAAGGCTTGCAAGGGATCAGTATTGCTTTAACAGCCGGCAAGCCTTAGGAGTTATAGGAAGGTGCATTTTCATTGCCTTAGAAACAGCCATTTGGAGACTGCGATTCAAAGGTTGCATTCTTGTTACCATAGAAACAGCCACTGGGAGTGAGCCTGATGCGAAACATTTGTTACAATTCAGTTTTGAACTGGCTTACGAGTTGAAGACAGTTTTTTGTTGAAAAAAAACCCTCTGGTGATAAGGTTAAGAATTTTAGATTGAAGTGGGTAGAACAAGGCCCCTAGTGTAATTAGTATTTTTTAATTAAGGGAGCAACTAATTAACCTAAGGGTAAGTCATGGCAGGAGAGCTCAGCCCCGTGATATGCTCCTCCTGCGCTATGTGGGAAATCAGGGATGCTTCCAGTGTCCCTGACGACCATGTGTGCAGCAAGTGTATCCATCTGCAGCTACTGGCTACCCACATTACGGAGCTGGAGCTGCGGGTGGATTCACTGCGGAGCATCCGCGTTGCTGAGGACGTCGTGGATAGCACGTTTAGTGAGGTGGTCGCACCGCAGGTAATGGCTGCACAGGCAGAAAAGGAATGGGTGACCACCAGACAGAGTAGTAGGCGCAGGCAGGTAGTGCAGGAGTCCCCTGTGGCCATCCCCCTCTCAAACAGATATACCGCTTTTGATACTGTTGGGGGGGGGGGGGGGGGGGAGGAATGACCTCCCAGGGGAAAACAGCAACTTCCAAGTTCGTGGCACCACGGAGGGCTCTGCTGCACAGCAGGGGAGGAAAAGGGGTGGAAGAGCTATAGTGATGGGGGATTCTATCATAAGGGGTGCAGATAGGCGTTTCTGTGACCGCAAACGAGACTCCAGGATGGTATGTTGCCTCCCTGGTGCTGGGGTCAAGGATGTCTCGGAGCAGCTGCAGGACATTCTGAAAGGGGAAGGTGAGCAGCCAGAGGTCGTGGTCCATATTGGTACTAACGACACAGGCAGGAAGAGAGATGCGGTCCTGCAAAGTGAATATAGGGAGTTAGACAGAAGGTTAAAAAGCAGGACCTCTAGGGTTGTAATCTCAGGATTACTTCCTGTGCCACGTGCTTGTGAAGGTAGGAATAGGAGGATAAGGCAAATGAAGAGCTGGTGTAGGCGGGAGGGCTTCAGCTACTTGGATCATTGGGATCTCTTCTGGTGCAGAGGTGACCTGTACAAGAAGGAGGGGTTGCATCTGAACTGGAAGGGGACCAATATCCTTGCAGGGAGGTTTGCTAGTACTACTCAGGAGGGTTTAAACTAATCTTGCAGTGGGGTGGGACCCAAAGTAGTAGTCTCTCCGACGAGATAGTTGAGGCAAATGTAGATGTTAAAGCAAGCAAGTCCAGTAGGCAGGCCGGGCAGGGGCAGGACAGGGAGCGTGGAAGGTCTGGTAGGCTAAACTGCATTTACTTTAATGCAAGAAGCCTTACAGGTAAGGCAGATGAACTCAGTGCATGCATCGGTACATGGGATTGTGATATTATAGATATTACGGAAACGTGGTTGAGGGATGGGCAGGACTGGCAGCTCAATGTTCCAGGATACTGATGCTTCTGGCGTGACAGAGGTGGAGGTAAGAGAGGAGGGGGAGTTGCACTATTGATTAGGGAGGACATCACGGCAGTACTCAGAGAGGATATCCCGGGGGGGGGGGGGCGGGGAACATCCAGCGAGGCCATATGGGTGGAACTTGGAAATAAAAAAGGGGCGATCACTTTGATGGGATTATACTATAGGCCCCCCAATAGTCAGAGGGAAGTGGAGGAGCATATATGTAGGGAAATCACAGATAGGTGTAGGAATTATAGGATTGTAATAGTAGGTGATTTTAACTTCCCTAATATTGACTGGGACTGCCTTAGTGCTAAGGGATCAGATGGAGAAGAATTTGTTCAGTGTGTCCAGGATAGTTTTCTGAAGCAGTATGTGGATGGCCCTACTAGAGAAGAGGCTACACCCGACCTCCTCTTAGGAAATGAGGCTGGGCAGGTGGTTGATGTGTCAGTGGGGGAGCACTTTGGGACAAGTGACCATAACTCTATTAGCTTCAAGATAGTTATGGAAAAGGAAAGGACTGGTCCTCAGGTTGAAGTCCTAAATTGGGGGAAGGCTAATTTCGATGGCATCAGACAAGAACTCTCAAAAGTTGAATGGGAGAGGCTGTTTACAGATAAAGGGATGTCTGGCAAGTGGGAGGCTTTTAAAAGTGAGATAGGAAGAGTTCAGGGCCGGCATGTTCCTGTTAGATGGAAGGGTAAGGCTGCCAAGTTTAGGGAACCTTGGTTGACGAGGGATATTGAGGGTCTGGTCAGGACAAAGGAGGAGAAATATGTCAGCTATAGGCAGCTGGGATCAAGCGAGTCCCTCGAGGAGTTTAGGGGATGTCGGCGTACTCCTAAGAAGGAAATTAGGAGGGCGAAAAGGGGCCTTGAGACTTCCCTGGCAGATAAGATAAAGGAGAATCCTAAAAGATTCTATAAATATATTAACGGTAAAAGGGCAGCTTGGGAGAGAGTAGATCCCCTTAAGGATCAGTGTGGTAATCTAAGTCTGGAGCCATGGGAAATGGGCGAGGTCTTGAATGAATACTTCTTGTCTGTATTTACCGTGGAGAAGGTCATGGAAGCTAGTGAGTTCAAGGGAGGGAACGGCGATACCCTGAAGCATATCAACATTACAAAGGAGGTGGTGTTGGAGGTTTTGAAGCGTATTAAGGTGGATAAATCCCCAGGGCCTGACCAGGTGTATCCTAGGATGCTATGGGAAGCAAGGGAGGAGATTGCTGGGGCCCTGGCAGAGATTTTTATATCATCGTTAGCCACAGGTGATGTACCGGAAGACTGGAGGATAGCTAATGTTGTGCCTTTATTTAAGGAGGGCAGCAGGGATGAGCCAGGGAACTATAGGCCGGTGAGCCTTACATCAGTGGTGGGAAAGTTATTGGAAGGGATTCTGAGACACAGGATTTATATGCATTTGGAAAGGCATGGTCTGATCAGGGATAGTCAGCATGGCTTTGTGCGTGGGAAATCACGTCTCACGAATTTGATTGCGTTTTTCGAGGAGGTGACCAAGAGGATTGACGAGGGCAGGGCAATGGACATTGTCTACATGGACTTTAGCAAGGCCTTTGACAAGGTCCTGCATGGTAGGTTGGTCCAGAAGGTTCGAACACATGGGATCCAGGGTGAGCTAGCCAATTGGATACAAAATTGGCTTGGTGATAGGAGGCAGAGGGTGGTATTGGAGGGTTGTTTTTCAGATTGGAGGCCGGCGACCAGTGGTGTGCCGCAGGGATCGGTGCTGGGCCCTCTGTTGTTTGTCATATATATTAATGACTTGGATGTGAATGTAGGGGGTATGATTAGTAAGTTTGCAAAGGACACCAAAATTGGTGGTATAGTGGACAATGAAGAAGGTTGTCTAAAGTTACAACAGGATATAGATCAACTGGGAAAGTGGGCAAGGGAATGGCAAATGGAATTTAACGCAGACAAGTGCGAAGTGATGCATTTTGGGAAGTTAAACCAGGGCAGGACATATATAGAGAATGGCAGGGCCCTGGGGAGTGTCGTTGTGCAGAGACACCTTGGGGTGCAAGTACATAGTTCCCTGAAAGCAGCAACACAGATAGACAGAGTGGTGAAGGCGGCGTATGGCATGCTTACCTTCATCGGCCGCAACATTGAGTACAAGAGTTGGGATGTCATGTTACAGTTGTACATAACGTTGGTTAGGCCGCATTTGGAGTACTGTGTGCAGTTCTGGTCGCCACACTACAGGAAATATGTGATTAAACTGTAGAGGGTGCAGAAAAGATTCACGAGGATGTTGCCTGGTTTGGAGGGCTTGAGTTATAAAGACAGATTGGATAGGCTGGGTCTGTTTTCTCTGGAGCGAAGGAGGCTGACAGGGCTCATGATAGAGGTATATAAAATTATGAGAGGCATAGATAGGGTAGATAGCCAGACTCTGTTTCCCATGGTAGGGGTGACTACAACTAGAGGGCATAGATTTAAGGTGAGAGGGAGGAGGTTTAAAGGGGATCAAAGGGGTACATTTTTCACACAAAGAATAGTGGGTATCTGGAATGAGCTGCCTGAGGAGGTGGTGGAGGCAGGAACAGTAGCAACATTTAAGAGGCATCTGGACAGGTACTTAAATGAGCAAGACATAGAGGGATATGGAATTAATGCAGGCAGGTGGGATTAGTATAGATAGGCATTTGGGTCGGCATGGACGCGGTGGGCCGAAGGGCCTGTTTCTATGCTGAACGACTCTATGACTCTATGAAGACAGACACAGACAGCTGTGGTGTTCAGAGACCTGAAAAAGAGCTCTCAACCATTTAAACCAAAGGAATAGGATTTTAGTCTGTTTTATTATTATTTCTCAAAATTCTCAGAAAAACTTCAAGCCAAAACAGAGATCTCTGGTAATTTAAATTGAAGAAAGGGAAGTTAGACTGTGACAATCTTTTATCCCTCAAAAACTCTAAAGTCAGATTGATTCTGTTGAAAGCGTTTGCAAGTCGATAACTGTTGAAATTCGCTGGAGAAGGAAAGCAACATTCTGTGAGGACTTTGAGCAACATCCTGTGATGACTTCAAGCAACACTGGACTGTAAATTTGCAAGGACTCTAATTTTTTTCTATTTTAAATGTTGTTTTTATCTTCATAGTGTTTAAGAATTTAGTTCTTCTAATTAAAGAGTTAATTTGTTGATTGAAAGACACCTGGTTTGGTTCGCCTCATTCGGGGGTTAATAGATGGTTCACTTTGGCTGAATCTTTCTTTAATTTGGAGTGTTTTTAAATGATATGTTAGCCAATCTGTGGAACGATGGGATTGAAGTAACAGTGCGTTGGTCCCACCACAATCAGAATCGTATATTTTGATTGGTGGCTTTGACAGGCGTGGTCAGTCCTAACACTAGATAGAAAGAAACCATTTCCTCTGGTAGGGAAGTCCAAAACAAAGGCGCATAAGATTAGAGCAAGGCCATTCAGGGGTGAAATCAGAAAGCACACAAAAGGATAGTGGAAATCTGGAAATCTCTTCCGTAAAAACAGTTGAGGCAAGGTCAATTGAAAATTTCAAAATGGTGAGACAAGGGTATGGAACCAAGGTGGGTTAATCGAGTTAAGATACAGATCAGCTATGATCTGACTGAGCACTGCTAGACCTGGGTCTTGGGAATGAGGTGGGCTAAGTTGATCAAGTATCAGTAGGAGAGCATTTAGGGGATAGTGATCATTGTATCATAAAGTATAGGCTGACTATGGAAACGGACAAAGAGCAACACAGGTTAAGAATAATTAACTGGGGGAAGGCCAACTTCAAATCGGGTAAGGATGGAGCTGGGGTGAATAAATTGGAGTCAAAAGCTGGCAGGAAAACTGATAGATGAACAATGGGCTACCTTCAAAGAAGAAATTGTTTGGGCAGTCAGGTATGTTCCCTCGAAGGGGAAAAGTAGGGCAAACAAATCCAGAGCTCCCTGGATGACAAAAGAGGTAGAGATTAAGATAAAGAAGAAAAAGTGTGCTTATGACAGATGCCAGGTAGAAAATATGATTGAGAACCAGGCTGAATATCGAAGGTCCAGAGAGGAAGTGAAAAAGCAAATAAGAGAAGCGAAGACAGAACATGGAGAGACTGGCAGCTATCATTAAAGGAAATCACAAAGTTTTCTGTAGGCATATAAGTAGTAAAAATGTGGCAAAAGGAGCAGGGTAGATTAGGGACCAAAAAGGGGATTTACACAGGGAGGCAGCAGACATAGCTGAGGTATTAAATGAATACTTTGCATCTGTCTTTACCAAGGAAAAAGATGCAACCCAGGCAACATTGAAAGAGGAGGTAAGTCGGACACTAGAGGGGTTTAAAATTGATAAAGAGGAAGTATTAGATAGGCTGTCTATACTTAAAGTGGATAAAGCAGCAAGACCAGATGAGATGCATCTCAGGATACTGAGGGAAGTGAAGGTGGAAATCGCAGAGACACTAGCCATAATTTTTCAGTCTTCCTTAGATTTGGGGGTGGTGCCAGAGGACTGGAAAATTGCAAACGTTACACCCTTGTTCAAAAAAGGGTGTAAAGATAAGCACAGCAACTACAGGACAGTCAGTTTAACTTCGGTGGTGGGAAAACTTCTGGAAAGAACCATTCAGGACAAAATCAATTGTCACATGGACAAATGCAAGTTAATTAAGGAAAACCAGCATGGATTTCTTAAGGGAAAATCATGTTTAACTAACTTGCAGGAGTTTTTTGAGGAGGTAACAGAGAGGATTGATGGTGTACATGGACTTTCAAAAGGCGTTGGATACAATGCCACACAACAGGCTTGTGAGCAAACTTGCAGCTCATGGAATAAAAGGGACGGTAGCAACATGGATACGAAATTGGCTGAGTGACAGGAAACAATAATGGTTAATGGATGTTTTTCAGGCTGGAGGAAGGTTTGTAGTAGAGTTCCCCAGGGATCTGTGTTGGGACCCATGCTTTTCCTGATGTATATTAATGACCTAGACCTTGGTGTACAGGGCACAATTTCAAAGTCTGCAGATGATACGAAACCTGGAAGCATTGTGAACTGTGAGGAGGGTGGTGTAGAACTTCAAAAGGACATAGACAAGTTGGTGGAATGCGCCGACAGGTGGCAGATGAAGTTCAATGCAGAGAAATGTGAAGTAATTCATTTTGGCAGGAAGAACATGGAGAGACAATATAGAATAATGGATACAATTCTAAAGGGGGTGCAGGAGCAGAGGGACCTCGGTGCATATGTGCATAAGTCATTGGAGGTGGCAGGACAGGTTGAGAGTGCCATTAATAAAGCATACAGTATCTTGGGCTTTATTAATAGGGGTATAGAGTACAAGAGCAAGGAGGTTATGTTGACCTTGTATAAGACACTAGTTCGGCCTCAGCTGGAGTACTGCGTGCAATTCTGGGCACTGCACTTTAGGAAAGGCGTTAGGGCATTGGAGAGAGTACAGAAGAGATTCACGAGAATGGTTCCAGGGATGAGGAACTTCAGTTATGAAGACAGATTGGAGAAGTTAGGACTGTTTTCCTTGGAGAAGAGAAGGCTGAGACGTGATTTGATAGAGGTATTCAAAATCATGAGGGGTCTGGACAGAGTAGATGGAGAGAAACTGTTCCCACTCGTGATCGGGCACAGACTTAAAGTATTTGGTAAGAGAAGCAAAAGTGACATGAGGAAAAACTTTTTCACAGCGAGTGGTTAAGGTCTGGAATGCGCTACCTGAGAGTGTGGTGGAGGCAGGTTCAATTGAAGCATTCAAAAGGGAATTAGAGAGTTATATGAATAGGAAGAATGTACCGTTATGGGAAGAAGGCAGAGGAATGGAACTGACGGAATCACTCTTTCGGAGAGCCAGTGTGGACAAGATGGGCCGAATGGCCTCCTTCTGCACGGTAACAATTCTGTGATTCTGAATGGTGGAACAGGCACAAGGGGCTGTTAGGCCTAATCCTGTTCCTACCTTCCTGAGGAACACTGTTGACATCTGGTGCAGTGGAAGTGTGAAGGCAGGAAAATAGAAAAATAAAGCAATTATAATATTTTTGAAAAGGTACATCGTCATAAAGTCCAGTTGCTTGCAATTGTAATCATCTTGTATGCCTTCTTCAGTAACTAAAGTATATCTTCAATGCAACCACACTGGCACAGTATGGGTTTGCATCTCACAAGAACGCACAAGAAATCTCTGGCCTCATCAGTGCGCAGAGGCAATGTGTGAAGCATTTGCTCATACTAGGGACACTGGAAGAGAGGAGAGGGAAGAATTCAGAAAGCAAGTCACTGGTCTGCTGTCATACACGACTTGGCTATCACAGATGAGGACCAGGGAGCATCTTTTTAATTCCCTTCTTCTCTCCCCTCGTTATAGTTAGATTAAACAAATGTGGATGGAACCACAATTAGACTCCTGGGGCAACTGTTGACAGAGTGTGATCCAAGTAGTTCCTAGGAACTGGATAGGGACTAAATTGAGTCCATGGCAATGACTCTCAGAGAAGGATTACAGACTGCATCCAAACAGAGACCCATGCTGGTTCATTGAAAATTGTTTTGTATTCTACTCCCCTTCATTTGGTTGTCAATAATATGTGGCGCTTTTGTTTTAATGAACAAAATCAGAATTATAAGTTTGAAAAAATGTAGTTCAATGAGTGGTCCAAAGTGCTGAGTGTACACAATCTAACATTGTATCTGTAGACATCTTGAGCTGGGACAGCTGTTGCTGAGATGAGATTCAAAGTAGAATAGCTACACAAGTCTTATACAGAATATTCAGCATCCATCTGAAATGTTGGGAATCCAATTCAAATTGGCATGATTAGGTTTTTCAGGTCATCATACTCACCCCACTCCTGCGCGATGTCATAGCCACCACTGGAGACCACTGGTTAGTGCGAGGATTGAACCTTTCGGCACTACTCAACTCTGTGGTGTCATCTCTCCCTCCAACTGCGTAGATCATATCCTGGTAAACAGAGCACCCCAGGTGCTTCCGCCGTGTACCCATCGGCGCGATAGTATGCCAGCGGTTTTCCTGCGGACTGTAGCGTTCAACTGCAAGCGGAAAGGCACAATGCAATGCTGATCAGCTGGTGTGCTATTCAGGAGTTTTAGACTGATCTGCAATTGCTCTCTCATAAAAGTCAAGTATCTCACATCCTTTTCAAAATAGAAATCTGAATGTCAGGTTCTAGTGGAAAACTTTATTTCGGATTGCAAACCGCTTTTAAACCTGTCTAAAGAGCTGAATTAATATGATGGCCAGTGCACAGACCTATGCCAATTGTACTCTGTACATTGGCAGCAAAACATGGCATGAGTAACTTGCTTGTCAATTTTCATCTTCCCACTTGTGCAGAAGTGACTAACTTCAGTTTATTGGTGGCATCCTCTACTCCCAAACTGAAATGAGGACATGCCAAATGGTAACAAGACAGGGTCAGTTTGCATCTCGCCAAAATGTACCCATAGTATTGGGCTTGGTCACACAACTTGCTATCGGGTTTTGCACCAACAAAAAATTATAGTTATAAAAACACAAAATGCTGTAAATACTCAGCTGTTCAGGCAACATCTGTGGAGTGGGAAACAGAGTTAACATTTCAGGTCATTATGAACATACGAATTAGGAGCAGGAGTAGGCCACTCGGCCCCTCAAGCCTGTTCCTCCATTCAATAAGATCATAGCTGCTCTGATTGTAATCTCAACACCATATTCCCACATACCCCCAATAACCTTTCACCCCCTTGCTTATCAAGAATCTATCTCCCTTGCCTTAAAAATATTCAAAGACTCTGCTTCCACCACCTTTTGAGGAAGAGAGTACCAAAGATTCACGACCCTCAGAGAAAAATTCTCCTCAACTCTGTCTTAAATGGGCGACCCCTTAATTTTAAACTAACATGTTTAACTAACTTGGAGATTTTTTCGGAGGTAACAGAGAGGGCAATCCTTTCGATGTAGTGTACATGGACTTTCAAAAAGCTTTTGATAAAGTGCCAAACAGGCTTGTGAGCAAACTTGCAGCTCATGGAATAAAAGGGACGGTAGCAACATGGATACGAAATTGGCTGAGTGACAGGAAACAAAATGGTGGTTAACGGATGCTTTTCAGGCAGGAGGAAGGTTTGTAGCGGAGTTCCCCAGGGATCTGTGTTGGGACCCATGCTTTTCCTGATATATATTAATGACCTAGACCTTGGTGTACAGGGCACAATTTCAAAGTTTGCAGATGATACGAAACTTGGAAGCATTGTGAACTGTGAGGAGGATAGTGTAGAACTTCAAAAGGACACAGACAAGTTGGTGGAACGGACAGACAGGTGGCAGATGAAGTTCAATGCAGAGAAATGTGAAGTAATTCATTTTGGTAGGAAGAACATGGAGAGACAATATAGAATAAAGGGTACAATTCTAAAGGGGGTGCAGGAGCAGAGGGACCTAGGTGCATATGTGCATAAGTCATTGGAGGTGGCAGGACAGGTTGGGAGAGTAGTTAAAAAAGCATACAGTATCCTGGGCTTTATTAATAGGGGCATAAGGTACAAGAGCAAGGAGGTTATGTTGACCTTGTATAAGACACTAGTGCGGCCGCAGCTGGAGCATTGCGTGCAGTTCTGGGCACCGCACTTTAGGAAAGACGTTAGGGCATTGGAGAGAGTACAGAAGAGATTCACAAGAATGGTTCCAGGGATGAGAAATTTTAGTTATGAAGATAGATTGGAGAAGTTAGAACTGTTTTCCTTAGAAAGGAGAAGGCTTAGAGGTGATTTGATAGAGGCATTCAAAATCATGACGGGTCTGGACAGCATAGATAAAGAGAAACTGTTCCCACTCGTGATAGGATCGAGAATGAGAGGGCACAGATTTAAAGTATTTGGTAAGAGAAGCAAAAATGACACGAGGAAAACCTTGTCACAGAGCGAGTGGTTAAGGTCTGGAATGCGCTGGACACAGATTCAATTGAAGCATTCAAAAGGGAATTAGAATACAGAAAAGGAAGCATATGCAGAGTTATGGGGAGAAGGAAGGGGAATGGAACTGAGGGAGTTGTACTTTCAGAGAGCCGGTGCAGACACAAATGGGCCAAATGGCCTCCTTCTGCGCTGTAACGATTTTGTAAACAGTGACCCCTAGTTCTAGATTCTCCCACAAGAGGGAACTTCCTTTCCACATCCACCCCGTCAAGACCTTTCAGAATCTTATACGTTTCAATCAAGTCACCTCTTACTCTTCTAAACTCCAGCGGATACAAGCCTAGCCTGTCCAACCTTTCCTCATAAGACA
Source organism: Heterodontus francisci (assembly GCF_036365525.1). Lineage (NCBI taxonomy): Eukaryota > Metazoa > Chordata > Chondrichthyes > Heterodontiformes > Heterodontidae > Heterodontus > Heterodontus francisci. Next base: position 108,909,920 of record NC_090378.1, read on the forward strand.
ACCCGCCCAACCCAGATAATAGTCTAGTAAACCTTCTCCAAACTGTTTACAATGTAATTACATCCTTCCTTACATACACAGTGGCGCAGTGGTTAGCACCGCAGTCTCACAGCTCCAAAGACCCGGGTTCAATTCTGGGTATTGCCTGTGTGGAGTTTGCAAGTTCTCCTTGTGTCTGCGTGGGTTTTCACCGGGTGCTCCGGTTTCCTCCCACAGCCAAAGACTTGCAGGTTGATAGGTAAATTGGCCATTATAAATTGCCCCTAGTATAGGTAGGTGGTAGGGAAATATAGGGACAGGTGGCGATGTGGTAGGAATATGGGATTAGTGTAGGATTAGTATAAATGGGTGGTTGATGTTCGGCACAGACTCGGTGGGCCGAAGGGCCTGTTTCAGTGCTGTATCTCTTTAAAAAAAGAGCCCAATACTGTACACAGTACTCCAGATGTGGTTTCACCAATGCCATGTATAGCTGAAGCATAACCTCCCTACTTTTATATTCAATCCCCCTCACAATAAATGATAACATTCTATTAGTAATTAGGAAAGCTTTCATCAGAACTGACTGCTACCTGATCGGCTGAGTATTTCCAGCATTTTATATTTTTATTTCAGATTTACAGCATGTGGAGTAGTTTGCTTTTGAATAAATTATACTTAGTTTGTGGGTTTTGGAAAAAATATGCTTATATGACTTTCCCAAGGTATTATTAACTTCTGTTCCAGTCTCTGGCTGTATGTTTTTGTATACACATATATCAATCACTGTTTTAAGAGTTCAAATAATACAACAGAATTCATCTTTCCACACAGAAAAGACATACCAGTATTAAGGGGAGAGGTACCATCAGATCCACCAACAGCATAAAGAAATCCACCTAATACAGCAACTGCCACACCTAGCCGTCTGGTACTCATTGAAGCCACACGCGCCCATTTATTCTCTTTTGGATCAAACCTAGAATGGAAATATTTTTTGCCTCATCACTTCATGCAGAACTACACAAAACAAAAATCGAATTTCCAACCATCTGCACTGAAAGATTTCTTGCCATATTGAAGTATCAGTTGAATCAAAATGTCAAACGTATTTTTAGTCTCGGGTGTTTAAAATCATGCAGGCAAAGATAGTTGGGGGAAGGGCATAATCCAATGAAGACCAACTTAAAGGAGTTCCTTGTGGTTTGATTAAGGCACTCCTGACTTTGATAAGAACCTCTTGCAAGGAGAGGCTGCTCCCTCTTAGAAATCAACATTAAATGATTCTAAAACCTGCAGTAAATTTACATAATCTTAGAAAATTGGGCAACCAGTGTATAAAAATGCATGACAATACAATTTAACATTAAAACTCCTTTCTTTTGTGATCATCTTGAATACGGCCAAGCAACTACAGAATATATCATGAAGGGGCTCAGTGAGTCAAAAATAGCTGGTAATATACTTACTATTGCATATTCATCATTAGATTCTATATAAAATACAACAGGCGTTGCTTCAATACATGTTGAAGTTGATTACATAAGACGGTGCTGTGTTCTACTCTTGTCTTAAAAGAATGTTTCCAGAATTATTATTTGTACACAAGTCTCTGGCCAGCCTGGTGGTGAAGCACATTGGTATAACAACTTGCTGCACTACAGAGTGATTGTCAGGGAAGAGAGGAGAACACCAGTGATGTCTTTCTGTGCAGGGAAGAAAATAAATTCAAACTAAAATGCAATGCAACCGACTCACTCTCGTGACTGGAACAGCATCAGTCACATATCTCCCCAGAGTCAGTTAAGACTAATGAAATCCTGGGAATTTCGTTTTTGAGGGGTGATTGGGGCTGGGGGAGGGACGAACAAATGGAAAAAGATGCACGATGAAGGAAAGCAAATATATTTTGCGAAAACTTATTCATCTTAAGTAAAGCAAAATGTCTTGATGTATTACTGAAGTAATACATTTCACATTTTGCACTTTAAATCACTGAACTGAATACTCATGCCAAACTTTGTTTACCTCCATCTACCAGACAGCATAAGGATCTAGGAGCTGAAAGGGAGCAGAGAAAAACACACATGCATACTCCTGGCAACACGTAGCAGTTGTGGGTAAGTATACTCCCTGTATATGAGTGTGCATACAAGCATTCGCAGTTTTCTTTTTAAAGTTTCCGATGTGGATTACTAACTTTCATGGAGCCAACACTGTACCAGACTGTCAGCGATGCACTCCCTCATATATACAGCTAAAATTCAAAGTCCCCTCTAGATGTGGATTTACATTGGTTGGGAGACCATGTATCATGCTTCTAATACTTTACAAACACTGCTTTATAATCTAACTAGAGAAGGTGCATGAAAGCAGTGTAGAATTACCCCCGAAGAAAGATCTTGCTTCTATTTTACCCTTCCCCAACAGTCTGTGCCCTACTACTCCATTAGCAGCATGTTGACAGGCCAACTTTGCTGTACCACTTACTGCACCACAAGATTACTGCTATCAGATCACATTAGGAAGAAACACTCCACAAGTTTACCTTTCCACAATGTTCAGACAAGAGACGCCATCCTGGCCACCTACAGCATACAGATACCCTCCCAACACTGCCACGCCAACACTGGTCCGACATGTACTGGTGGGAGCCACGTCGCTACTCCACTGGTTGGTCTTTGGATCATATCTAAAAGTTTAATTATTGAAAAATTAAAAAGATATGCCTAGTTTCAGAGCGTACGCAGCAACAGACTACACTGCGAGTGGAGTTTGTAAACTGAGATTTATTTTCCCCCTTGTAATCATTTCTAAATGGGTCAGCATAAAACTCTTTTAGTTTTTTTTTAATTCAGTAAAGAAATGCAGTATGAAAGCTATATTAAAGAATAATTTTACTCCCAGGTTTTATCAACTAGCAAGAGGAAAAGTGAAATTCTCAAGGATAATTTTTGTTGACCAACATTTTGGTAGAAAATACTACTTGCTCCTAAGATTTTTCTCCGTTTTTATGCACTTCATTACACTTGAGCATAAATGGCATGGTGAACAACTGTGTTTTACATATTGGCTCCACATGTAGACCTTGCTGATAAAGCCAAAAACGATATGCTCTTTCCATGAGAATGAACCCAGAGGCATGGGCCATGGAAAAGAGCTCACATAAAATTCAATCGTTCACACATGTTGTTTTGTGCTTAAGCAAGCAGATGTAGAAAAACTGGAACAAAATGCAGATTTCAACTGTACTAAAAAAATACAGCTGGGTGGAAATCCGATTAAGGAAGGTAAAATTAGCAAGAGACAAAGTCAAGAGACAGACAGACGAGAAAGCAGGTATTATCCACTTCAAGTTTTATCGTTATATGCCAATGAAGTGCCAAAGTCCATTTTTTAAAAATGGAATGTGGCTGGCAAACTGTTTTTGTTGTTGGAAAGTTTGAGAAAATAGAAAACTAAGATCAGACACATTACAATTTGCAGCCATGCTGAACGTGAGTTACTTAGAGGAGTTAATAACTCACTGCATAGCATTAAACCAGTAAACATGCAGCCATTAGTAACAATTTAATTGACAGGTTTTGTTTTGTGCATGTATTGTTACAAGAGTTGTGTATGAGAGATAATACGAGGAGAAAAATGTCTGTACTATGAGAGTGTAGAACCATACACTCAGCTTACCTCTCCACGCTGTTTAGATATGACGAGCCATCATGTCCGCCCACTGCATAAAGGAGATCATCCAACACACTGACTCCTACGCCACACCGCCGTTTGCTCATGGAGGCTACCATCCGCCACTCGTTGGTCTGAGGGTCGTACCGCTCAACACTTGAAATTGCGTCCCCACTGCACCAACCTCCGACTAAACAAGAGTTCATAAGTGAAACCTTTTGCCAGATTAATTATTCAATCATCTGAGTGAACAGATCACTGTTAAATGCCTATATCCATACCTTTTTGTTCAAGTGGCCAATTGAGAATACTGTATTATAATATTTTCATGTAATACTTTCTAACAAAGGTAAACAAGATGGCGAAGTAACCAAACCACAGATGTAAGACTGTGGGAAGGACAAAAAGCACTCACATCTTTAAAATAGTTCATGTGTTTCATCTTATCTTTCAGTTCTTTTAGACAATCCTCAAGCTGGCAAGACAGAGCTTAAAAATTGAGCACACATAGATAATCCCATGAAACAAATGCCTAGTTTGGACAGCATTATTTTATAACTCTATGCATTCCTACACAAGAGAGAGATACTACAGAAACATACCCATCGTGCATAGTCACGAGTAACCATTTATTCTGAATTCTGATGAACTTTTAAAATAAACTGATATTTTAACAATTAAAAATAAACATTACACAAGATTACCAACCTGCAAATAAAACCTCACCGCATCGGATTGGCTTACGAGGCCTTGTCCTTGGACCCTGCATTAAGGGTCGTTCTTGCGGTAAAAGCAAATAATTTTTGGCTTCATCAACGAGGTCTCTGTGTGAAAAGAATACAAAACCTAAAACAGCAATGTTCTAATATACAACAATTTGCATTTTAAATAGTGCCTTTAATATAACAAAACACCCCAAGATGCTCAACAAGAGCAATACCAATACAAATATTTGTGACCCCAAGTCACAGAGGGTAATATCAGGTCAGATGACCAAAACCTTCAAAGAGGTAGGTTTTAATGAGCACCTTAAAGTAGGAGAGAGCGATGGAGGTGTGCAGAGGTTTAGGGAGAAAACTCCAGGAGTTTAGGACCAAGACAGCTGAAAGCACGGCCGCCAACAGCGAAGCAATTAAAACTCAGGGATGTGCAAATTGGAGAACAAATATCTCAAAGGTTTGTAGGGCTGTGTTCTATTCCAGAAAGCCAGTTGGTAAAGGATAGGACTGGAACCAATCTTGACACACATTTATATTTATAGACTTGCATATGACAAGCATACACCTCTGAACCCAATAACCACAGTTTTAGTCTGAGTCTATTTATAGGGGGGCTCAAGTGAATGCCCAGTTAATGCCCACCAACTGCATATAATTAAACCCCAATTAATATACAATTAACAGGCTGAAGGAAGTTACATGGATAGGGAGGGGCAAGGCCATGGAGGGACTTGAAAACAAGGATGGGGATTTTAAAATTAAGGCACTGTCAGAAAGGGAGCCAGGGTAGGTTAGCAAGCATAGGGGTCATGAGTGAACGAGACTTGAAGCAAGTTAAGATCAACTGGAAACAGTTTTGGACAAGCACAAGTTTATGTAGAGTGGAAGATAGAAGGCTGGCCAGGACGACACTGGAATAGTCAAGTCTAGAGATAACAAAGGCATGGATGAGGGTTTCAGCAGCAGATAAGCTCAGGCATGGTCAGAGTCCAGCGATGTTACGAAGGTGGAAGCAGAGATGGAGCAGCTATGTGGTCGGAAACTCATCTCGGGGTCAAACACAACACCAAGGTTGCGAATAGTCTGGCTCAGTTCAGACATTTGCCAGGGACAGAAATAGTGGCCATGGAACAAAGTTCACGGCGGGGTTCAAAAAAAAAAAAAGGGCTTCAGTGTTCCCAATATTTAGATGGGAGGAAACCTCTGCTCATCCATTATTGGATGCCAGACAAGTAGCATTTTTTTTTCCATATTCTTTCGTGGGATGTGGGCATCACTGGCTAGGCCAGCATTTGTTGTCCATCCCTAATTGCCCTCGAGAAGGTGGTGGTGAGCTGCCTTCTTGAACCGCTGCAGTCCTTGGGATGTAGGTACACCGACAGGGCGTTCCAGGATTTTGACCCAGCGAGAGTGAAGGAATGGCAATATAAGTCAGGATGGCGTGTGGCTTGGAGGGGAACTTGCTGGTGGTGGTGTTCCCATTGTTATGACCAAGGCGGGCGCAATGCACTGTTAATTCAGTCCCAATACTCTACAGGTCACAGCATATCAAATAAAGTCTCCCACCGACCGAACACAAGCCAAATTAAAGACTGTATTTTTCCCTCAGAATAAAGCACACCAAACCAGGTTTCTTTAAAGAACATTAACTATTTATTCGAAAAGAAATAACAGGTCTGAACTACTAACAAGATAAATCTAAACGTATGAGAAAACTCCATAATCCCTAAATCCTCATGTACACACACATACAATGAAAAAGAAATGGTTAACCGGTTTCAAAAGGGTGTTTTACATTACAATTGTTCCTTAGGAATAGAAGGAATAATAAAAATAATGGAGGTTCATGTTCTGGTAGGATGTTTTCGGTACGGTGATGTGTCCCAGAGTTGAATAGTCAGATGCCACTCGAAGTCTCTCCAGGCGAGGTTGATGAACAGTCTGTGATGGGTAGGTGCTCACAGCAATTTAACTGCAGCAGGCGTCACATAGGTCTTCCATCAGGTGTAGCAACAGGTTTGTTTGGATTTTGAAGTAGCAGTCTAGAAGTACAAGAATTCTTCAGATTTCAGGAGTTCTTAGAACACAGGAAGCAGCAGGAATCTCACTGGATGCAGAAACTCTTCAGAGACTGCAGGTAACAGGAATCTGCGACTTTTCAAATGCAAGGAGTCCTTTTCAAGAGATGAGAGTCTCCTGTACAGAGAGAGGTAGCACTTTTCTGGTCTTTCTCTCTTGCTACAGGCAGGTCAAGCAAAGATTTCAAATGCCTGCTTTTTGTCCAATTCACAGGTTTTAAAGGGTCCAAAGTAAAAAAAAACCTTCCTGAACATGGTCACATATCCAGACATAGTGTCTTCCCTGGTTCAAAAGCTGCTCTGAAGAAAGGTCATGTTCTGGTAGGATGTTTTCGGTACGGTAATGTGTCCCAGAGTTGAATAGTCAGATGCCACTCGAAGTCCTTGAAACTGCTGACCTTCCTGTCCTTTTACAAATTTAACTTCTTTCAAAACACCCATAAAGTTCAACTCTTTGTTCTGAACATCCTTTCAAAACATTGCTGGAATTCCAATTATTTTTGCAGGTGTCTTTCACAAGCAACATCCTTTTTATTTGAAACACATAGAAGTCCAAGATTTTAGTACAAAAATGAAACCTTTTGTGATACCATGTACCTGCTGCCCTTGTCCTTCTAGGTGGTAGAGGTCCCAAGTTTGGAAGGTGCTGTCAAAGGAGCCTTGGTGAGTTGCTAGAGTATCCTGTCGGTCATGCACACTGCTGCCACTGTGCGTCGTTGGTGGAGGGAATGAATGTTGAAGGTGGTGGATGGGGTGTCAATCAAGCTGGCTGCTTTGTCCTGGATGGTGTCGAGCGTCTTGAGTGTTTTTGGAGCTGCACCCACCAGGAAAGTGGAGTGTATTCCACCACATTCCTGACTTGCGCCTTGTAGATGGTGGACAGGCATTGGGGAGGCAGGAGGCGAGTTACTCGCCACAGAATTCCTGCCCTCTGAACTTCTCTTGTACCCACAGCATTTATGTAGCTGGTCCAGTTCAGTTTCTAGTAAATAGTAACCCCCAGGATGTTGATAGTGAGAGATTCAGTGATGGTCATGCCATCCTACATCAAGGGAAATGGTTAGATTCTCTCTTGTTTGAGATGGTCATTGCCTGGCATTCATGTTACTTGCCACTTATCATCCCAAGCCTGGATGTTGTCCAGGTCTTGCTGCATCTGGACACTGGCAGCTTCAGTATCTGAAGAGTTGCAAATGGTGAACATTGTGCAATCATCAGCGAATATCCCCACTTCTGACCTTACGATGGAGGTAAGGTCATCGATGAAGCAGCTGAAGATGGTTGGGCCTAGGACACTACCCTGAGGAGCTCCTCAGGGTAATGTCCTGGGACTGAGATGATTGACCTCCAACAACCACAACCATCTTCCTTTGTGCTAGGTATGACTCCAACCTGCTGAGGGTTTTCCCAAGATTCCCATTGACTCGAGTTCTGCGAGGGCTCCTTGCTGCCATACTCAGTCAAATATTGCCTTGACATCAAGTTAAGTCAGTCGCACCTCAACTCTGGATTTCAGCTCTTTTGTCTATGTTTTGACCGAGGCTGAGTGGCCCTGGCAGAACCCAAACTGAGTGTCAGTGAGCAGGCTATTGCAGATAGCATTGTCAACGACACCTTCCATCACTTTGCTGATGATCGAGAGTAGACTGATAGGGCGGTAAGTGGTTAGGATGTATTTGTCCTGCTTTTTGTGGATAGGACACACCTGGGCAATTTTCCACATTGCCAGGTACATGCCAGTGTCGTAGCTGTACTGGAATAGCTCAGTTAGGGGGCGGCTAATTCTGGAGTATAGCTCTTGAGTTCTATTGCCAGAATGCTGTCCGAGACCATGGCCTTTGCAGTATCCAGTGCCTGCAGCCATTTCTTGATATCACGTGGAGTGAATCAGATTGGCAGAAGACTGGCATCTGTAATGCCAGGGACCTCAGGAGGAAGCTGTGATGGATCGTCCACATGGCACTTCTAGCTGAAGGAAGATGCAAGTGCTTAAGCCTTGTCTTTTGCACGGATGTGCTGGGCTCCCCCATTGTTGAAAATGGGAAAATTTGTGGAGCCTCCTCCTCCTGTTAGTTGTTTAATTGTACAACACCATTCACAACTGGATGTGACAGGACTGCAGAGCTTAGATCTGATCCATTGGTTGTGGAATCGCTTAGCCCTGTCTATCGCATGCTGCTTCTGCTGTTTGGCATGCAAGCAGTCCTGTGTTGTAGCTTCACCAGGCTAATACCTCACTTTTAGGAATGCCTGGTGCTGCTCCTGGCATGAGTCCTGCACTCTCCTTTGAATCAGGGTTGGTCCCCTAGTTTGATGGTAATGGTAGAGTGGGGGATATGCCAGGCCATGAGGTTACAGATTGTGGTTGAATACAATTCTGCTGCTGCTGATGGCCCACAGCGTCTCATGAGTCCTCGTTTTGTGCTGCTAAATCTGTTTGAAATCTATCCCATGAGCACAGTGGCAGTGCCACGCAACACGATGGTGGACATTCTCATTGTGAAGATAGGATTAGTCTCCACAAGGATTGTACAGGGGTCGCTCCTACCACTACTGTCATGGACAAATGCATCTGTGACAGGCAGATTGGCAAGGAAGAGATCAAGTACATTTTTCCCTCTTGTTGGTTCCCTCACCACCTGCCGCAGATCCAGTCTAGCAGCTATATACATGTTACGATCAGGTGAGGAGGGGTCAAAGGGCTCCATTCTTTTCCCTCTCCTTGTTTGACAACAGGTTTATTTCTTCTATAAATGGATATAGGTGCCAGTTCAGTGAGTGAGTGCTTTATTGTACCTAAGCCAATCTAAGTAAACTAATATAATACACTCCAACGTACACGCACACAAGGTTACAGAATGGGGAAGGATAGATCAGTCAAATTTGAGTCCAGGGAAATATAAAGGGTATACAATCTGTGGAGGTTGGTGATTCGGCTGGCTTCAGGCTGAATTCTGTGGTCACGCAACTTTCCTTTGATGGTCCTGAGGCTTCTGGTTTGAAGATTTGGATGCTGATTCCGTGGTTCTTCGGCTTCCAGTTTGTAGAGTGTGGTGGAGACAGATTCAACTGTAGCTTTCAAAAGAAAATTGGACAATTATCTGAAGAGAAAAAATTTGCAGAGCTACGGGGAAAAGGCAGGGAGTGGGATTAGATGAGTTGATCTTGCAGAGAGATGTCATGGACACTACAGGCTGAATGGCCTCCTTCTGTGCTCTAACCATTCTATGATTCTGTGATGCTAATTCAGTGGTTCTCCAGGAGGCAGCATTATGGCTGATTTCCTTCGAGGGGTCACTGTTTATTCTTTCCAGAAACTTCCCTACCCACTAGTACCACTCTCAGGCTCAAGTAATTAAGCAGTGAGCATCCATTGGTGAATAGACTAACACAATCAAACACAGATTAATTAAACCACTGAACACTACAGTCTGCATCAGTGAATATGTCTCGGTGCGCACAGTCAGCAGGCAGAGTTCAAAGCTTGCATGGTTTGAGTGGTTCATCTCCAACAGTTTAATTATCAGGTTTCCAGCCAATGGATTAAAAAAATCATCAAGCACCTGGCAAGTTTTTGTGATAAGCGTGAAAAATTGGAGAGAGAGACAGAGACAGAGAGACAGAGACAGAGACAGAGACAGAGACAGAGAGACAGAGACAGAGAGACAGAGACAGAGACAGAGAGACAGAGAGACAGAGACAGAGAGACAGAGAGACAGAGAGACAGAGACAGAGAGACAGAGACAGAGAGACAGAGACAGAGACAGAGACAGAGAGACAGAGACAGAGACAGAGACACAGAGACAGAGACAGAGACACAGAGAGAGACACAGAGAGAGACACAGAGAGAGACACAGAGAGAGAGACAGAGAGAGAGACAGAGAGAGAGACACAGAGAGAGACAGAGAGAGAGACAGAGAGAGAGACAGAGAGAGAGACAGAGAGAGAGACAGAGAGAGAGACAGAGAGAGAGACAGAGAGAGAGACAGAGAGAGAGACAGAGAGAGAGACAGAGAGAGAGACAGAGAGAGAGACAGAGAGAGAGACAGAGAGAGAGACAGAGAGACAGACAGAGAGAGAGACAGAGAGACAGACAGAGAGAGAGACAGAGAGACAGACGTCAGCATACATATGGAACCTGATGTGCTTTCAGATGTTATTACAGAGGAGTAGCATGTAGATGAGAAATAGAAGGGGTCCACAGATAGATTCTTGGAGGACTCCAGAGGTAAAAGGCACAGGAACGGGAAGTGAAGCCATTGCAGGCAATTCCCTGGCTACAATATGGTAGGCAAGACTGGAACCAAGCGAAGGCAGTTCCACCCAGCTGGACAATGGAGGAAAAGCATTGCAGACGGATGGTGAACTCAAATATATTGAAGGCTGCACATAGGTCGTGAAGGATGAGGAAGAATAGTTTACTACAGTCATAGTCACAAAGAATGTAATTTCGGACTTTGATATGTGCCATTTCAGTACTGTGGTGTGCCTGGAAATCTGATTGGAGGGATTCAAACAAGGAATTGCAGGAAAAATGGGCACGGATTTGGAAAGTGATAGCACATTCAAGGATTTTGAATAGGAAAGGGAGGTTGAAGATGTGGTGGCAATTTACAAGGACCAAGGGGTGAAGGGAGGTTTTTGAAAAGGAGTGGGGGGTGGGTGGGAAAAACAAAAACTGGGAAGAGGAAACGGTTAACAATATAAGCTAACATGCAGCCCAGGAAGGGAAGTTGGGTGATCAACAGTTTGGTCAGAATAGGATTGAGGGAGCAGAGGTAGGTCTCATGGACAAGATGAGCTTCGAGAGAGCAAGGCAGAAGATGAGATAGAATCTGGAGAAATTCACAAGTTCAGAATTTTAAAGTTGAGGAGTTTTTTTTAAATGACCATCTGAGAAGAGATAACAAACGGGTTAAAATCCCCTGATCATTGTGCAAAACAGCAAGGTTAGCTGGCTCATTCACACATTAAACCTTTCTCTGTCTCAGTGACATCCACCTCTAGCTTTTTCAACCTGTGCAAATTCACTTTCAAAATACACAAATTATTCTAGAATTCTTTCCATGAAAAAAAAATCAAATATCCCAAAATGTGGCATTGGCAATGTGATAACTTTCTGCATTATTGTTAATATAGTACAAAGATAGAAAATTATGTCTTGAACATTTACTTAGAACTAAAATCCAATAGCCATAGCAACAAATTACACAGTGACCTTAACATAGAAAATGTTCCACGGTTTATGAGGGAGGTGGAGAGAAAATTAGTTAGAATAGACAGAGAATGGATGTTATTTTGGTTGGAGGTGGAGGGGGGGGGAAGAGATTAGGTTGAGTGACTAAAAGTTTGGTTGAAAAGATGAGTTTTGAGAAGGTTTTCAAAAGTGCAGAGAGTAGTGTAATTTAAAACTGATGCTGTTTCATAACTGAAGTCTATAAACAGGAGTTTAGGGGGAAGGTCCAGAGGTGGTTGAAGGCTCTGCCATTGGTCGGGTTAAGGGAGGTTATACACAAAAGGCCAGAGTCTGCTAATCAGTGGATGCATAAGGAGATACAAGGCTGGCAGAGGTTCCAGGTTTGGGTGGACTATAGTTGAGGTGGGCTCCACCTTACTGAAAAATAACATTAAAATAGTTCATATTTCAGAGAAACCAAAGGTTCAAACACCTGAAGGCATGTCTGTGCTTAATTCAATATATTTAACAAAGTTCTTGTGTTGCTCATGCAATTCAGCCTTAAATCCCAACTTGGGTGACTTTCTGGATATTTAAAATGAAAATTTGGCTCTGAAGTTGACAGTAGTTGTAGCAATGATGAACAGGATGCCATTCCCTTCTTTTGTGCTGCTAAGATTTCCAATTTGATTCTGGGAAAGTGGAACTTAAAAAAAAAAGGCATGATGATGATCTAGACCTTTGGGAAATGTAAGGCTGAAAGTTATGAGCAATTCTAACAGTGTACAAGAATCCAAGCAAACTGGTGGTTAACTTACTAATCGCACACCTACATCAATGAAAAGTCAGTAACATGCTCATTTATTTCAGTTAGTCTAATATCTGATATTAGCTATTTATTGTCCAAAGGTATGTGAGTTCTTAACAAAACTTTAATTTACAGAGGTTAAGTCAATAGTTATGGGCACCAAGCAGGCACAAGTATAGCTTCCAGCCAAGAGTCAATGAAAAAAATTAGAATTCAGCTAAATTGTGAAGTCAGTTCTGAGCGTGTACAGTGGATTTTTTCTCCCCCCACCCCCCCACCATGTAATGTTGAAAGGAGAGCAACATCAACAAAGTTTGGTTAAAATCTAGACATATCAGTTAACGTGATATGAATCCTCCTCTCAACAGCAAAAAAAAGGGAATGGTAGCTATCTTTATATTAAAAGTCTTGCATAAAACACACGTTTCCTGTAAGCATCACACATATTTCTGGTTACAGTTTGGCCATCACACTTTAGCTTATCCTCTGACATTGTGAGCAATTCCAAGGTTGCTACTGCAATCCCTTGACAAACACGTCACTTTATGAAGGAGAAAGTTATTATTGGATCAGAATGAGTGGGCCGGAGATTTATTTATAGACAATGAATTGAATGTTAACTTAGATATTCTGCAGATAGTAAACCACATAAATGCAGGAACATGGTTAGAAACCATCATCCAGAAAATTAACCATTTTAGGAAGTGTTGACTTGCTCTGTTTTCACAGATTATAAACTTCAGCTGTCAGGATCAGTATTAAATTCCACTGATGCTGTGTACTCCCCATTGGTCAAGGTGTTAAATACATTAGGAGTGTGTGTGAACCAAATCACTCTCTCAACTCAGCAGTGCTATTAATACTTATAAGAAGTGGCTATTTTAAAACTACTGTAAAGCATCAGTTTGTCCATTCATACTCTACCTCTCACTCTTGGAGATATTTGTAATATTCACTCAAACAGAATGCATTACACAATTACTGAATACACTCCCTTTCAAAAAAAACCCTTTATTCTTTAAAAAAAAAGAGGGTATTCCTTTTTTAAAAAAAAAGTTCCTTTTTGCATGAAGACAGACAGGAGACTTGCTCGCAAACTGCCACTTAGGAGAGGTGCATGAAGATCACAGTATGATAATGTTCAGCTTTTAATTTCCTCTCTTTCCCTTACACTTCCATCTCCTCTCTCCTGTTTCCTACACTTGAAACAGCTGAGTTGGAAAGCGAACATGTACTTAACAAGCCAGGACATACCACTTAGTTTGCACAGTCAGCAGGTCACAGTGTACATCAAAGTAATAGGTTTCCCAGGCCAAATCACAGCCAGGACAGCACCTGAGCTGCCTCTATATCAATTCTGTTGTAAAACCAGCCATCGGCAGCTGTGTGACTGGTTTTACTTCCTATCTGATTTAGAGGTTTCTGGCCTTTACATACACCTCCCCAGGAAAAGGCAACTGAAATCAGTAGCTCACCATTTGGTGCTTGCAGACGAACTTTCTACCATAGATTTTTACTGAGCAGGACAAACAACAAAATATTTTTGGGATAAAAACAAGAAATGCTGGAAATACTCAGCAGGTCTGGCAGCATCTGTGGAGAGAAAAGCAGAGTTAACGTCTCAGGTCAGTGACCCTTCAGAAATAGCAGATATTAGAAATGTGAAAAGTTTTAAGCAAGTAAAGCAGGGGTGGGGCAAGAGATAACAAAGGAGGTGGTGTAGATAGGACAAGGTCACAGAGAATAACCAACCAGAAGGTCATGGAGCAAAGGCAAACAATATGTTAATGGTGTGTTGAAAGACAAAGCATCAGTACAGATAGGGTGTTAACAGACTGAAAACTGAACAGCCACAAGAACAAACATGAAAAAAAAAGTGGTTAACCAAACTGAGCAAAATAAGATAAAATAAAATAAAATAAACACAAAGAAAAAGTAACTAAAAATAAAAGTAGGGGGCCCGTCATGCTCTGAAATTATTGAACTCAATGTTCAGTCCGGCTGGCTGTAGTGTGCCTAATCGGTAAATCCGATGCTGTTCTTTGAGCTTGTTGTTGTTGTTCACTGGAACACTGCAGCAAGCCCAGGATAGAGATGTGAGCATGAGAACAGGGGGAAGTGTTGAAATGGCAAGCAACTGGAAGCTCGGGATATTACTTTCGGACTGAGCGGAGGTGTTCCGCAAAGCGGTCACCCAGTCTGCACTTGGTCTCCCCAATGTAGAGGAGACCACATTGTGAGCAGCGAATACAGTATACTACATTGAAAGAAGTACAAGTAAATCACTGCTTCACCTGAAAGGAGTGTTTGGGGCCTAGGATAGTGAGGACAGAGGAGGTAAAAGGGAAGGTATTACACCTTCTGCGATTGCAGTGGAAGGTGCCGTGGGAAGGGGACGAGGTGGTAGGAGTAATGGAGGAGTGGACCAGGGAGTCGCAGAGGGAACGATCTCTTCGGAATGCGTTCAGGGGAAGGGAGGGGAAGATGCGTTTGGTAGCGGCATCATGCTGGAGGTGGCGAAAATGGCAGAGGATGATCCTTGGAATATGGAGGCTGATGGGGTGGAAAGTGAGGACAAAGGGAACCCTGTCCCGGTTCTAGGAGGGAGGGGAAGGGATAGGGTAGAGGTGCGGGAAATGGGCCGGACACGGTTGAGGGCCCTGTCAACCACAGTAGGGGAGGGGGCGGGGGGGTATCCTCGGTTGAGGAAAAAGGAAGACATATCAGAAGTGCTGTCATGGAAGGTTGCATCATCAGAGCAGATGCATCGGAGACGGAGAAACTGGGAGAATGGAATGGAGGCAGGGTGTGAAGAAGTTTAGTTGAGGTAGCTGTGGGAGTCGGTGGGCTTATAATGGATATTAGTAGACAGCCTATCCCCAGAGATGGAGACAGAGAAGTTGAGGAAGGGAAGTGTTGGAGATGGACCATGTGAAGGTGAGAGAAGGGTGGAAATTGGAAGCAAAGTTGATAAAGTTTTCTAGTTCGGGGCAGGAGCAGGAAACGGCACCAATACAGTCATCAATGTACTGGAAAAAGAGTTGGGGGAGGGGGCCTGAGTAGAACTGGAACAAGGAATGTTCAACATATCCCACAAAAAGACAGGCATAACTAAGACCAATGCGGGTCTGTGAGCAAATCTTCATTCATCAGCTTGGAAATGCAAAACAAAAATTGAGAACAAATTGCATATGTTAAACATAAGGCTAACAGAATGTGTGTCCAAAGCTACTCAAACGGTAACACAGCTGTACAGTACTTGTGGAAACATGCTCCAGTATTAATGGTAACAAGCAGGTGAGCATAGAAGAGAAGCAGCCATACCTGCACTCTTCATCACTCTTGATGAGGGGATCAGATCCAACTGTACCCACTAGAAACTTGGGACTGAGCAGTGGCAGGCGAACATGCTGCAATACCTAAAGTGAGGAAAACAACCAAGATTATTTGGATCAGTTGCTCGCAATACCAACATACTGGTGACAGCTTACTTGATCATGAACTGATTTACACTCTGGCACTATGCGTTGAACTCCCAACATGCAGAGTTACAGAAAGCGGGGACCTGGGTTCATGTTTGCAAACCCCAATCCTGCTGAATTCCCAATCTCAATAATGTTACTGTGGGGATGTGCCAAGCAGGGACCATGTTATTCATTCCTCACCACACCCAGCTCCATCACACAGCTCCTAGCAATTGGTTCCACAGCAGTGTTGGGTGAAGCTTGGAAACAGGTCACCCATCTGCTCAACTCAGACAAGAAGTTTAACTGAGGAAGAGAGAGAAGAAAATCGCTAGGAAGTATTGCTAATCTCAGTTTTTTTTTTAAAAAGTGGAAAAAAAGAACTTACATTTGATGAGATAACAGAGGGTTGATGAGGGTGATGTACATGGACTTCCAAAAGGGAATTTGAAAAAGTGCCACATAACAGGTTTGTCCGCAAAATTAAAGCCCATTGAATAAAAGGAATAGTGGCAGCATGGGCATGAAGTTGATTGAGTAACTAGAAACAGAGAGTAGTGGTGAATGATTGGTTTTTGGACTGCAGCAAAGTGTATAGTGGGGGTCCCCAGGGATCGGTATTAGGACCATTGATTTTCTTGATCTATATTAATGACCTGGACATGCAGGACAGAATTTCAAAATTTGCTCATAACATAAAAATTGGTATTACTGTGAACTGTGAGGAGGATAAAGATAGATTTCAAGAGAACATCGACAGGCTGGTGGAAAGGGTTGACATGTGTGAGATGAAGTTTAATGTGAGAAATGAGAAGCGATATATTTTGGTAGGAGTGAGGAGAGGCAATATAAAATAAAGGATACAATTCTAAAGCGGGTGCATCAAATGAATGAATAGCTTTGCATGTACATCAAATTGATCAGAGAATAGTGTGTGATTTAGAGATACATGAAGAGATTAGTTACATCACAACTCAAGGTAACTGCACCAACTGCTGTGGAATTATCCTGCACTTAACAATTCAGTTGCATTTATGGCAAAGGAGGTTTTATTCATCAAACCATTTCACAATAAAGTGCTTTGGGACATCCTGAGGTCATGACAGGTGCTATATAAATGCAAATCTTTCTTTTTTGCCTGAAACTGCAATGGAGTCATTAAGTTTTATTTTCCTTAAATACTGAACCATTTGTTTCCTTAAAATAACCCAGCTCAAAGTCATGCTCACATTCTAACCACTAGTAACTTCAACACATGTCTGGCCCAAGATAGAGGATTAGCAGCAGTATCCTAATTAAAGCTCAGATAAACAGGTTGCATAGCATGGCTCTGCACTTGACTGGAAAGTACAAAGCACAAAGTAGCTATTTTATTTTACTGAATTAGTGCTTTTGAAACCCAACAGAAACAAGACCAAAGGGTTCAGATTTTCACCTGGACAATACCTTACCTGGGGCAGCTGCGGACGTCGCTCCTGAATGCTGTATTTGACCCAGGCCATGACTGCATTAAAAACCTGTTCCTCACTCCTCACATTCAATTCATCACTGGAAATTATATCAATTAGCTGATTGGCTGGTAACAACATGAACTCCTCACTCTCCATCACCTGAAAACAAGAAGAGGAAAACGAATTGTCGGTTTTAGTAAACAGCTGCGGCATGTGCAGAACACTTTCAGAAGGCAAGCTTCTTTCAATGCCAGTGTTCTTTCTATAAAATAAAATCTTTTGTTTCTAAAGCTACTGGCTATCCGATACCCATCTGGGAGTAACGTTTACAGCACATACCAAACCATCCATCCCCCCCATACTGGTCGAAGCTTAGCAGTTGTGCTTTTAAATGGAATACAGCCTCTCTCAGTGGAAACACTTCAGTCTTTTCATATCCAGTCGCAGCAAATGGATAGACCCTCTGTGGACCACAAGACTGGAGTGCATGCTACAAATCAAAATACAACTTTAGCTCGAATTTCAAGAACTTTGATTTCACGTAGGGGAAAGGGGGCCTTTCTGAAAATGGAGAACTCTCTTTGTTCAAACTCCCGCCAAGTTGAGAATGCAAGTTACACACCTAAAAAAAGTGTTCCCTACACATCAAAGAGCTTCACATCAAAAGAGGACACTGAATATTTCAGTTAATCTCTTTTGACTACAAAGTCTACATCTTTGTTGGAAAAAAAAGCTTGAGTAGCATTATCCTGAATTTCTGCCAGCACTGCTTTCTTCTACATTTCCCCCTCACCCACCTTTTCCCTTCAACCCCACCTCGCTCCCACCCCTGCAAAATTTCTCAAGGCACTCCAGATCCTTCTTCTCCTTCACTTACCTTTGACCCCACCCCTTCTGATCTCACCCCTTGCCGTGTATTCACTATACCCTCTGACTTCCTCCTCTCTGATGCTGAACATTCTGTACTCAGCAAAGGACTCAGTTTTATCCCCTAACGCTCCCACCTCAATGAATTTTGCACTCGGCATGACATTGAGCTCTTCTTCCATCGCCTCCGGGCTGACTTCTTTGACCAGGAGTCCTCCTCCCGACCAGCAGATCCATTCATCTGCCTCCAGCATTCTCCCGCCACCTGGACCCCTCCCTCTGGCCTCTTACCCACTCTTAATCTTTTCATTGAAAACTTCTGGCGAAACGTCAGCCGTCTCAATTTCTCTGCCCCCCTCACTCACTCTAACCTGTCCTCCTCTGAACTTGCTGCACTCCATTCTCTCAGGTCTAACTCCAACACTTGTCATCAAACCTGCAGACAAGGGTGGTGCTGTTGTTGTCTGGCACACCGACCTTTACCTTGCAGAGGCTCAGTGCCAACTCTCAGACACTTCTTGCTACTTCTCCCGGACCATGACCCCACCACCAAACATCAAGCTTCTGTCCACAGGACTGTCACTGATCTCATCTCCTCTGGAGATCTTCCTTCTACAGCTTCCAACTTATCTACCTTAATGCTTTGCAAGACACCCAACACCTCCTCCTTTTTGATAATGAGATGACTGAGACTATCTACACTCCCTTCCCTTGGCTCATCATCCACCAAGTCCTTCTCCATGGTGAATACTGATGCAAAGTACTCATTTAGCACCTCACCCATTTCCTCTGGCTCCACGCATAGATTTCCATCTCTGTCCTTGAGTGGGCCAACCCTTTCCCTGGTTACCCTTTTGCTCTTTATAGATGTATAAAAAGCCTTGGGATTTTCCTTAATCCTGTTTGCCAATGACTTTTCATGACCCCTTTTAGCCCTCCTAACTCCTTGCTTAAGTTCCTTCCTACTATCTTTATATTCCTCAAGGGATTCGTCTGTTCCTAGCCTTCCAGCCCTTACAAATGCTTCCTTTTTCTTTTTGGCTAGGCTCACAATATCCCGTGTTATCCAAGCTTCCCGAAACTTGCCAAACTTGTCTTTCTTTCTCACAGGAACATGCTTGTCCTGGATTCTAATCAGCTGACATTTGAAAGACTCCCACATGTCAGATGTTGATTTACCCTCAAACAGCCGCCCCCAATCTAAATTCTTCAGTTCCTGCCTAATATTGTTATAATTAGCCCTCCCCCAATTTAGCACCTTCACCCAAGGACTACTCTTATCCTTATCCGCAAGTACCTTAAAACTTATGGAATTATGGTCACTGCTCCCGAAATGCTCCCCCACTGAAACTTCGACCACCTGGCCGGGCTCATTCCCCAATACCAGGTCCAGAATGGCCCCATCCCTAGTTGGACTATCTACACATTGTTTCAAGAAGCCCTCCTGGATGCTCCGCACAAATTCTGCCCCATCCAAGCCCCTAGAACTAAGTGAGTCCCAGTCAATATTGGGGAAGTTAAAATCACCCACCACTACAACCCTGTTACCTTTACATCTTTCCAAAATCTGTCTACATATCTGCTCCTCTACCTCCTTCAAATAAAACGTGTTGCTATGGGTACCCACATGGGTCCTAGTTATGCCAGTCTTTTTGGGAGATATGTTGAACATTCTTTGTTCCAACCCTACTCAGGCCCCCTCCCCTAACTCTTTTTCCGGTACATTGATGACTGTATTGGTGCAGTTTCCTGCTCCTGTCCCGAACTGGAAAACTTTATCAACTTTGCTTCCAATTTCCACCCTTCTCTCACTTTTACATAGTCCCTCTCTGACACTTCCCTTCCTCGACTTCTCTGTCTCCATCTCTGGGGATAAGCTGTCTAATAATATCTATTATAAGCCCACCGACTCCCATAGCAACATCAACTACACTTCTTCACACCCTGCCTCCTGTAAGGACTCCATTCCATTCTCCCAGTTTCTCCGTCTCCGATGCATCTGCTTGGATGATGCAACCTTCCATGACAGTGCTTCTGATATGTCTTCCTTTTTCCTCAACCAAGGATTCCCCTCCACTGTGGTTGACAGTGCCCTCGACAATGTCCGTCCCATTCCCCACACCTCTATCCTCACCAATTCCCCTCCCTCCCAGAACCGCGACAGGGTTCC
This sequence comes from Heterodontus francisci, assembly GCF_036365525.1. Taxonomy (NCBI): domain Eukaryota; kingdom Metazoa; phylum Chordata; class Chondrichthyes; order Heterodontiformes; family Heterodontidae; genus Heterodontus; species Heterodontus francisci. The sequence goes on from NC_090378.1 coordinate 108,930,310, forward strand.
CCTTGTCCTCACTTTCCACCCCAGCAGCCTCTACATCTAAAAGGATCATCCTCTGCCATTTCCGCCACCTCCAGCATGATGGCACTACGAAATGCATCTTCCCCTCTCCTCCTGTCAGCATTCCAAGGGGATTGTTCCCCTCCATAACACCCTGGTCCACTCCTCCATGACCAACACCTCATACCCTTCCCATGCAATCGCAGGAGGTGTAATACCTGCCCTTTTACCTCCTCACCATCCAAGGCCCTAAACACTCCTCAGGTGTAGCAGTGATTTACTTGTACTTCTTTCAATTTAGTATACTGTATTCGCTGCTCATAATGTGGTCTCCGCTTCACTGGGGAGACCAAACGCTGATCAGGTGACCACTTTGCGTAACACCTCCGCTCAGTCCGAAAGGATGACTCAGAGCTTCTGGTAGCTTGCCATTTCAACACCACCCTGCTGTCATGCCCACATATCTGTTCTGGGCTCGCTGCAGTGTTCCAGTGAACATTAATGCAAGCTCGAGGAACAGCATCTCATTTACCGATTAGGCACGCTACAGCCTGCCGGACTGAACATTGAGTTCAATAATTTCAGAGCATGACAGGCCCCCTTTTGTATTTTTAAGTTCTTTTTTCTTTTTTTATTATTTATTTATTTTATTTTAGTTTGTTTCATCATTCATTTTTTTTTAAACCATGTGCCTACTCACTTTTTTTTTCCACGTCTGTGCTTTGGGCCAGGGCTGTTCATTTTTCTGTCTATTAACAACCTCTCTGCACTAACGCTTTGTCTTTCACCACACTATTAACATAACGTTTGCCTTTGCTCCATGACTTACTCGTCAGTTATTCTCTGTGACCCTCTGTCATATCAACAACTTGCCCACCCCCCCCCCCACTTTACTTGCTTAAAATCTTTTACATTTCTAATATTTGTCAGTTCTGAAGAAGGATCACTGACCTGAAACGCGAACTCTGCTTCTCTCTCCACAGATGCTGCCAGACCTGCTGAGTATTTCCAGCATTTCCTGTTTTTATTTCAGATTTCCAGCATCTGCAGTATTTTGCTTTTATATTACTCCAGATAAATAGCCTAAATAGCTGTTCTTCATGTACAACTCCAGGCAGCAAGTGGTAGCAAGCTTTTTAACTGTGAGAAGAATCACAACTGAGCCTGCTCCTGTCCAACAAGAGCTACTGGATAATCATCAGGAAATGAGATCCCATGATTATGTTTTGTTTCCCCTCATTTGGCCCAGGGGCACTAAGGCTAAGTGCAGCAAACTTGCTGCCACATGGCTGAAATAGCTAACTCAGCACAGAATAAGGAGTGAATTTGGGACCATTCTGGTTTGTATGGTTCTGTAGTGCAGTAGTGCCCTCATCAGTCCAACAGTCCAGTATGTAAAATTTATTTGCCTTACATTCTTCTAATAAATTGTGGGCAGGTTTTTTCTGCGTGCTCCGAATAACAAAATCATAAACATTTACAAAGAATGGGGTTTTGATTTTGTTATACGTACCACACAGAACAAACCTATGTGCTCTCCCTTCCTCTACAGATTTATTTACCCTCAGGGCTCGTTCAGTCAGCTCTCACATAACCACTGGGAGATGCACAAGCAAAATTTAGACTGACGCACCAGTTTTATTTTCCCTCCTTCCCTGTCGAGAGGCAGTTGATTTGCTTCCCCCCACCTTCCCAACAGCGTAGACAAGATTGGGAACTCAACACGAGGTGGCTGTCCTATCACTCTACAACACAGCAAGTCATAAAACCAGCATGTTACATACAGGTTTACTCAAATCAACAGTATTGTCCAGATAGTCTTCAACTATACTTAACAGTAATGCTTTCAATAACAAATAAGCTATATGTTCTTGTAAACTAACATGTGAATAATTTTCTACCATGACTATATCATTGTACATCTGACAAAAAAAAAGGCTAAAATTCACTGCAAAGCGGCAGCTGTTTACCACAATTGAACTTGATATCCACAAGTTCACAGCAGGAATTATTATACAGTTGACCCGATTGCTATACAACAACTCTTACTAAAAAAAAAATTCCGCTTATGGATATCAACGGAGGACAGGATCACGCTTAATTGTGATGCACCCTCAAGTCAAACAGCCTGTCGACACTCACTGTATAGGATCACACAAGTAGCTGTGGATCACCATGCACGTGAGAATTCAGACAGAGAAGAGATACGAGAAGTGACAAAAAATGAAATGGAAGATAGAGTTTTTACAAACTAGTTTTTGAAGGTGGAAATGAAAGGAGGTGGAGGATTTGAGCAAGAGTTCCAGAGGGTAGGGCTACGACGGTTTAAGATCCTGTCATTAAATGATTCAGCAGAGATGAGTGTTAGAGGAAAGATACAAATCAACAAATTTGAATAGAAATAAATGCACTTGCTTCAAGTTCATTCAAGCAAAATTTTGTTACGACCAAGGCGATGGAGTGCACTGTTAATTCAGTCCCACTTCTTCATGGGTAACAGCATATCAATAAATTTTCCCACCTACCGAAGAACAGCCAATTACATACGCTATTTGTCCCCCAGAATAAAGCACATCAACCAGGTTTCTTGAATCAACATCAACTATTTATTTTAAAAACAAGTCTTAACCAATAATGAGATAACTCTATATACGAAAAGCTCCTTATTCCCTCGCCCTCATGCATACACACATACATTAAAAAAAACAGTTAACCGGAGAAAAAGGATTTTGGTTCACAGCTGTTTCACAGGAATTAAAGAAATGATAAAATAACTTAGTTTGTCACGTTCCGGTAGGAAGTTCTGCGGTTTGGTGAGGTGTCCCAGAGTCGGATGTTAATCAAAGTCTCTCCAGGTGAGGTTGCTGAACAGTCTGTGATGGGTGTGCATTCAAGGCAATTCAACTGCAGCTGGCTTCACATAGGTCTTTCGTCAGGATATCTTCAGACATCAGGATTTCTTAAAACACAGGAGGCAACAGGAGCCACACCTTAGTGCAGGGATTCTTCAGAGACAGGCGGCAAAAGGAATCTGCCACCTTTGGAATACAAGGTTTCTTATCGAGAGATGCAGGATTCCTTTACAGAGAGTGGTAACAGTTTTTCTGGGTCTTCCTCTCTGATCTCCAGGCAGGTTAAAAAACAAATTTCAAATGCCTGCTCTTTGTCCAACTTACTGGCTTTTTAAAGGGTCCAGAGTGAAAGCAAAACCTTCCAAAACAGGTCACATATCCAGACATAGTCTCCCTGGTCTTTCAAAGAATTGCTCTGAGGAGGTCAAAACTCTTGCTGGTTTCCGTGAAATTGCCTGCTTTCCTGTCCTTGGATATAAAGTCAGCTTCCTTTCAAAACATCCAAAAATTTCAGCAAGAACCTGGTTTAAAGTGTGTCTACTTCAACGCCAGGAGCATCCGGAATAAGGTGGGTGAGCTTGCAGCATGGGTTGGTACCTGGGATCTCGATGTAGTGGCCATTTCGGAGACATGGGTAGAGCAGGGGCAGGAATGGATGTTGCAGGTTCCGGGATTTAGATGTTTCAGTAAGAACAGAGAAGATGGTAAAAGAGGGGGGGGGTGTGGCATTGTTAATCAAGGAGAGTATTACAGCGACAGAAAGGACGTTTGAGGACTCGTCTACTGAGGTAGTATGGGCCGAGGTTAGAAACAGGAGGTGAGCTCACCCTGTTGGGAGTCTTTTATAGACCTCCAAATAGTTCCAGAGATGTAGAGGAAAGGATAGCGAAGATGATTCTCGACAGGGGTGAGAGTAACAGGGTAGTTGTTATGGGGGACTTTAACTTTCCAAATATCGACTGGAAATACTATAGTTCGAGTACTTTAGATGGGTCAGTTTTTGTCCAGTGTGTGCAGGAGGGTTTTCTGGCACAGTATGTAGACAGGCCAACCAGGGGCGATGCCACATTGGATTTGGTACTGGGTAATGAACCCGGTCAGGTGTTAGATTTAGATGTAGGTGAGCACTTTGGTGATAGTGATCACAATTCAGTTAGGTTTACCTTAGCGATGGGCAGGGACAGGTATATACCGCAGGGCAAAAATTATAGCTGGGGGAAAGGAAATTATAATGCGATTAGGCAAGATTTAGGATGCGTAGGATGGGGAAGGAAACTGCAGGGGATGGGAACAATCGAAATGTGGAGCTTATTCAAGGAGCAGCTACTGCGTGTCCTTGATAAGTATGTACCTGTGAGGCAGGGAGGAAGTTGTCGAGCGAGGGAGCCGTGGTTTACTAAAGAAGTTGAAGCGCTTGTCAAGAGGAAGAAGGCGGCTTATGTTAGGATGAGACGTGAAGGCTCAGTTAGGGCGCTTGAGAGTTACAAGCTAGCCAGGAAGGATCTAAAGGGAGAGCTAAGAAGAGCAAGGAGAGGACACGAGAAGTCATTGGCGGATAGGATCAGGGAAAACCCCAAGGCTTTCTATAGGTATATCAGGAATAAAAGAATGACTAGAGTTAGATTAGGGCCAATCAAGGATAGTAGTGGGAAGTTGTGTGTGGAATCAGAGGAGATAGGGGAAGTGTTAAATGAATATTTTGCGTCAGTATTTACAGTAGAGAAAGAAAATGTTGTCGAGGAGAATACTGAGATTCAGGCTACTAGGGATTGAGGTTCACAAGGAGGAGGTGTTATCAATTTTGGAAAGTGTGAAAATAGATAAGTCCCCTGGGCCAGATGGGATTTATCCTAGGATTCTCTGGGAAGCTAGGGAGGAGATTGCAGAGCCTTTGTCCTTGATCTTTATGTCTTCATTGTCGACAGGAATAGTGCCGGAAGACTGGAGGATAGCAAATGTTGTCCCCTTGTTCAAGAAGGGGAGTAGAGACAGCCCTGGTAATTATAGACCTGTGAGCCTTACTTCGGTTGTGGGTAAAATGTTGGAAAAGGTTATAAGAGACAGGATTTATAATCATCTTGAAAAGAATAAGTTCATTAGCGATAGTCAGCACGGTTTTGTGACAGGTAGGTCGTGCCTCACAAACCTTATTGAGTTTTTCGAGAAGGTGACCAAACAGGTAGATGAGGGTAAAGCAGTGGATGTGGTGTATATGGATTTCAGTAAGGCGTTTGATAAGGTTCCCCACGGTAGACTATTGCAGAAAATACGGAAGTATGGGGTTGAAGGTGATTTAGAGCTTTAGATCAGAAATTGGCTCGCTGAAAGAAGACAGAGGGTGGTGGTTGATATCAAATGTTCATCCTGGAGTTTAGTTACTAGTGGTATACCGCAAGGATCTGTTTTGGGGCCACTGCTGTTTGTCATTTTTATAAATGACCTGGAAGAGGGTGTAGAAGGGTGGGTTAGTAAATTTGCGGATGACACGAAGGTCGATGGAGTTGTGGAAAGTGCCGAAGGATGTTGTAGGGTACAGAGGGACATAGATAGGCTGCAGAGCTGGGCTGAGAGATGGCAAATGGAGTTTAATGCGGAAAAGTGCGAGGTGATTCACTTTGGAAGGAGTAACAGGAATGCAGAGTACTGGGCTAATGGGAAGATTCTTGGTAGTGTAGATGAACAGAGAGATCTTGGTGTCCAGGTGCATAAATCCCTGAAGGTTGCTACCCAGGTTAATAGGGCTGTTAAGAAGGCATATGGTGCGTTAGCTTTTATTAGTAGGGGGATCGAGTTTCGGAGCCACGAGGTCATGCTGCAGCTGTACAAAACTCTGGTGAGACCGCACCTGGAGTATTGCGTGCAGTTCTGGTCACCGCATTATAGGAAGGATGTGGAAGCTATGGAAAGGGTGCAGAGGAGATTTACTAGGATGTTGCCTGGTATGGAGAGAAGGTCTTACGAGGAAAGGCTGAGGGACTTGAGGTTGTTTTCGTTGGAGAGAAGGAGGAGGAGAGGTGACTTAATAGAGACATATAAGATAATCAGAGGGTTAGATAGGGTGGATAGTGAGAGTCTTTTTCCTCGGATGGTGATGGCAAACACGAGGGGACATAGCTTTAAGTTGAGGGGTGATAGATATAGGACAGATGTCAGAGGTAGTTTCTTTACTCAGAGAGTAGTAGGGGCGTGGAACGCCCTGCTTGCAACAGTAGTAGACTCGCCAACTTTAAGGGCATTTAAGTGGTCATTGGATAGACATATGGATGAAAATGGAATAGCGTAGGTCAGATGGTTTCACAGGTCGGCGCAACATCGAGGGCCGAAGGGCCTGTACTGCGCTGTAATGTTCCAATTCTAATTCTATTGGCGGATGTCAATGTCCACTGAAAAATCCTTTTTTCAGTTTTAAAACACACAGCATTCAAAAGTTTTTAATACAAAAATAAAAACCTTGCAACATCACTATCCTCAGCGAAACGAAACACCACTTTTGAATGCGTTCCATTACAATGTAAAAACAGAAGTTGAAAACATTTCAAACATATTTTCGCACTCATGCCCCCATTCACCCTACTTGTGGTTAACACAATTTTGTTTTGTACTATCTTTACTCCTGTAACTCAACAAAGTTAAATTCGTGACAAAGCATCTGCGATAACATGGTTATTTCCCAAAATGTGTACAATCTTTAAGTGATATGCTGCAACAGTAAACTCCATCGTAATATTCTGACATTTTGGGTTTTAAATTTTTTCCACAAATGTTAATGGATTATGGTCAGTATATATGTATATCAGCGTTTCTCTGTAGTCGTGGCGGACATATACTTCAAAATGTTTAAGAGCCAACGAAGGCCTAACATTTCTTTTTCCACGATGGAATCCTTTTTCTGGTAGCGATTCAGTTTCTTTGAAAAGTATCCCACTGGTTTTTCTATGCCTGATTCATCATCTTGTAAAAGGACTGCACCAACCCCCAGGTCACTAGCATCAATCACCACCTTGAAGGGCTTAGTAAAATTTGGAACAGGCTACACTGGTTCATTGGACAAAATTGCCTTTAGCTTTTCAAAAGATGCCTGGCATTCCTCTGACCACACTAGCTTGGTTTTCTTTTTCTGTAGCAAATCTGTTAGTGAAGCAGCTACAGTACTGAAATTTGGTACAAACTTTCTGTAGAAACCACACATCCCCAAAAACCTCATGATTTCACACCTTGTACTTTTGCCGTTTTTGGCAAGACTTGCCCCACTATATGCCCGAAGTAGGTTGCTCGTTTTTGTAAATTTGCTTTTTTCCAGATTTACCACTAAATCAGCTGCTTGTAATTTTTTTTTTTAAACAGAGTTTCTAGCTGTTTCAACTGTTCCTTCCAAGTGTTACTACATATTAGCACATCATCAAGATACACTACGCAGTTGGGAACACTGGCTACCACTGGATTCATTAGTCTCTGAAAAAGGTTGCTGGGGCATTTTTTCGCCCGAAGAGCATCACTCGGCACTGGTAAAGACCGTCTGGTATGATAAAAGCTGATATTTATTTATCTCGGGGTGAGTATCCCTTTAACACATCTATCTTTGCAAGAAATATGGCCTTCCCACTCTGTCAATACAGTCTTCTAAGTGAAGATTTGTTCTGCGTTCTTCGTTACTGCATTAACTTTTCTGTCGTCTATGCAAAGTCGGTTTGACCCATCAGATTTAGGCACTAATACTATTGGCGAACTCCAGCTGCTTTGACTAGGTTCAAGTAAGTTGTTTTCCAGCATTTATTGGATTTCTGCTTTTACTTGGGCCTGTTTGTTTGGACTTGAGCAATAAGGATGCTGTTTTGTAGGAATGGATTCCCCTACATCCACATCATGTGTGGCTAAGGTTGTACATCTTGGCTTATCCCTACAGACTCTTAAATGCGGTGAGTAGTCTTGTTAGGTCTTCTCGTTGTTCTGCATCCAAGTACGAAAGCATGTTGTCCAATTTTCCTAGCCATTCTGTATTAGCTAACCGGACAGTAGAAGGTTCAATTTGAGAATTGTCTAGGCCTCCTTCTGCCTCATCCTCACTATCCCTTTCATTCTTTACTGTCCCCATTACCTGACATATCTGCACTTGCTTATCTTCCTTCCTGCGATAATATTGCTTTAACATATTAATATGACATAGTCGATTCTTTTTCTGATGATCTAGGGCGTCAATCAGATAATTTACCATACCAATTATTTTGAGCACTTTATACGGGCCACTGAACCGTGCTTTTAATGGGTCCCCCCGTAAAGGTAATAATACTTTAGCCCCTGGTTGAAAATTTCAGATCTTTGCGTTCTTGTTTGCCCATTTTTTCATAGTGGCTTGGGATGCTTTAAGGTATACCTGAGCCACGTTGCAAACTTTCATAAGCCTTTCCCAGAACACAATACATAGTCTAGTATAGAAGGTTCATCCCTCTGTTCTAAGAGCCTGTCTTTGATTAGTTTTAGAGGACCTCTTGTCTCATGTCCGTAAAAAATTCGAAAGGACTAAAACCTGTAGACTCATTCGGTGAATCTCTGGTGGCAAATAAAAGGAAGTCTAACCCTTTACCCCAGTCATGAGGATATTCATGAAAGTATCCCTAATCGTTATTTTGAGAGTTTGATGGTACCTTTCTAACGTTCCCTGTGTCTGTGGGTGATATGAAGATTTTAACTGTCTGATACCCAAATTACCCACGACCTCTTGAAATATCTTAGACATAAAATTGGAACCTTGATCCGATTGAACTTCAATTGGTAATCGATATCTTGCAAAGAATTGGGTTAACTTCTCTACTACTACCTTCGCAGTAATTGTCCTCAAGGGAATGGGCTCTGGGAATAGAGTAGCCACATCCATGATGGCGAGTATACATTGGTGTCCCGCTTTTGTTTTCGGTAAAGGTCCTATGCAGTCTACCAACACCCTACTAAATTGTTCCTCAATAACTGGTATGGGAATTAGAGGTGTCGGTTTTATGACAGGTTGCGGTTTTCCCACCATCTGGCATGTTTTACAAATCTGCACCACGTTCTTTACAAGACCTGGCCAGTAATAATGTTGACTTATACCTGATTTGGACTTCCAGATCTCCATATGTCCTGCTATAGGAATGTCATGTGCTAACCTTAATAATTCTTGGCGGTATTTAGGTGGTGCCACTACCTGTTGAACAATCGTCCTGTCATCATCCCAGGTCTATGAGGCAGTCTCCATTTTCTCATCAGAACCCCGTCTCCAACTTAATAGCCTTCTGGAACTCCTTTTGCCTCAGCTTCTGTCAGAGCTGACTGTGCTATTTTGTGTAACTCTGGATCAGCTTCTTGTGCTGTTATTAAAGAAGATTTGTTAAACATCTCATTTGGATTATCTAAATCCCCAAGGATAGTTTCAGATATTTGGCTCTCTCTCTCTCTGGTGCCAATTTTACCTCCGACATGGAACTTGCATAGCCATTGCTCGGGTTTACTACACACAAAGGAAATATTCCTGGAACTTATTTCTGTAATTGTTCTGTTTCTTTAACTTCGCTTGGTTTCTCTGTGACTATGGCAGAAATTGATACTTTTGCTCCGACTAAATCATTCCCTAGGAATAGGTCAATTCCATCTACCAGCAAACTGTGGACAACTCCAACAGTTACCATCCCAGACATTAGGTCACACTCTAAGTGCACTCGATACAAAGGTACAGGTATTTTACTCCCTGCCAATACCATTAACTAAAACTCGAGCATTCAGTGTGCTCTTTGGTGGAAATGTTATACCTTTCCCCAGAAAGAGGGGGTTTGGGTTGCTCCTGTATCCTTAACTATAACTATAGGTTTGCCTGCATCACTTGAGGGAAATAGAGTCACTTTTCCTTCGGTCACGATTTCCCCATCGCTTTCAGGTATCTTATTCTCAACCATTATACACACTTTAGTTTTTGTATCTGGTTTTACAGCTGTCATCAAAGCTACAGCTTGATCTGCTGTACTCTCAGTCAGTGCCCCTTTCTCTGCATTAGCTTCGTGTACCCCAACAGTCCCATGGGTTTACCTTGCAACTGCCAACATTCTGAACGAAGATGTCTCACCTTGTGACAATGATAACGCTTTGGCTTGCAGACCTCACTTCTATCCTGAGCACCCTCCTTTCTGGTCTGTGGGGGGGATCCTGGGGTGTTCCCAGCTGTTCCTTCTTGCCCCCAGCTACTTGCCTTCCCTTCACTCTCCCACCTTCTCGGGTTTGTGGGAGTGATGGACAAAGCGTTTTGGCTTATTCACAAACTCAAAATCATCAGCGATTTCCGTTGCTTGTCTGGCTTTTGAAACTTTTTGGTTCTCTACATGAGTGCTCACTATTGCAGAGATTGAATTTTTAAACTCTTCCAAGAGAATCAGTTCTCTAAGGTTCTCATACGTGGCTTCTATCTTTACTGCCCGTTTCCAACAATCAAAATTAATTTGCTTTACCCTCTCGAATTCTACACAAGTCTGCCCAGCCAATCTCCGTAGGTTCCGAAACCTCTGTCTGCAACCTTCAGGGACTAACTCATACGCAGTGAGAAGAGCTTTTTTTGCCAGCTCAATCTGCAGAAGACTCTTCAGAAAGCACGACATAAACTTCATGAGCTCTGCCCATCAACCTGCTTTGCATAAGCAGCGTGCAGCTTTCCTTTGGCCATTTCATTTGTTTGGCTATTTTTTCAAAAGAAATCTAAAAGTGCTTCTACATCCCTTTCCTCAAACCTAATGAGATCTTGTAAAATTTTAAAACAGTATTTCGCTGGGTCCTGGGCTGGATTCTGATTCTTCCTGACCAGAATTTTCCCGAGAGTCAAGACCACCCCTTTGTCTGCGTTCCATCTTTCTTAATTGAATACCCTTTCTTCTCTTTCACTTTCTCTCTGAAATACCCTCTCTTTCGCCAATTCAAGTTTTCTCAATTCTTCTTCAGCCTCAAGTTTTTTCATTTGTAACTGAATTTTAACTAATTCCACTGCATCACTCTCTGACTTACTATCTTCCAATTTCTACCCTTCTCTCAATCTCTGGGGATAGGCTGTCTACTAATATTCATTAAAAGCCATCGACTCCCATAGCAATCTTGACTACACTTCTTCACACCCTGCCTCCTGTAAGGACTCCATTCCCTTCTCTCAGTTTCTCCGTCTCCGACACATCTGCTCTGATGTTGCAACCTTCCATAACAGCCATTCTGATATGTCTTCCTTTTTCCTCAACCGTGGATTCCCCCCCACTGTGGTTGACAGGGGCCTCGACCACGTCCGGTCCACTTCCCGCACTTCTGCCCTCACCCTTCCCCTCCCTCCCAGAACCGCGACAGGGTTCCCCTTGTCCTCACTTTCCACCCCAGCAGCCTCCACATTCAAAGGATCACCCTCTGCCTTCTTCAGCATGATGTCACTAATAAACGCATCTTCCCCTCCCCTCCTGTCAACATTCCAAAGGGATTGTTCCCTCCGCAACACCCTGGTCCAGTCCTCCATTACCCCCGACACCTCATCCCCTTCCCACAGCACCGACCCATGCAATCGCAGGAGGTATAATACCTTCCTTTTTACCTCCTCTCTCCTCACTATCCCAGGCCCCAAACAGTCCTTTCAGATGAAGCAGTGATTTACCTGTACTTCTTTCAATTTGCTATACTGTATTCGTTGCTCACAATGTGGTCTCCTCTACATTGGGGAGACCAAACGCAAATTGGGTGACCACTTTGCAGAACACCTCCGCTCAGTCTGAAAACATGACCCCGAGCTTCCTGTCACTTGCCATTTCAACAGGCACCCCCCTGCTCTCATGCCCACGTCTCTGTCCTGGGCTTGCTGCAGTGTTCCAATGAACATCAATGCAAGCTCAAGGAACAGCACTTCATGAGGCACTCTACAGCCTACTGAACTGAACACGGAGTTCAATAATTTCAGAGCATGAATGGCCCTTTTTTATTTTATTTTAGTTTGTTTCATATTTTTTTTTTTAAACCATGTGCCTGCCCACTGTTTTTTCATGTTTGTGCTTTTGGCTTGGGCTGTTCATTTAACACCCTCTCTGTGCTAATGCTTTGTCTTTCACCACACCATTAGCCCACTCTTTGCTTTTCCCCCATGACCTCATCAGTTAATCTCTCTGACCCTCTGTCCTATCAACGCCTTCCCTTTTGTTCTCTTTTCCCCCGCCCCGCTTTATTTTCTTAAAACCTATTACATTTCTAACCTTTGCCAGTTCCGATGAAAGGTCACTGATGAAACGTTAATTCTGCTTTGCTCTCCATAGATGCTGCCAGACCTGCTGAGTATTTCCAGCACTTTTTGTTTTTATCATCTTCTTTCGAATTCAAATGTTAGGCTATTACTTCAATTATCTCTGCTTTGTCAGCACCTGATTTCAATTCTAAATCCAATTGTGCTGCCAAATCTTTTAGTTTAACCTTGGTTAAGGTTTTCAAGTTACAGAGGGACACATTCTCCTTTCCCAGAAAAGCTGCAGCAACGGCTGAAGCTAGTCTGTTGGTGTAGACTTTACCCAATCACACATAAAGCCTGTTTTTTTTGTTTCCTCTTTAGATTTACTATTACTCCTCTTACAATTAGCATTATCGGCACTGGATTTGATCCGACAAGCGCCCTCAATTAATATGTTACGACCGAGGCGGGAGGAGTGCACTGTTAATTCAGTCCCACTTTTTCATGGGTAACAGCATATCAATAAATTTTCCCACCTACCAAAGAACAGCCAATTACATACGCTATTTGTCCCCCAGAATAAAGCACACCAACCAGGTTTCTTGAATCAACAACATTAACTATTTATTATAAAAACAAGTCTTATCCAATAATGAGATAACTCTATATACGAAAAGCTCCTTATTTCCTTTGCCCTCATGCATACACACATACATTTTAAAAAACGGTTAACCGGGGAAAAGGATTTTGGTGTACAGCTGTTTCATAGGAATTGAAGGAACAACAAAATAACTTAGTTTGTCACGTTCTGGGAGAAAGTTCTTTGGTTTGGTGAGGTGTCCCAGAGTTGAACAGTCAGATGTCAATCAAAGTTTCTCCAGGTGAGGGTGCTGAACAGTCGGTGATGGGTCTGTGTTCAAGGCAATTCATCTGCAGCAGGCTTCACATAGGTCTTTCGTCAGGGTACAGCAACAGGTCTTCGGTTTTACAGCAGCTGTATAGCAGTAGAAGATTTCTTCAGATTTCAGGATTTCTTAAAACACAGGAGGCAACAGGAACACCACCTTAATGCAGGGATTCTTCAGAGACAGGAGGTAATAGGAATTTGCCACCTTCGGAATACAAGGTTTCTTCTCAAGAGATGCAGGATTCCTTTACAGAGAGTGGTAACACTTTTTCTGGGTCTTCCTCTCTGATCTCCAGGCAGGTTAAAAAACAAATTTCAAATGCCTGCTCTTTGTCAAACTCACTGGCTTTTAAAAGGGTCCAAAGTGAAAGCAAAATCTTCCTAAACGGGTCACATGTCCAGACATAAGCTCCCTTGTCATGCAAAGAGTTGCTCTGAGGAGGTCAAACCCCTTGCTGGTTTACTTGAAATTGCCCGCTTTCCTGTCCTTGTATACAAAGTCCCCTTCCTTTCAAACATCCAAAAATTTCAGCTATTTTCAGGTGTAAATGTCCACTGAAAAATCCTTTTTCAGTTTTTTTAAAAACAGACAGCATTCTAAGTTTTTAACACAAAAATAAAAACCTTCAATTTTATCCTTTCAAGCAGAAAGGATTAAAAAACTGTTCTCTTTGCAGGAACTGCCAGCTGAATGTCAGTGAATCCTGAAGTCTCCTACAAAAATAATTGTGGGAGAAATGAAGCTTCAAAAGAATAGTCTTGTGCTAGGTTTGATACATACGTACTGATATAAATCCCAAGTAACTGAATATTCCTTTTCCTCCTTTATGGGTTTCTTCAATAATTGTATTTACAGGGCTCCCCTGTGCAGATGTGTTTGATGAGCAGGTGCACTTGTAGTAACTAGTGTGAAGAGAAATCCCTTCATTATATCCCCGCTCTGCATGGTTGAGAAGAGGATTTGTGTATTTACATTTTAATCAGAAATGATAAACATAAAAAAATCAGAAGATTGAATTATCTTCAAAATGTATCGAAATAATCTTGCAACCTGCCATGTCACGTTTCATATTTCAACAGCCCAATTTAAATAATTGGTTATGTAAGCCAATCTGCTGTTAACCATTTTGATTTACTCAAATTTACTGCTTGTTGATAGTAACCACTAAGCTGGAACCAGAAACATTCAAATAAATCAGGATATTGTTTACATAGTTCTTCTGTTATGGAGACTGATATATTGCTTTTCAACCCACAATATATATTTCTAACATTTAAATTTATAACATATGACATAAAAATAACCTCATGTTACAAAAATATAATACACCACAAAGACCCTTAAATTTGTCCAATTTGTTCGAATTTCCTGCACAAACTTTTCCTACACAGACTGCTCTCTCCAACAACCAGAAGTGGAGTTCTGTTCCATCCCTGAAACTAGTCGTCTTCACCTCTGCCTCTATTGCCAGTGTTTCCTGGGCTCCGCACGTCAGTAAACTTCAATTCCCCCTTTGATCCCTCTGCGGATGTGTGGGCTATAAGTTCTATTGCTACCACTTGTGTATGCTTGACCTGGATCCCCAGTTCCCAATTAATGCAAAAAAGATTTTGACATACTTCTGGTATCCTGCACAAAAAGTAGCCAGAAGAAATAAAGTCAGCAGAGATCAAAGGAGGTGCATGGAAATGTGGAAAGATTCCAAGGACAGCAAGAGCAGTCAAATGGCAGAGTAATGGATTGGAAATTGCTGGGAAGGGAGGGGAAATAAAAACAGGCAACAAGAACTGAAGTGGAACAGAAAGGAAGGGCTATAGAAGCTGGGAAAAGTGAAGAAGTTACAAGGGGAAGGGAGAAAGAATCTTCAGGAGAAAAAATAAGGAAAACCAGGGCAACTTTTTATTAAATTTTAAGAAGTGGTGAAAGGGGGAAAAGGTGGGTGAGATGTGAAAGACCATTATGTGCATCACACAAAAGCTAGGTGAATACCAGCAAGTGGGCACAGAAGCCTAATTTGCAGGGGAGTCAAGGCAAATCAGAGTTTAAATTCAAATTTGCTGCCCTCTGGGAGCTGAGTCATAGATTTTTTTCAGGTTTTGTGACATCTCATATGCATAACATCATTTCACGCAATTGCTTTCAAAGGGTGCTAATCAGTGAACAGAGGATGAAGCAAAGCACCAGTCTGGAGTGTCAGGTGCACGCTCAGCTTAAGGGCTGGAAGTCAAGCTGCGGTTAATCTGGAACCACAACAATACACACAGCCTGTCTCTCAAAAGAACTAACTGTGATCCAAGCATCTTTTTTTCACCCGTTTGCCAGAAAAGAGACACCAGCTTCGAGGTTCAGTTCCATGCTCTAGATATAACCTGAGACCATGGACTTCACAAATGCAGAACAAGTTTCAGTGATAAGTACTAAACCTTTCTTTTTATCCATAAGCGCCACCATGGGAGATCAATGATACAGTACAATGTGCATCATTTAGTACTGTGCCCCCGTTACAGGTTATACTCAGTTCACCATCACCTTCTCAAGGGCAATTAGGGATGGCAATAAATGCTGACCTAGCCAGCGACGCCCACATCCCATGACAAATAAAAAAAAACTCCAACTCATGAACAATGATATAGAAGAGTTTCACTAACTGGTATTTAAAAAACTCTGCAATTATAACTTGTAAATGGATTATGTGCCTCCAACCCACTGTTAGTGAGAATTGGGACACAGCAAGAGATTGCCATCAATCCAACAATGAGGATAGTAGCAAACTTCAGGTATACAAACAGTCTGATAAAATGGGTAGACACATGACTGGCCAGAAAAGTAAAGGCCCATAGGATCCAAGGGAAAATGGCAAGTTGGATCCAAAATTGGCTCAGTGGCAGGGAGCAAAGGGTAATGGTCAACAGGTGTCTTTATGACTGGAAGGCTGTTTCCAATGGGATTCTACAAGGTTCAGTACTAGGTTTTTTGCTTTTCATGGTATATATCAATGATTTGGACTTAAATGTAGGGGACATGATTAAGAAATTTACAGATTATACAAAAATTGGCCATGTGGTTGATAGTGAGGAAGAATGCTTTAGGCTGCAGGAAGATGGACTGGTCAGTGGGCAGGAAAGTGGCAAATCCAGAGAAGAGTGAGGTAATGCATTTGGGGGGAGGACAAACAAGGCAAGGAAATACACAATATATGATAAGTTATTGAGAAGTGTAGAGGAACAGAGGGACCTTGAATTGCATGTCCCTGAAAGTAGAACAGGTAGATTAGATGGTTAAGAAAGCAAATGGGATACTTTCCTTTATTATATAAGAGCAGGGAAGTTATGCTAGGACTATTTGAAACACCAGTAAGGCCACAGCTACAGTACTGCATACAGTTCTCGGCAAATTATAGGATGGATGTGATCGCACTAGAGAGAGTACAGAGGAAATTTACAAGGATGTTGCCAGGAATGGAGAATTTTAGCTATGAGGGAAGATTAGATAGGCTGAGATTGTTTTCTTTGGAATGAGGAAGCTGAGGAGAGAAACAATTGAGGTATATAAAAATATGAGGGGCCTAGATAAAGTGGTTAAGAAGGACCAATTTCCCTCAGCAGAGAGGTCAATAACCAGGGATATAGTTTTAAAGTAATTGGCAGAAGGATTAGAGGGGAGTTGAAGAAATTTCTTTTCATCGAGAGGGTGATAGGGGTCTGGAACCCACTGCCTGAAAGGGTGGTAGAGGCAGAAATGCTCATCACATTTAAAAAAATACTTCGATATGCACTTGAAGTGCTGAAACCTACAACGCTACAGACCAAGAGCTGGAAAGTGGGATTAGGCTGGAAAGCTCTTTATTGGCTGGCATAAACACACTGGGCCAAATGGCCTCCTTCTTTAGAATTAGAATTAGAACATTACAGCGCAGTACAGGCCCTTCGGCCCTCGATGTTGCGCCGACCTGTGAAACCATCTGACCTACACTATTTCATTGTCATCCATATGTCTATCCAATGACCACTTAAATGCCCTTAAAGTTGGCGAGTCTACTACTGTTGCAAGCAGGGCGTTCCACGCCCCTACTACTCTCTGAGTAAAGAAACTACCTCTGACATCTGTCCTATATCTATCACCCCTCAACTTAAAGCTATGTCCCCTCGTGTTTGCCATCACCATCCGAGGAAAAAGACTCTCACTATCCACCCTATCTAACCCTCTGATTATCTTATATGTCTCTATTAAGTCACCTCTCCTCCTCCTTCTCTCCAACGAAAACAACCTCAAGTCCCTCAGCCTTTCCTCGTAAGACCTTCTCTCCATACCAGGCAACATCCTAGTAAATCTCCTCTGCACCCTTTCCATAGCTTCCACATCCTTCCTATAATGCGGTGACCAGAACTGCACGCAATACTCCAGGCGCGGTCTCACCAGAGTTTTGTACAGCTGCAGCATGACCTCGTGGCTCCGAAACTCGATCCCCCTACTAATAAAAGCTAACACACCATATGCCTTCTTAACAGCCCTATTACCCGGAGTAGCAACCTTCAGGGATTTATGCACCTGGACACCAAGATCTCTCTGCTCATCTACACTACCAAGAATCTTCCCATTAGCCCAGTACTCTGCATTCCTGTTACTCCTTCCAAAGTGAATCACCTCGCACTTTTCCGCATTAAACTCCATTTGCCATCTCTCAGCCCAGCTCTGCAGCCTATCTATGTCCCTCTGTACCCTACAACATCCTTCGGCACTATCCACAACTCCACCGACCTTAGTGTCATCCGCAAATTTACTAACCCACCCTTCTACACCCTCTTCCAGGTCATTTATAAAAATGACAAACAGCAGTGGCCCCAAAACAGATCCTTGCGGTACACCACTAGTAACTAAACTCCAGGATGAACATTTGCCATCAACCACCACCCTCTGTCTTCTTTCAGCTAGCCAATTTCTGATCCAAAGCTCTAAATCACCTTCAACCCCATACTTCCGTAATTTCTGCAATAGCCTACCATGGGGAACCTTATCAAACGCCTTACTGAAATCCATTTACACCACATCCACTGCTTTACCCTCATCTACCTGTTTGGTCACCTTCTCGAAAAACTCAATAAGGTTTGTGAGGCACGACCTACCCTTCACAAAACCGTGCTGACTATCTCTAATGAACTTATTCTTTTCAAGATGATTATAAATCCTGTCTCTTATAACCTTTTCCAACATTTTACCCACAACCGAAGTAAGGCTCACAGGTCTATAATTACCAGGGCTGTCTCTACTCCCCTTCTTGAACAAGGGGACAACATTTGCTATCCTCCAGTCTTCCGGCACTATTCCTGTCGACAATGACGACATAAAGATCAAGGACAAAGGCTCTGCAATCTCCTCCCTAGCTTCCCAGAGAATCCTAGGATAAATCCCATCTGGCCCAGGGGACTTATCTATTTTCACACTTTCCAAAATTGATAACACCTCCTCCTTGTGAACCTCAATCCCATCTAGCCTAGTAGTCTGAATCTCAGTATTCTGTGCCATAAATATCTATGTTTCAATGACAGAAGAAATTTAATCCAGAGAAGCGTGAAGTGATAAATTTTGGAAGGAAGAAGAAGTAAAGGCAGTATAAACTAACTGGCACAATTTTACAGGGGCTACAGGAACAGAGACCTAGGGTTTGCATATGTGAATCTTTGAAGGTGGCAGGACAAGTTGATAAGGTTGTTAATAAAGCACATGGGATTGGTGGTTTTATAAATAGAGATATAGAGTACGAAAGCAAGGAAGTTATGCTAAACCTTTATAAATCACTGGTTAAGCCTCAACTGGAGCAGTGTGTCCAATTCTGGGCACTACACTTTAGGAAGGACGTCAATGTCTCAGGGAAAGTGCAGAGGAGATTTAGTAGAATGGTACAAGGGGTAAGGGATTTCAGTTATGTGAAGAGACTAGAGGGGCTTGGATCGCTCTCCTAAGAGGAGAGAAGGTTGAGGGGAGATTTAATAGAGGTGTACAAAATTATGAAGTGTTTCGATAAAGTGAGAAATTGTTTCCAGTAGCAGTGGGGTCAGTAACCAGAGGAGGCAGATTTAAGATAATTAGCAAAATAATTTTTTTTTTTTTACACAAACAAAGCGAGTTGGCATGATCTGGAATGCACTGCAAGAAGAGTGGTGCGAGCAGATTCAAAAGGAACTTTCAAAAGGGACCTGGATATATATCTGAAAAGGAAATATTTGCAGAGCCACAGGCAAAGAGCAGGGGAATGGGATTAATTGGATAGCTCTACCAAAGAGCCCACACAGACACAATGGGCTAAATGGCCTCCTTCTGTCATGTGATTCTATGAACTAAATTTATTTTTGCCAAGGCAACTCCAACCACTCCTAGACCTCCTACTAGGACTGTTTTCTTTTAACAATAGAATCATCTGAATAAAACCAGATATCTGGTGCAACACTGAAACCTGATGAAAAAGATTAGTCTGAGATATCAACTGGCATCTATATTGGTATCGAGCTAGACAATCCATACTCTCGGATCAGTTAGCCAGTCTCAGCCAAGACAACACTAAGGGCATTACAGTCAGTCACAACATTCCTGAGGCAGAGGGAAGAGTTCATCACCAACCTGCAAATGTCACTGAAGTGCCCAAGTGCAAATGCCAAGCAAGGATAAGGTTTCCTTTGCCCCTCATTGCTGAATAAATCAGCACTCACTGTTTAAGCTCAAACACAAAGAATGGTGGCTTTTTTGTGGTACTGGAGGGCCCTGATCAACACCAACTTGCTGACCTTGCAAGAAATCTATTGCTGCTTTCTGAAGCACAGCATCGACCTGATCCAAACAATTCCTGACCTTTTGTGCTTTGAATGGAAAGTAAACTCCAAAATCTTAATACTACTTCCGAAGGTTTATCCGTTCTTCTAAGATTTCACCACCTCAGTGCTGGAGGCCTTCCAAAAGACATCTCAAGAAACAGGCTAAACACTGGAAGAATTTACAAGAGTTTAAAAACAAAGATCCAGCCACTGCCATCAGTGATTGGAAAGCAACCAACTTTATATAGAAAAGTGCCTCAGGAATTGGAGTGTCTCAACACCGAGAACCAAACTGAAATGTCAAAACAAACAAAATAAAGAATTTTAACAGCAATTGTTTCAAAGGATTTGTAAAGCCTAACAATTATTCTAAGAAACCACAGAAACAAGAAGTTTCAAGGCTTTCTTTCTATTGCAGAACAGAAATACTGCTGCCAAGAAAAAGAGCTGGAGCTCAAATGCAGAAAAGAGACCTCATGTGCATCGACCAATCACAGAAATAGCAAGGTAAAATGCCTCTGTCACAATTATTCCCCTATTTGGTGACTAGCCTCCTGGATTGTTCATTAAGAATTGCGGAAGAATAGGAAGCTCAGGCCAGTAGATGTATTTATCCAGCTTTATTTTTAATTAAAAATAAAGTGTTGAACAACAAATGCACGGCTTTCAACAAAGCAAATGTTGACACTTACAAATCACACCACCAGCACTATGGATTATTCAGACTTAGTTCAACCTGCCACTGAAGGAATCCTCCTAAGGATCCTGTGAAATGTGAGTACTACATATCTACATGGGTAGCAACATTTTAACCTTAATGAGAATATATAGCACATCTCAAAATACCTAAACACTGGATTCAAGCCAAATCTAAGCTGAAATATGACCTTTCCAAAAAAGTGTCATCTATAAGCAAAAATCCAGTTCTCCAAGTAAAGCCCAATTATATTTAGCTGCAACTCAAGGTTGAAATCGGACCAGTCTACCATCACCTGCAAACTAACAAGATAGATGTAAGATTTCAACTGTAACCTCTTCACCAGACTTCAAACATTAAAATCTATTATATACTGTAATGACCAGTTGTGAGGCTTCAAATGCAGAAAGGCATGCTGGTGACCTTTTCAAATCCCCTTGACAATCCCGTTACCACAGAGAGCAGTACTCAGTGCTAAATTTGGGATCTGGGTGCTCTTTCTATACCTTCGGTATGACTATTTTTGATGCCGCAGTGATTTGCCACGGAGCCATACAGACCACATCCAAAAAGGTCCCATGTTCGGTCAGTGCAGGTTTGTCTCAACTATGACAACAGTGAGGGGAAAAAAAAATCACTAAGCTTGATCCCATATACCTATTCCCTAACTGCTCTAGGACAAAAGGTTTCTCCACTCAGTACTTTCCAGCAGCTTTGGCTGGATAAAGAAAAACATGGATATTCTGAGACTTTCCGTTTGGGCTCACACATGAAGAATGACCATTTCAGCAAAGCACAAGAGGCCTGCTGCCACCATAAAGCCATATCTCAGGAGGAGGAAAAAATTAAAAACCAAATGTGAATGTCATGTAGAAAGATAAGGGGACAGTAATTTTTTTTTCAAAACTAAAACTAATAAGTATTTCATTTATCAGCTCTGAAGCCTAGAATACAATTGAGGTATCTGTGTCTGATTGTTCTGAAGTGCATGCTCATAAGGTTTGAACACCTTCCCCAAATCAAATCACTGGCACAGAACAAGGAGTTATTCAGATTCATTTGGGATCCTGCGATTTCTAATGAGCCTTTTATTTCTCTGCTTTGTTTCATGTAACCGGCATTCGGTGGGTTACAATGATTTCTACTATGTGCTCCCTTTAACCCGACCCATCTCCTACTCTCAGATTTCACAGTGACATTTTTCTAGTCGAGAGGGTCAGACAACCCGCACCACAGATTATGCTAAAGACATTCTTTCTCAGCCACTCAAAGGTACCTAGGTAGCCCAGAGTAACTCAATCTTCAATTTCCCTTCCCTATTGAGTAAACCACATGACTGTCACTCAACACTGCCTTACAATGACAATTGAAAAAAAAAAGATAGCATGCCCAAGCCTGGAAACTCAACGGGAAATCATGGACACAAATCTATACCTTCACAGTCACATCATGCCAACATGTTAAAAAGCAAACAACACAATGGCAGATTAGAGCACCAACATGCAGCATCACAAAGATGAGAGTCATGGACTTGATCCTTCCATTTTTCTGAGTTCCCAGTCACGCTGCTGTGGAGAGGTGACTCCCCATTGTGGGAA
The DNA here is from genome assembly GCF_036365525.1 of Heterodontus francisci. Lineage (NCBI taxonomy): Eukaryota > Metazoa > Chordata > Chondrichthyes > Heterodontiformes > Heterodontidae > Heterodontus > Heterodontus francisci. The sequence goes on from NC_090378.1 coordinate 108,952,367, forward strand.
GAACAAAATTGAAAGTCAAAGTACATTCAGAAGGAACCTGAGAGTACCATACACAGAGGACTTGGAGTAAATTGCCTGCCCTTTCTACAACACAACACTAAGAAATGGAGAACATATATGAATTACCCTACCTTGGAAAGCAATTTACAGGAGAGGCAAATGTAGAATCTTGACCAGGATCAAGTCTTCACTACCAATTAAGATTGTCAAATAGATCAATAAGCCAGTTGTAAAATTCATGTTACTTCTGTAATGGTTAAGTGATTTCCAAGGAATAAAATAATTCTTTTCTCCCACCTTCCCTTTCTAATTTTTTTTTTTAAATCAGCAAAAAAAACTGGATAACTATAAATATATTAACAAAATGAAATAAATAACATCTACATTTTGTTGTAACATGTATATGCGACTGTTGAATTTGGTTCAATACAACTACTGCAGCCTCACGAAGGCCACGGCTTAAACTGCTTAAGTTTAATTACATTGAGATCACATGGACTTTGTTTCTTTTCATTAGCCCTTACCTCTTGAAAGTTGTGCTGAGTGAATTTGTCAGCGATCCGCAGCAGTTCTCTGCAGGAGTGGGTGTCAGCGAAAGCTCTGATTCCCAAACAGTTGGAGGGATCAAGTTGTCTCTTCAGAAACTCACAGCATGCCTCCTGGATCTCAGCCAGTTGCAGGAGGCAGGCAGCCGGCAGCAAGGTCTGCACGTTTCCCTCCTCTACCGTTATCTGAGACGTGTACGCAAAGTCAATCAGCAGCTCCATGGCCCGTTCGTCAATGTCGCGAATCACCACCTCTGTCTGCCGGCTCTCTGCGAGCTCGCCCGTGAACATGGCTCGAAAGTAAGGGCTGCAGGCGGACAGGATCACTCGATGTGCATAAATCTTTTTTGCGCCCACAACCAGCACTACATCGCAGAGTTCCCGGTGTTTTCTCAGGAGGTTGATCACTTCTAAAGTCTGTCGAGGATGCTTGTCTGATACGAATGGCATCCTGGCCGGTTGCGGTACTCCCTCGGGCAGTTTGTTGGGGTCGCCAAGTGTACATCGGCTAGTGACATCCATTCCTATCTCTCCTGGTCGAGCACTGATACACCTAATGGTAGGAGGCAGGGAAGAAGGAAAAGTATTTGAGACTTAAAAGTCACCACATGTTGATAAATATACACATTATTTACATACATTCACCGATTGTGAACCTTTAACCTTTGTACAGGATAACTATCACAATACGCTGGATCACAAAGTACCACCTTGGCATACTAAGATTACTGCGTTATTCTATGACAGGATACTATCACAGTAACAAGACTGTCACAGCAAGCTCCAACCTCAGCAGGACAGCCTCGGATGGGTGAGGGTGGGAGGGGGGCTGGAGTAAAGAGGAGGAGAGGCTGTGGGACTGCTGGCAGACAGCAGAGGTTGAATATCTTCCAGTAGCTACTCAAGTTCAATGTTCATAGGTCTGTGAACATGTTAACCTACTCATTTCCCCAGTCACAGAAAGGGAACATGGAGGGATATAAAAAGATGAAAAACAGGAGGGAAACCAAAAAGGAATGAGTTTTGAAGTCCTTATATTCTATAGTTCTAGTGATTTACAAAACAGTTGATATAGTCTATGCTGTTAATTCAACTACTCAACATAATTTGACACAATCTACTTTTTTGCTTAATTGTGGAAGACGTTGATGATCACAGTCACTGCAGCTGTTCAGAGTGAATACAGGCTATAGAAACAATATCACAATAGTGGTCACATGAAATGACATAAAGGGAGTTTTTGTCACCATTAAAGTCACTAATATTGCAATTCAATATTCAGACCCTATCTGAACAATACACAATAATTATTTTTCAAACTGGTTTAACAGCAACCACACCCCACCAACACCACTTCTCCCCCCTCCCCCATCAATTACCAATCTCATTTGTTTCCATGTCGCGGTGCAAATTGGACCTAGACACTTCCCCACAAACAGGAAGGGATGGGGAGAAAAGGAGAAGAAAATAAAACGATGGTGCGATTATCAGATTTCACATCTGCAAATCTCTAGCGCCCAGCTCAAAGAGTGGCAAAAGCACCAGCCTGGAACTAGGATCCATTTTCTTGCCACAGTTAGCATGTTACTGGAGGGGAGGGAGGGTACCAGGTACTTAAAAAAAGGCCAGCTTTTGATTAAGTACTGTGCCTTTTTGCTGGGTAATGTGAAGAGTAAGCAACCTAAAAACCCTGTTCAACAAATTCATATTTATGACAAACTTATGGTATGTTGTACAGAGATGACTGAGCATCTTTTGAAAAGGTTATGACTAATTTTTTTTCTCTTCTCCTAGAGGTGCTGACTCTTGCTGGGGTACAGCTCTGCAAAGCTCTTTGTTAACTCTCTCAAGTGGCAGCTCTTTATGTGTGAGCATCAGTAAGTCATTTTACCCTTGAGTATTAAGGCCAAATGCTTTCCCAGCTAGGATTAGCTATGCAGCGTCCAGGAATCAACCCTGGGACCTTCTAGCTTCCATGTTCTCAACACACGATACTACATTTTTGTCTAGTTGACCACTGTGGGAACCTGATACTGAACTGTTAAAGACTACATAATTCTCATTACCAATCTATTACCAATTGCAACTTGTTCTGGCATCTTTCACCTACTCAGGATGTCCCAAAGCACTTCAAGACCAATTTATGCACAAGGTCCCAGAAACAGCAGGATTAATGCCAGTTAATCTATTTTTAGTGGTGTTGGTTGAGGAATGAATGTTGGCCAGGACACTGGGGAACTCCTGGTCTTCATGTAAATACCATGGGATTTTCACATCCACCAGCTAGATTATATGTTCACCTTCTGGAATGGGCTATAACTCTCTCCCTTCTAAGCCATCAGACAGAGAACTACCATTGAACTAAGCTCTATGTTAGCAATTCTTGACAAACATCTTGACTCTATGTAAATGAAGCATGCAATAAGTCAGATCACCTTCAGTTGGAATGATCAAACAGAATCCCATCTGCAATTATGGAGAGTAAGTCACTGGGTTACGAACAATTCTTCCCATTTAACTAAAGAGGATTAACGAAAGGAACAAGAGATACAAGCGCTGGACAATGAATTAATTGGTAAATAGATGATGCTATATAGTACTTTACCTACTTCAGTTACCCATAGTTGTAATAATGTGCTTGTAACTGGTGACTGCTTCCTTATCAATTAGGATACAGTAAAACCCTGTACTATGATCATTTTCTAATTAGAGTACAGCCAAGTCTTGAACTATGATTGCATATTTGTTACAAAACACTGAGGTGTACTTTTCTCCATACCCTCTCTCCTTTCAGTGCTTCAATTAAGTTCATGATTATTACTGGAAGTGAAGGCCTGAAATCTGCACATTCCAGGATGGCACAATACAACAAACACTCAGATTGCTTATAGAAAAATCACCTTATTCCAGATGTTGGCATTCTGAAGTGGATGGTATGGCCTTTTCTCACAACAATTTTATCCAACAACATGTAGTCCCTGCAACTCATCCGTATTGGACTCAGAGCTTTCATACAATTCCTCTTGCTCTTGGCAGTTTTCTTAAATATGGTTTAAAAAGCTCCTCTGGCACAGAAGGAATGGCTTTTAGTCAAAGATGCAGTATGTATAATCTCAAGACTCATACCCTTCTGCAGAATAGCATTTTTAAAAACTATCTAGAGTAGTTTGTTCTGGTTTTTGAAAGAAATCTTCCCTGCAAACATAGATCTCTCAAAGTCTTATTTATACATCTACAGGGAAACTTGAGATTCTTGTACAGCTTAATTCCTCAAAAGCAGTTTTGGTCTTGAAATCTGACTCATACCTAGAAAGTCAGCTGCAGGCTGCTTCAAGAGATTTACAGTTTGGACTTACAGTTTATAAATTATCTCAATGACATGTGTATGAACTTCACCCAACAAACTCAGTAAGATCACCCTTATTTGAATCACCCTGAAGGAGTATGTCATCAGGTGCATCAGAAAATAGTGAACATCTGTTTTGGACACTCACAAGCAGCCTATGGTCCTGTGGATTCTGCTGGTACCAATTTCTGTTTGTACGAATTTCAGTCTGTACAGGTATGGAAGGATTGACCAACAGCACTAGTGTACAATGACTGAGCTAATGAAGCAGGTCTCAAGTCCAACAGTTTCACAGCTAAAGATATTGAACCAAATCTAGGATCAACACCTCATATTTACAAGCATAGGGACAACAGGAGTTGCAGCGCCTGGAATGTGTGATTGGAGGAGTGAGTGGGGAGAAAAATTCCATTCGATTAGCTTCAATAGATACTGTGACAAGCATATTGGCCAACTATGCAGCAGTTGCCTCAGATGTGTGGTCCATACAGCGTGAGCAGGTTACAATCAGTTGTGAACCACTTGTCACTTTCTATGCTGCAACAGCGGCAGAGTTACAGCCATCTTGCAAGTCGAGGCTGTGTGAACCACCAGGTGCTCTCTCAGCCTTATGTGGCAAAAGAACACTGTTCATTCTTTTTTAGGGTGTTACTAACTTGCCAGATTTTGTCTTTAACAAAGCTTTTTTTTTTAAATAAAGAGGGTGAATATATCTCTAAACTTGCCACCTTTTATCAAGTGCAAAACAAGACAAGGGGTAGATAAGGCAAGACACAGTAGAAGGATCATGGTATCAAAGACAAAATATATTACTAGACTAGCCAAAAGGCTGAAGGTTCAAGAAGGAGAAGGTACACTTTCTGTAGGACTATCTAACATGTGTTGCCCCTGTCTCTCCAAACAGAAAGCTTCTCATGGCTAACCACTTTGAAAATTTAGAATGGAAATCCTTCTGCACTGACTAATGCAGTGGATTATAACAATTCTCTTTCACCTCTGGAGGTGACATTACAAAATCAGCACCAAATGAAGGGATGAAGAGTCGCAAGCAAAAACATAATTTGATAGACTTCATCCAGCCCAGTTTGCTTAGGACACAAGTTTACAGCACAAGACAGCTCAGAAAACTCACCATTATTCCCACTCAGAAAGGCCACAAATATGTAACACAATATGTTATAAATATGGAGGCTGAGGTCAGAGTTAGAGCACACTGCTTTGCTTTGTTTCTGGCTATGCTGTACTTGACTTAGGAGAGGCAGATGTCGGCGGTACAAAATTACATACCTTCCCCCTCCTGCCCACCATACCCACAACACCATTGAGTACAAGATTAATTTTTCCAAACAAAAAGGTAAATTAAAATTAAAATACCACAAATATTGAAAATCTGAAATAAAAACAGAAAATGCTGGAAAAACTCAGGTCAGGCAGCATCTGTGGAGAGAGAGAGAAACAGAGCTCGGATGATGAAAGATCATCGACCTGATATGTTAACTGGTTCTCTTTCCACAGATACGGACTGACCTGCTGACTATTTCCAGTATTTTCTGTTTTTATTATAAATGAAAAATTAATCAGAGTTCTTGGTTCCATAATATTTATATTCTATGCTACAGCTACCTTCTTGGCGATTTTGCAATCAGATAGCCAACAGAAGAGAGGAAATATATTTTCCTAAAACCTAGTATCAGAAAAAATGCATCAATTTCAGATATCGTGGCCATTTATCCCACAACCAATACCACCAAAACAAATTGCCTGGTCAGTTATTTCATTTCAGTTTGTGGGATATTGCTGTGTGCAAATTGACTGCTCTTTTTAAGCTTCAAAACAGTGACTATACTTCAAAAGTAATTTATTGGCTTTGGGATGTCCTGAGAATTACTTGGATTCCACTAGCATGCGAGTACTGTCAGCAACATACTTAATCATGCATAAGCTTTGCTTGAATGAATCCAATTCAACGAAAATAGTTCCACTCAATAAACATGCATGTATTTTAACTCACAGTAGAACAGGGACAAGTATCACATGCAACTGAGGGAGACCAAAACAGCCATAGGATTAGCCAAGAGATCTCTGGAAAAGATGAGAGACAATTGTGGCAGTAATACCAAAAGCTTTGTCAGCCATGTCAGAAGTCAGGAGACCATTAAGGACCATACAGGGCCACTAAAGGATACCACTGGGCAGATTCAAACCGATTCTCAGGTTATGTCTACTAAAAGACTATTTTGTATCAATCTATACTCCCTGCAGATGAAGCTTATATTCCAGATAGGGGTTGCTCTGCACTGATTATTATTAATGGAGAGATAGTAATGTCATCATGGATAGATTAGAAAAGCTCAAAATTGATAGGGCTCCAGGTTTAGATAATATTCATGCAAGGGTAAAGAGATGGGACAAGTGCTTTGTAAGCCCCTTGCCAAAATCTTCAATAGTTCAACAGAGTTTGAAATAGCTCCTTTGGACTGGAAGCTAGCTCACGTAGATTGTGTTATCAAAAATTGGAACAAATCAGAGGCCAGTGAACAACAGGTCTATCAGCTTTTACATCCATTACTGCAAAGATGCCCTTTTTGATCACTGGGAAAATGATAGAACCATTAGATATTCACAACATGGCTTCTGGAAAAATAGGTTGTCACTTCCGAATTTGCTAAGAGGTTTTTAAGGAATTCGCTAGGGTAGTGGGTGAGATAAATCCAGTACATTGTCTACCTGGACTTTCAGAAAGCTTTTAATAATAGGTACCTCACACCAAGTTACTTCACAAGATAGAACCTTGCGGTATCATTAGGAATTTGGCATGCTGCAATAGGAATTGTCTCCAATCCCACAGCCAAACTATAGTCGTTAACATATGGTTCAGCCTAGAGGCATTGTTACTAGTTGTGTCCCCAGGCATCGACCCTAGGCTTGCGACTCTTCACTTTCTTTATTGGTGACCTGGGCAGTGGTGTAGGGAGTATGGTCATTACATTTGTAGATGACACTAAAACTTGTATAAGAGTTACGACAGAAGAATGCAACCAAATCCAAAAAGATTTAGATGGGTTAAGGAATTGGGCCACACAATCTCAAATGGCGTTTAACTTCGATAAATGTGGCGTCATGCATGTTGGTAGGGCCAGCACAGAAAACGGGTATCACTTAAAGGGAACAATACTGAAAGAGGGTGAGAGGGGAAAAGATCTTGGTGTTATTGTGCACAGATCACTGAAGGCTCACGATCAATGTAGAGAAATAGTAGCTAAATACTGAGTATTTCCAGCGTTTTCCATTTATATTTCAGATTTCCAACATCCACAGTATTTTGCCTTTTGTATTAATAGAATCATGCAGTGTAAACCAAAGGATACCATTTTGCTACTATTCAGGTTGCTGGTCAGACTGTACCTGGAGTTACTGTGCCCAGCTTAGGTCACCGCAGATGTTGGGCGATATAGTAACCTTGGAGAAGGTTCACAGGAGAGATATAGGAATGATTCCTTGCTTAAGGTACCTGGGCTACTTAGAAGAGCTTAAGGACTTGTTCTATTGATTTTAAAGCATCATAGATTTAGAGGTGACCTGACAGAGTTCTATAAAATTAAAGGGATGGCTTAGTTATTCCAGTTTAAGAGATTGTTGAGGTCCAGGGAATACGAGTTTGAACCAAGTAAAAGTAGGAATAGACTGACTGTTCGGCAGTTCTTCCTTTCCTAGAGAGTAGTGAACCTCTGGAATACATTGCTGGCTGATGTGGTGGGTACCGACTCTCTGCATGCCTTCAAGAGAGAATTTGACCAGTTCCTGACTGGGGCAGAGATCGCATCATATAGAAAGTAAGCGGCTTTATAGATAACACTTGTTCCACGGGATTGCCTGGACTGGTTTCGATCACCTAAGGAGGTCGAAGCGGAATGTTCTAGAATAATTTTTCCCTTACTGATCCTGTTTTTTTTCCTCCATGGTTTTGCCTCTCCTGGAGATTACATAGCTGTGGGGTGGGTGGCAAGGAAATGCCTAGTCATGATGCTCAGCTATCATGGCGTGGGGCAGGCTTGATGGACCAAGGGGTCTTTTCCTGCCCGTCAGTTTCATATGGTCATATAGTTTATGACATCAAACACGTTCTGGTTAAATACACAACTTACGTTAAGGATTCGACCTTACAAATCAGAAAGCTTAAAAGTGATGGATGATTGTGGGATTGACTAAAGGGAATGGCTACAGACTCAAGGGGATAATTAGTTCAAATCTGGAATCAGTATAGGAGAAATATAACTAGGTCCATTATATCATTTCGGTGGAGGAGAAAGCATTATTTTAAAAATTTACAACAATTAAAATGTTCACTGAAATATGTTCTTGCAAAGCTATCATTCTCACTGTATGTGAAATATCAACATGGAAAAAGCATGTTTCTGTAAAGGAGACCATGAATTACCACTACAAAACACACATATCCTTGTTATTTTTAAGCTGACAGTCAGAATTTAACAGAATTTTTTTTTCCCCTACCACTGGAGTTGGAGACTGTCAATAGCAAACAAAGAAAATAGCTGGAAGATGGGGCCAGAGATGGAAGCAAATCAGATTAGTGGAAAAGTGGGAGGTCAGAACCAGACTCTGGACAGCTGGAGTGGAAACTATCAGAATCAAACAGATAGTAAAACACTAGTTAGGCCACAGCTAGACTACTGCATACAATTCTGGCCACATTACAGGAAGTATGTGATCACACTAGAGAGGGTACAGAGGAGACTTATGAGGATGTTATCAGGACAGTACACAGCAGAACACACAAATTACATAACAGAAATAGAGGATAGTCAAGGGACTGGTAAGAGTGAGGAACCTAAACTAATTATCAGCCATCAGAGAAACTTAGGGGACTAAAAGCTGACAAATCTCCAGGACCTGATGGTTTGCATCCTAGGGTTCTGAAACAGGTAGCTGCAAGGATAGTGGGTGTACTGGTTATGATTTTCCAAAATTCCCTAGATTCTAGACTGGTCCCAGCAGATTGGAAGTTAGCAAATGTAACTCCGCTATTCGAAAAAGGAGGGAGAGTGACAACAGGGAACTACAGGCCATTAAGCCTGTACAGGACATCAATCTTAACAATGCACTTAGAAAATCAGAGTATAATCAGACAAAATAACTAGTAGGGTAGATAAAGAGAACCAGTAGATGTAATATACTTGGATTTCCAAAAGACATTCAATAAGGTGCCACACAAAAGGTTAATATGCAAGATAAGAGCTCTTGCAGTTGGGGGTAATACATTAGCACGGATAGAGTATTGGTTAACGGGTAGCGAGCAGAGGGTAAGGATAAACACAGCAGTTTCATATTGGCAAATTGTAACTAATGGAGTGCCACAAGGATCAGTGCTGGGGCCTCAGCAATTTACAATCTATGTTACTAACTTAGAAATCAAGAGTAATGTATCCAAGTTTGCTGATGATACAAAGCGAGGTGGGAAAGATATCTGTGAGGAGGACACACAAGAGGCTGCAAAGAGACACACTCAGGTTAAGTGAGTGGGCAACAAGGTAGCAGATAATGTGGGATGTGTGAAGCTATTCACTTCGGTAGTAAGAATTGAGAAACAGAATATTTTTTAAAAGGCGTGAAACTTTTAAATGTTGGATTTTCAGAGAGATTTGAGAACACATTTGGGGGAGACAGTGCAGTAGTGCTAATGTCACTGAACTTGTAATGCAGCGGCTCAGGCTAATGCCCTGGGGACATGGATTCAAATCTCACCATGGCAGCTGGTGAAATTTAAATTCAATTAATTAATAAAAATCTGGAATTGAAAACTAGTCTCAATAATAGTGCCATGAATCTATCAATTGTCGTAAAAAGCCATCTGGTTTACCAATGTCCTTTAGGGAACAAAATCTGCTGTCCTTACCTGGTCTGGTCTACAGAGCCACAGCAACTCTTAACTGCCCTCTGAAATGGCCTAGCAAGCCACTCAGTTGTCAAGGCAATTAGGCAATAAATGTTGGTCTTGCCAGCTATGCTCACATCCCGTGAAAGAAGAAAAGAAAAAGTTAGCATGCAGGTATAGCAAGCAATTGGGAAGGCAAATTGCATGTTGGCTTTTATTGCAAGGGGACTGGAGTATAAGAACAAGGAAGTATTGCAACAATTGTATAGGGCTTTGGCAAGATCACACTTGGAATACTGGTGTGCAGTTTTGGTCTCCATACCTAAGGAAGGATATACTTGCCTTGGAGGTGGTATGGTGAAGGTTGAATAGATGAGAGGATGAGTAAATTGGGCCTATACTCTCTGGAGTTTAGAAGATGATCTCATTGAAACATACAAGATTCTGAAGGAATTGACAGGGTAGATATTGAGAAGTTGTTTCCTCTGGCTGAGGAATCCAGTGTTAGGATAAAGGGTTGATTATTAAGACTGTGATGAGGAGAACTTTCTTCACGCAGTGTTGTGAATTTTTAGAATTTTCGACCCCAGAGGGTTGCAGATGCTCCAAGGCTGGGATAGATAGATTTTTGATCTCTCAGGGAATTAAGGGAAATGGGGAGCGGGCAGGAAAGTGGAGTTGAGGCAGAGATCAGCCATGATCATATTGAATGGCGGAGCAGCCTCAAGGGATCATTTGGTCTACTCCTACTCCTTATGTTAAGGTGAGCTAATAGTGTGCGATAATTACATGTGTTTATTCAGTGTCCCAACTACAACCTACTCTTAATTGGAAGTTGCTTAACCCAAACTGAAATCATGCAACACAAAATGTCATACATGAGACAAAAAAATTTATTTCAAACAAAAAAATTACTGAATTAATAGGATTTAAAGAAGCACTTAAATAAACTTTAAAAAAAAATTATGTCCATTTCCTCAAAGGAACTTTTAAGGGCATACAAGACAAAAGTCATACAAGACGGTTTATCTCCCTTAAGATAAGATTCCCTAGTGTGAATGGATTAACTTGCTTTATCTAAGCATTTCTCTTCACTCAAGTTTGCATTGAACCTCATTGGAACAGTGTAGGAGGCTGAGGACAGAGAGATCAGAGTAGGAGTGGGTTGGATTTGACTACTTTTGCGCTATGGCCACCTCCCTCAACAAGGATCCATTCCAAATTCAAGATGTCAATTGAAAAGGGAGAGACTGTTGAGCTCTCCAGCATATGAATTCCCCCATGGGCAGCATCAATGAAAATAACATCCAGCTTGGCTGCCAATAATTGTTGCAGAAATACACAGAAGGGAATAATAGAGCGCAAAAGCAGAGAGATCACAGCAGTAAATCATAAATCGGTAGCATCACACCTGCAAAGAACAGAAATAGGACTTCTTTGTCCTGTACTATGGCACAAATACTATCAGTTAATGAACTAACAAGGTATTACAATACTGCACTGTTTCAATTTAAACCAATTCTCCAATACACCATGTCACAAATAATATATTATAGGTTCCACTTGAAGAATTCATTTACACTAAGTTTCGAATCATGCATATACCATGGAAGATGGAAAGGAAAAAGTGGGAGGAGCAGAGGAGAAGTCAGTCATTTGTGCAAAAAGACAGAGGCCTGGAAAAATAAATGAGAACATAAGAAATAGGAGGATGCCATATGGCCCTTCAATAAGATCATGGCTGATCGTCTACATCAACTCCACTTTCCCACATATCTTCATACCCCTTGATTCCCTTCATGCCCAAAAATCTATCAACCTCAATGTTGAATATAACCAACAGCTGAACATCCACAACCAAAATTCCAAAGATTCACAACCCTAAGAGTGAAGAAATTTCTCCGATCTCAGTCCTAAATAGCTGGCCCCTTGTTCTGAAACTATGAACCCTAGTTCTAGGCTCCCCAGCAAGGGGAACTGGCCTCTCAACATAGAAAATAGGAGCAGGAGTAGGCCATTTGGCCCTTCGAGCCTGCTCCACCATTCATTATGATCATGGCTGATCATCCAACTCAGTAGCCTGTTCCCGCTTTCGCCCCATACCCTTTGATCCCTTTAGGCCCAAGAGCTATATCTAACTCCTTCTTGAAAACATTCAATGTTTTGGCCTCAACTGCTTTCTGTGATAGCGAATTCCACAGGCTCACCACTCTCTGGGTGAAGAAATTTCTCCTCATCTCAGTCCTGAAAGGTTTACCCCATATCCTTAGACTATGACAAAATAAAAGCAAAATACTGCGGATGCTGGAAATCTGAAATAAAAACAAGAAATGCTGCAATCACTCAGCAGGTCTGGCAGCATCTGTGGAAAGAGAAGCAGAGTTGACCCGAAATGTTAACTCTGCTTCTCTTTCCACAGATGCTGCCAGACCTGCTGAGTGATTCCAGCATTTCTTGTTTTTATTCCTTAGACTATGACCCCTGGTTCTGGGCTCCCCCACCATCGGGAACATCCTTCCTGCATCTACCCTGTCAAGTCCTGTTAGAATTTTATAGTTTCTATGAGATCCCCGCTCACTCTCCTGAACTCCAGCGAATATAATCCTAACCGACTCAATCTCTCCTCCTAGATCAGTCCCACCATCCCAGGAATCAGTCTGGTAAACCTTCGCTGCACTTCCTCTATAGCAAGAGCATCCTTAGATAAGGAGACCAAAACAGCACACAATACTCACCAAGGCCCTGTACAATTGCAGCAAGACATCCCTGCTTCTGTACTCGAATCCTCTCGCTATGAAGGCCAACATACCATTTGCCTTTTTACCGCCTGTTGCACCTGCATGCTTACCTTCAGCAACCGGTGTACGAGAACACCCAGGTCTCACTGCATATTCCCCTCTCTCAGTTTATAGCCGATCAGATAATAATCTGCCTTCCTGTTTTTGCTACCAAAGTGGATAACTTCACATTTATCCACATTATACTGCATCTGCCATGTATTAGCCCACTCACTCAACTTGTCCAAGTCACCCTGAAGCCTCTCTGCATCCTCCTCACAACTCACCCTCCCACCCAGTTTTGTCACATCTGCAAATTTGGAGATATTACATTTAGTTTCCTCATCTAAATCATTAATGTATATTGTGAATAGCTGGGGTCCTAGTATCAATCCTTGCGGTACCCCACTAGTCACTGCCTGCCATTCGGAAAAAGACCCATTTATCCCTACTCTTTGTTTCCTGTCCGCCAACCAATTTCCTATCCATCGCAATACACTGCCCCCAATCCCATGCGCTTTAATTTTACAAGCTAATCTCTTATGTGGGACTTTGTTGAAAGCCTTCTGAAAGTCCAAATAACATCTACTATGTCAAGCCCTCTAAGAATGTTATACATTTCAATAAGATCACCTGTCATTCTTCTAAACTCCAGAAAATATAGGCTCATTCTACTCAATGTCTCCTCACTGGACAACCCTCTCAACCCTGGAATCAATCTAGAGAAGGCAAGTAACTTCAAAAATCTACTTAAAAGACCCAACTTTACCTCCAAGTAGTTAGTTCAACAGCAGCATTGGCACATGCTCTGAAGCAAGACAGCCCAAAGATTTCAAAGAGAGGACTTTTAAGAAATAAAGTACAACACATAAAAAAGCCATTTTCTTATTATGTTATGAACAGACAAAAGGAGATTTCAAACAGATCATTTTTGAGATGCGCTACTACATTTTAAATACTTCAACTCACCTGCGCATTAGCTTTGCTTCCATGCACAGTCAAGAGAATTTCTTGTCTCTTTAAAGTCCTTTCTAGGAAAACAAAACACAAGTGAAATAAGCAAGACTTCTGTTCAATTCAACAGGTGTATTGCTGTGTTATTAACACATCACTGTGCTGGTTACACAAAAAAAAGGGATAAAAACTTGGTCATTTATCCTTCAAAATCAACTACCCCATTCTCAATTTCCTAGTACAGTTCAAGCAGTCACCCAGTGCCTAATTTAGTTACCTTCTCAACAAACTTTTGAAATCTAATTGCTCGAGAGTACTGTTATTTCAAAAGGAAGTTAAAGAAATAAACCATAATTAAAAACAAAGTTTCTAAAATTAGTGAATTATAGTCCCCACCTAAAATGGTCAGAATGTTTATATATATTTACGGTTCTTCTTTTAGAAACAAATTATATTCATCAATTTCTCCCTAAAGGCTGTGATTTTGGCACCAGAACTCAAAAGCAGCCAAGATATCTAATAAAGAGCAAAGTACTACGTATGCTAGAAATCTAAAATAGAAACAGAAAATGCTGGAATTACTCGGCAGGTCTGGCAGCATCTGTGGAGAGAGAAACAGAATGAATACTTCAGGTCAGTGACATTTCATCAGAACTGGAAGAATGACACGAGATGTAAAAGGTTTAAATAAGTACAGAGGCAGCGAAAGGTGGGCGGGGGGGAGGGGGGGGGCAAAAGAACAAAAGGTGACAAGTTAGAAGGCAGGAGGTTAAATGACAAAAGGAATGATGGCGCAAGGCAAAAGGAGATGGTAATGGGACAAGTTAAGAAGCAAAAGAGGTGTAAATGTGAAAAGCAGAATCATCACCAACAGCTGCCATCTGAAAAAAATGGGAGCAGTGGTTATGACCTGAAATTGTTGAACTCAATGCTGAGTCTGGAAGGCTGTAAAGTGCCTAGTTGAAAGATGAAGTACTGTCGGAGCTTACATTGAGCTTCATCAGAACAGTTTAGGAGGCTGAGCAGAGTGTTGCAGTGGAGCAGAGAATTAAAAAGACATGCAACAGGAAGCTCAAGGTCACGCTCGCAGACTGAACGAAGGTGTTCCGCAAAGCAATCATCCAATCTGCGTTTGGTCTCCTCAATGTAGGGAGACTGCATTGTGAACAGTGAATACTGTATATTAAATTTAAAGTACAGGTAAATCGCAGTTTCACCTGGAAGGAGTGCTTGGGGCCTTGGACAGTGAGAAGGGAAGAGGTAAAAAGGCAGGTGTTGTATCTCCTGTGCTTGCATGGGAAGGCAACACGAGAAGGGGAGAGGGTGTTCAGTATGACTAAGGAGAGGAGCAGGATGTCACAAGAGGGAATAGTCCCTTTGGAAGGCCAAAGGGATAGGGAGGGGAAGATGTGTTTGGTGGAGGCAATCATATGTTTGTGGCAGAATCTTGTAAATCATATAGTTTGTAAAGTTGTTGCACCAAGAAGATGCTAAAAGTAAAGAAGTCTGCAATCCTTCATTTAAAAATGAACCAGAGGCCAGTATTAGTGCACATAACCACTTCAGAGTTTATTGATATGCTACTGAGCTCATAGAAATCACATTCACCTGCTGGATTCAGCTATTGGGATTGAGAAGGTATGTACTGGGGAAGTGCTTGGAGGTGGAGAAATCAACAGAGTTTTTTGATTCAATTTTACAAAGATTCAATTGAAAAATTTGATAAATACTTAAACCAACTGGACTTCCATTTAATCATCTCACGCATTCTCATATTACTGAGATAGTACACAAATTGGTTTGTTACTTTGCATATGAGAAAAAACATTCTTAGGACGTGGGTGGCCCTAGTTGGTCTGAGAAAATGAAAGTCGACCACCTTCTTGAACTACTGCCGTCCATGTGGTAAAGGCTGTCTCACAATACAGTTGGATAGGGAGTTCCAGGATTTTGTCAATGAAGGAACAGCAATATGTTTCCAAGTCAGGATGATGTGTGATTTGGAGGGAAACTTGGAAGTAATGCTGCAAGGCAAAAGGAGATGGTAATGGGATAAGTTAAGAAACAAAGATGCAGCTGTTGCTTTATCCTTCTAGGTGGTGGAGGTCACAGGTTTGGAAGATGCTGCAGTTCATCCTGTAGATAGTACACATGGCAGCCATGGTACTCAAGCAGTGGAGGAAATGGATATTTAAGGCTAGTGCTAATCTAGCAGTATGCTTTGTGCTGGATAGGGTCAAGCTTCGAGAATTGCGGTACCTGCACCCACCCAGGCAAGTGAAGAGCATTCCATCACATTCCTAACGTGCTTTGGAGATGTTGGAAAGGTATTCAAGGAGTAAGGAAGTGAGCCACTTGTTGCAAAATACCCAAACTACCCTAGTAACCACAGCTTTTATGCGGCTGATCCAGTTCAGTTTCTGGTCAATGGTGACCCCCAGAATGTTGATGATCGAAGACTAAATGATAGTAATACCACTAAATGTCAAGGACTGGTGGTTAGGCGCTCTCATGTTGCCTGACACTTGCGCATGCAAATGTTTCTTGCCACTTATTAGTTCAAATTTGGATGTTATCCAGTTCTTGCTGCAGGCAGGCATGGACTGCTTTGTTATCTGAGGAATTACAAGTAGAGCTCAACACTAAGCAATCAACAAAGATTTCTGACCTTATGATGGAGGGAAGGTCTTTGATGAAGCAGCTGGAGATAGTTAGGACTAAGACACGGGCAGAGGAAATGCTGCTAACCAGATGCAAACAATTCTAAGTTTAACTTAAAACAAAAACAAATGACAAAATGTGAGCTGGTGCCATTTTAAAGATAAACAATTGGAGGACAAGGAGAAATCAGGGGGATAGACACCACCTGGACATCCCAGCCTGTTTACACTAAGTCTCCAGCGATCCTGCTACAAAGCCAGGGAACATCTCCAATCAGCCCTCTCAGTAAGGGATAGTGCAGCGGTAAGGGAAACCTTGATACATGCCATTTCATTACCAACTAGACAGGCAGGCATTTAATAATGCAAATCCTATTAGATGCTGCAGGTTCCACAACAGCAACCCAGAGCTAACTTTGTCATTGATGTCCAACAGTTTATGTGCGCGCATGCATATATATACACTTGTGTATGTCTGTATACACAAATCTATGCACAACATGGAGATCGATCCTGCAAACTTCCTCTCAACACAGTGATGGCAACACATCAGCAGTCAAGCAATTACAACCACAGGCCCACACCCGAGCAACAACAAAATGATTACTTCACTGCATCAAGGTACTGTACAAACTCAGAAGTTAATCTTCAAAACTGGCAAGAAGAAACTAGAAGCATAGAATTATCATAACTCAAGCATTTTGACCATTCCATACTTCTGTGGCCAAAAAGCATTATTCACAGCATTTCAACAAATTAACACACAGCAAAAGGTGATTTTTAGGGGGGAGGTTGGGGGGACGGTTGTGGTGGCAAAGCCACGAGTAAGTGGCTTTTGATGCCAGAAAAGGAGATAACAAAGCCAAATGGTTTGAGAAGAAAAATCAGAATAGACTTCAATGGAGCGAGCAGCAGGCACCAAGCAAGAAGCTGATGTCAAATATGCAGAAGGTATGCGGAGAGACCTGAACTGAAGAAAACAAAAAGCTAAAAAGCAAAGCAATCCTTCAAATCTTTGTGTAATATAGAGCTTCACCCTTCTTGTTTTTTTTAAATTGCCTGGCAGATATGCACAAAACAATCACAACCCCCAAAGTTGCAGTCGCCTGCCATTTTAATTTGCTGCTCCCCTCCCACTCTGGCCTTTCTGTCTTCCTACACTGTTCCAATTAAGGTCAATGTCAGCTAGAGGAACAGCACCTCAGCTTTCGATCAGGCACTTTATAGCCTTCGGGACTCAAAAATGAGTTCAACAATTTCAGACTGCAATTTCTGCTTCAGTTTTTTGTGCTTTTTTTTGTGTTGGATGGTAGCTGCTGGTAAAAATGCTGCATTTTCTCATTTACACCTCCTTGAGACACCTTTTATTTCTTTACTTGTCTCCTTTTGCCTTGTCCCATTATCTCTTTTTGTCATTTGATCTCTCCTGTCTTCCATCCGACAACAGACCTTTTGTTGTTTTCGCATTCTTACTTTCACTGCCTCTGTTCTTGCTTTAAACCTGTCACATCTCTAACCTTTTCCACTTCTGATGAAAGGTCATCAACCTGAAACGTTAACTCTGCTTCTCTCTCCACAGATGCTGCCAGGACTGCTGAGTATTCCCAGCATTTTGTTTTATTGCGTAACAATGCTGTTTATTACGGAAATTTATGAACATACACTATATCCAAGACTTTAAGCCTTCTGCTCTCTACTCCCACTAATCCAAAGTTAAGGTACATTCAGGCAACAGCCCAGTACTGTAGGCTGCCAAGCCCTGGGCAGCAACACTAACGGCTAATGCAAGCCAGCAGCTGATCTCAATTGAGAAGGCTCAATACAGTCGGTGTCTGGCATTGGGCAGCATCAGTGCATATTAATGCATCCAAACAGCTGATGTGGACTGTAAGAAGCTGATACTGGGCAGTGTCCATTAATGTACACACGGTTTGAAATCAATAAGTCCAATGCCGTAAGTTTCTGACTTTGGGCAATCAGTAACATACCTGCTCGCTCTTCGCCTTTCGTCGTTTTCCGATCCACACAACTTCAACACTCATCCACTGCGCACTCCCACTGCGCACCCCCGGGGGCCGTGTGCGGCAGCCAATGTCTTCCCCGCCGAAACACCGGTTACACTCGCACCCTGCTCACGAATCGACCCCCCCGGATTGGCGAGGAAACCGAAAGACTGTCGCCGTGCGACCGCAATGCGAGTGCCGAAGGGCCGTGAGGGGAACAACAGCCGAGCATTTCAAGCCGAATACGGGGCCGTCAGTCGACCGAGCTGGCACCGCGTCACCCCTAACTTCCCAGCTGCGCCTGCGCGGCAACCGCCCCAATCGCGCGCACCCGTGGCCAGGCGGGGGCGGGCAGGCAGGCGCGCTCCCGGGGGGTGGGGACGAGGAGTCGCGCTCTCGGGGGCGAAGGGACATCAGGCTCATCCTCTCTCACAAACACCTCATGGAAATCAGCAGCAGTGCCCTGACTCTGGCTTCTTGTGCCTCTCCACCACCTCCTCCGTTCTACTATATAGTGACTGCATTCAGCCACATATTCCTCTCCTTAAACTATCCTTCTTTCACACCTTCCTCAAAACTCACCCCTTTGGTCAAACTGTTGGTCATCCATCCTTTTACCCTCCCATGATATCCTGTTTTGGCTCTGCCTCCATTCATTTCCGTATACCTCGACGAACCTCTTTGCGCCTTTTTTCTACATTAAAGGCGTTTAGTAAATGCAAGTTGTATGATTTTTTTTAAATGTTACCTTCTACTTTAATTAGCTTACACCAGGGCAGATCAACTGCCCTCAGGGTATGGACCCAAATGAAGGGTTATCATAGAGTCATATATGGCACAAAGGAGGCCATTTGGCCCATCAACATGCCAGCTCTCCATGGAGTTATGCAGTCAGTCCCACTCTCCCACTCAATCCCTGTAGCCCTGCAAATCTATTTCTGTAAGGTGGCCATTCAACTTTCCCCTGAAGTCAGCTGTCTGCTTTCCCCACCCTTGTGGGCAGTGAGTTCCAGGTCATTACCACCCACTGCGTGAAGAAGTGCTTCCTCATGTTCCCCCTGCATTTTTTGCCCAAAACTTTCAATCTGTGTCCTCTAGTCCTTGTACCATCAGGTCATGGAAACAGTTTTTCTTTGGCCAACTTATCTAAGCCTACCATAATCTTGTATATTTCTGTTAAATCTCCCCTCAACCTCCTTTGCTCTAAGGAGAACAAACCCAGCTTGTCCAACCTAACCTTGTAATTAAAGTCCTCCAGCCCTGGAACCATTCTGGTAAATCTCCTCCGCATCGTCTCAAGGACCCTCACATCCTTCCTGAGGTGTGATGACCAGAATTGGACACAATACTCCAGTTGGGGCCTAACCAGAGCTTTATAAAGGTTCATCATACCTTCCCTGCTTTTGTACTTAATGCCTTGAAGAAGTCCAAGATCCCATATGCTTTACTAACCACTCTCTCGCTATGTCCTGCCACATTCAAAGATCTATGCATATGCACCCTCAGGTCCCTCTGTTCCTGCACGTTCTAGAACTGTGCCATTAGGTATATATTCCCTCTCCCTATTCCTTCTGCCAAAATGCATCATCTCACACTTGTCAGTATTAAATTCTGTCTGCCCACGCCACGAACCTATCTATGTCCTGTTGCAGGCAATTTACATCATCCTCACTGTTTGCTGCACCTCTAAGTTTGGTGTCATCAGCAAATTTTGAGATTCTACACTATTCCAAGATGCAAATCATTTATATATAACAAAAAAAGCAGTAGTCCCAGCACTGACCCTTGGGGAATATCACTGTCTACCATCTTCCAGTCTGAAAAGCAACCATTTACTATGACTCACTGTTTTCTGTCCTTAAGTCATTTTTTTATACTCCACTGATCCTCCTATTCCATGATCCTAAATTTTGTTAACCAGCCTTTTATGTGGTATTTTTCAAATGCTTTCTTAAAATCCATATAAACAACTTCCACTGCATTCCCTTCATCAACCTTTACTTCATCAAAAAAATTAAATTAGACTAGTCAAGCATGATTTGCCTTTTTAAAAATCAACGCTGGTTATCCATAATTAACTTGGACCTTTTTTTAATCATCATGGGATGTGAGCATTGCTGGCTAGGACAGCATTTATTGCCGACCGCAATTGTTGACAACGCAATCAGTAGGTGGCGCTGTTTTGGCACATGCGCAAATACAGCATGTGCCACGAAAACGTCACAGCTTGCGACTGTAGCAGCTGCCAGGACTAAAGATGGCGCTGCTCAAAGAATCACAGAGATGAAAACTAACAAACACGTGGCAGAATACAATGGCCGGAGTGAGAGAGTGGAGCGGGCCGGGGAGAGCAGCGCGGGGGCCGGGGAGAGCAGCGCGGGGAGACCAGCGGTAGCAGTGCCGTGGTGGGGGGGGGGGGGGGAGAGAAAGAGGGGGGGAGAGAGAGGGAGAGGGAGGGGGGGAGAGAAAGGGAGGGGGGAGGGAGAGGGAGGGGGAGAGAGAGAGGGAGAGGGAGGGGGGAGAGAGAGGGAGGGGGAGAGAGAGGGAGGGGGAGAGAGAGGGGGGAGGGAGAGAGAGAGGGGGGAGGGAGAGGGGGGAGAAAGAGGGAGGGGTAAAGAAGGGGGGAGAGGGAGGAGGGGAGGGAGAGGGAGGAAGGGGAGAGAGTTGGGGGGGGGAGCAGCGGAACGGAAGAGGAGTGCCTTTTTCTGTGCATGCGCTATAAACACAACAGCAAAAGACTTACTGGCCAGTCCCTGGACCCGGTGACACCAAGGTCTTCGCACGCTCGCTCCCCGCGACTCTCTATGGCCTCTCACTTCTGGCCCTCTCCATTCAGCCGTTCCCTCCAGCTGCGGATGCCCAATCCAGTTGCTTTCTCCCCTTCTCCACAGTACTTCAGGCATTGCAACTGTCTGGTCCCTGCATTTTGCATGCTCCCTCTCCCCACCCCTCCCTGCTCTCCCCACCCCTCCCCCTCTTCACCCACCCCTCCCCCTCTTCACCCACCCCTCCCTCTACCCCCCTACCTCCACCCCTCCACCATAGTTGAATATCTGAAGTGCAGTTGCAAAGTCGGGGAAATAGCATGCAAAACAAAACCTCAACAATTCTGGGTTTAATTATTGAAAAGTTTTATTAAGTTCATTAAGTATCCGAGGAACTGCTGTGCATGGATACATGAGTGTTGTGTCCAGCATTCCCGTGAGACAGACAGGCCGAGTCTCTGCTATGCACAGCTAAAGAGATTGTTCCTGGAGAGCCTTGTGGTGAATGAACGCTTGGCTCTCTATTCCACTACTGTATTGTCCATGTGAAGAAGGCAAAGTCACAAGAGTCTGAGCTCAGTCTATTCTTGGTGAATGTTCCCCAAGCGCATCCCAATGTGCATTCCCAATTCATCCATAAATGCAATGTTCCTTTCCACATCGTGATGAGCTCCGCAGCATGATCCAGTTGCCTTCGTTGCTTGAATGCTGACCGTAAGTCTCGAGGATTGTTTTCTCGACGGCATGTTTTACATGAAAAGAAGAAAAGCAAATCAGAGTCAGAGCTTGCCTCCCTTCATCCACTGAAATTACTGTTGCGCACACCTTTTTAAGTTCTGCAGTGAAGGCACCAATTGATAACGTCGCCAATGAAGCACTTATTACCCACCTCAGATGCAGGAATCATCATATCCTTGCGTCATCTCCTGCACTGCCTCCTTTGCTGGAATGCCGTCCTTAAGTGTCAAGGATTGTTTTCTCAAGGGCACATTTTACATGAAAGGAAATAATGAAAGAACATCAGTGTCAGAGCTTCCCTACCTCCAATGAAATTACTGTTGCGCATGCTTTATGCTCTGCAGTATAGGCCAATGAATCACTTAGTACCCACCTCAGCTGTTGGAGTCAGGATGATGTAACTGCCCCTATCTCGTGATGGTTCAATGCTGCTCTCAGGGAAAACATGAATGATGTGAGGGTGCTGGAAAAAGAAGCACATTTCTTTTGGACTATGAACATAAAGCAGGCCATTTAGCCCAGCTGTTCCCTGCTCGTGGTTATGCTACTCGTGCGTCTTCCCATCCATTCCCATTAAAGCAACACTGAGGATGGAGAATGGTGTGGCTGCACTCCCACCTCACCAGTTGTGTACGCAGCAAGAGCATTCACATTTGTGCTACCACTGGACACGGCATGCTTGTTTCTTTTAGTGCTCAATCTCTTCTTGCTGAATGTTCCCCAAGTGCTTGACCCCTTTGGACGCCTTCTCTGCTTGACAGGCAGCAGCTGGCAATTGCGGAGTCTCACAAGGCTCTGCATGGTTGTTTCAAGGGCGGATGGGGAAACATGTGGCTGTGTGTCCACGTGCACTGCTTGGATGGGTGCAGGAACAGGTAACTGTGTGTCCATGTGCACTGCTTGGATGGGTGCAGGAACAGGTGACTGTGTAACTGAACAGCAAGGAGAGGGTACCGCAGGTGGGGGAAGTGGAGCTTTGAACAGGCAGGCGTATGTATGGTCCATCAGATCATTAGGCCAGGGGGTGAAACGCTCAGGATCCATGGATTGTGGCACGCGACTGATGTCCAGCGCATGGCCACCTCCATCCGAAGGTGCTTCTGGGCAATTGTTGGGCAAATTAATTAGCTCCATCTCATCAGCCAGTCCTTGTGTTTATGGCGCATGTACAGAAAAAGGCACTCCCCTTCCGCTCCGCTGCTCCCCCCTCCCTCCCGACCTCCCTTCCCCCCCCCGTCCCTCCCTCCCTTCCTTCCTCCCTCCCTCCTTCCCTTCCCTCCTCCCCTCCCTTCCCTCCTTTCCCCCCTCCCTCCCGACCTCCCTTCCTTCCCCCCTCCCTCCCGACCTCCCTTCCTTCCCTCCCTCCCTCCCTTCCCCCTTCCCTCCCATCCTTCCCCCGTCCCTCCCTCCCTTCCCCCCGTCCCTCCCTCCCTTCCTTCCTCCTTCCCTTCCCTCCCTCCCTCCCTTCCCCCCCTCCCTTCCCTCCCTCCCTTCCCTCCCTCCCTTGAAATGTTTTCAGACCAACTTAACAACAGGGACTGGAGCACATGCGGTGCCCCAGACAATGTAAATATTTTCAGAGCAACTTACCTTGGAACAATCTCCTCTGTCTAATAAAAATGAAGCAAATGTCCAAAATGACTAAATAATTGAGATAAAATGCCCGACGAAACCTCTCCTACTTCCATTTTCAAAAACTCGCGCCAAAGCTTTCGGAAGATTGACGCATATGCGCACACGGTCTCAGGCCCTCTGCGCATGCGCTGCGGTCCGGATTGCCTGGACCAGTTTGCGCATGCGCAGAGGCCAATGTGGCGTTTTCCCCGAGGAAGATGACGTTACGCGATGACGTCATCTGCGCATGCGCAAACTGGTCCTGGCAATCCGGACCGCAGCGCATGCGCAGAGGGCCTGAGACCGTGTGCGCATGTGCACACCGCGGCGCATCCTGATGACGTAGCATTGTCATCAATCACTTTGTTTATTGCCCATCCCTAATTTCCCTTGAGAAGGTAGTGGTGAGCCGCTTTCTTAAACCACTGCTGTCCATGTGGGGTAGATACTCTGTTAAGATCCTGTAGGTTTTTATTCCAGGAATATGCGGTGTGCCTTTAAGGCTTGCAAAGGATCAGTACTGCTTTAAGAACCAGCAAGCCTCAGGAGTTGGAGAAAGTGCATTTTTGGTTGCCATTGGATACAGCCATTTGGAGACTGCAATTCAAAGGATGCATTCTCGTTACCTTGAATACAGCCACTTGGACTGAGCATCAAGCGATACATTTGTTACAATTCAATTTTGAACTGGCTTTTTAGTTGAAGACAGTCTGTTCTAACAGAACACAGACAGACAGCTGGTATTAGCACCTGAAAGAAGAGCTCAGCCATTTAACTAATGGAAGAGAATTTAGTCTGTTTAATTATTATCTCTCAAAATTCTAAAAAAAAAGGTCAAGCCAAAACAAAGATCTCTGATCATTTAAACTGAAGGAAGGGAAATTAGACTATGACAATCTTTTATGCCTCAAAAACTCTAAAGTCAGATTGATCCTAGTGAAAGTTGTTAATTGATGAAATCCATCACTGAAGAAGGAAAGCATCACTTACTGCTGGAATTAGACTATGGGCTGTTCTCCTGTTGAAGAATCTTTTTGTCCCCATTGGACGGCTGTGAGGACTCCAAGCAACATTGGACTGTAACTTGCAAGGACTCTAACTTTTTCTATTTTAAATATTGTTTATATCTTCATCGTGTTTAAGAATTTAGTTTTTTTAATTAAACAGTTAATTTGTTGATTTAAAGGCATCTGGTTTGGTTACCCTCATTGTGGGGGGTGGGGGTGGTTGGTAATAGATGGTACAATTTGTCTGGGTCTTTCTTTAATTTGGAAAGTTTAAAATGATATGTTAGGCTATCTGTGGAGGGACGGGATTGAATTAACACTGCGTTTCTCCCACCACAATCCGAATCGTATATTTTGATTGGGGGCTTTGACTGGAGCGGTCGGTCATAACATATTAAATTGGGCTCTCATCCTCGATTTGAATAGCATATTAATTGGGAGTTCGCTCAGGATTTGAATCACATAATAATTGGGTTTCTGGATTTGAATCATATCTTAATTGTGGGCTCATTCGCAGTTGAATCATATTTAATTTGGTGGCTTGCGTCTGGGATCAGAATCAGACTAATTTGGAGGGCTCGCATTTGGAATCATTAGTTTCTTGTCTCTGGGATAATATATTTAAATTGGGGCCCTGTGTTTGGCATCATATTAATTGCTCTCACGTATCGGATCATAGCAATTGGAAACGCTATTGCTGGGATCTAAATCTAACACCAATTACAAAAATTTAAAAGAACTAGTCACTTGTATAATAAGGTACAGTCTATACCATTGTTATGGCATTAGTGGTTGTAGCAGAGTTTTGGGGAAAGCAGAATGTTCCCCTGAGAGACTTAATAACTTTAACTAAGAACAAATTAAAAGAATTGGCAGCAAAATTGGGGTTGGAATTGAAATCAGGTGCCAAAAAAGCAGAGATAATTGACATAATAGCCGAACATCTGGAAATAGTAGAAGAAGATGTTGATGATACAGATGAAGGGCAATACCAGGAACAAGAAAGGGAATACAAGAGACATGAAGGTAGTAGGGCCGAGAGTGATGCAGCGGTCTTGGCTAGGATTCAGTTAGAAATAAAAAAACTTGAGGCAGAAAAAGAATTAAGAAACCTTGAATTGGAAAAAGGTGAAAGGGAGAAATAGAGAGCATTTCAGAGAGAAAGTGAAAGAGAAGAGAGGGAATTTAAGCTAAAAGAGATGGAACTAAGACAGAGAATCCAGAGAAAATTCAGGTCAGGAAGAATCTGAGCTTAGATCAGGACCCAGCGAGAAATTGTTTAAATTTATACAGGCTCTTCCTAAGGTCAAGGAAAGGGACGTAGAGGCATTTTTCATATCTTTTGAGAAAATAGCCAAACAGATGAAATGGCCAAAAGAAAGCTGGACATTGCTTATTCAGGGCAGGTTGGTAGGCAGAGCTCATGAAGCTTATGCCATGCTTTCTGAAGAGGCTTCTGCAGATTATGAGGTGGCAAAAAAGGCTATTCTCGTTGTGTATGAGTTAGTCCCTGAAGCTTACCGTCAGAAGTTTAGGGATTTACAGAGATTGACTGGACAGACATATTTAGAATTTGAGAGGGTGAAGCAAATGAATTTTGACCGTTGGATACGGGCATTAAAGATAGAAACCACATATGAGAACCTTTTAGAATTGATTCTCTTAGAAGAGTTTAAAAACTCCATTCCTTCAGTAGTGAGAACTCATAAAGATAACCTGAAAGTTTTGAAAGCTAGACAAGCAGCAGAGATTGCTGATGATTTTGAGCTTGTTAATAAGCCAACTTATTTTGTCCATCACCCCCATAAACCCGAGAAGGATAGAAAGTGGGAGAGTGAAAGGAAGGCAAGTAGCTGGGGACAAGAAGGAACAACTGGGAATGCCTAGGATCACCTCCTCATGTCAGAAAGCAAGGTGCTGAGGATAGAAGTGAGGTTCGCAAGCCAAAGTGTTATCATTGCAACAAAATGGGTCATCTTCGTTCAGAGTGCTGGAAATTGCGAGGTAAACCCATAGGACTTGTTGGGGTACGCAAAGTTAGTGCAGAGGAAAAGACTCTGACTGACAGTATAGCAGACTAGGCTATAGCTTTAATGACAGCTGTGAATGTGAAACCAGATACTTAAACTAAAAGGAGTGTAGAGGTTATAAATAAAATACCTGAGAGTTATGATGATTTTTTGTCAAAGGGGGGAGTAACTCCATATCCTGTAAGTGAGGCAGGAAAACCTATCATTATACTCAGGGATACAGGAGCAACCCAAATACTCTGGCTGAGGAAAGATATGAGGTTTGAGAGCACCTTGAACGCTAAATATTTATTAAATGGAATTGGCAGGGTGTGTATACCCATACCTTTGTATAATGTACGCCTAGAGAGTGACTTAATATCTGGGATAGTAACTGTGGGTGTTGCCCACAGTTTACCAGTAAAGGGAATTGATCAACTCCTAGGAAACGGTTTGGCTGGGTCAAAAGTATCAGTTTCTTCTATAGTTATGGAGGAACCAAGTGAAATTAAGGAAACGGAGCAATTACAGGAACAAGTTCTGGGAATATTTCCTGCGTGTGTAGTTACCCGAGCAATGGCTAAACAGGATCCATCGTTGGAGGTAAAAGGGGCACCACAAATGGATAGCCAGGTATCTGAAACCTTATTTGGGGATTTAGATAATCCAAATGAGATGTTTAACAGATCATCTATCATTGCAGCACAGCAAGCTGATTCAGAGATCTACCGAATAGCACAAAGGGCTCTGTCAGAAGCTGAGGTGAAAGGAGTTCTGGAAGGCTTTTCTGGCAAAAGGGGTTTTGAGGAAGAAATGGAGACCACCTCATAGACCTGCTGATGAAGACTGGACAGTTGTTGAACAGATAGTGGTACCACCTAAATATCGACAAGGATTATTAAGGTTAGCACACGACATTCCTTTTGCGGGACATAGGGGAATTCGGAAGACCAAATCACACATAAGCAAACATTATTACTGGCCAGGTCTTACAAAGGATGTGAGGTAATTTTGTAGGGCATGCCACACCTGTCAAATGATGGGAAAATCACAACCTACCATAAAACCAGGGGATGACGTATTAGTGTTTTTACCATCACAGGGAGAACCAGGGAAGGCACGGTTCAGTGGCCCATATAGAGTGATCAAAAGAGTGGGTAAGGTAGATTACTTGATTGACACCCCTAATCGCCAGAAGAACCGGTTGTGGCACATTAATATGCTCAAACCATATTACCGTAGAGAGGAGGATAAGCCAGTACAGGTATGACAGGTAATCAGGACTGTTGAGAAGGAAAAGGATAGTGAGGATGAGGCAGAAGTAGGACTAGAAAATTCTCAGATTGAATCTCCAACTATCCCATTAGCGAATGCAGAATGGCTAGGAAAATTAAACAATAGGCTTTTACACTTAGAGGCAAAACAGCATGAAGTCCTAAACAGGGTTTTCACAACGTTTCAAAAGGTTTGTAGGGATACGCCAGGATGTACAACCTTAGCCACACATGATGTGGGTATAGGGGAACCATCCCTTTAAAACGACAAGTCCAGACAGACAGGCCCAAGTGGAAGCAGAGGTACAATGCATGCTGAAGGGTAGCTTAGATGAACCTAGTCAGGACTGCTGGAATTCATAGATGGTCTTGATGTCTAAACCTGGTGGGACGGCTCAAACTTGCATAGACTATAGGAGAATCACTGTGGTAAAGAAGGCAGACTCCTCCCCAAATTCTCATTTAAAGGACTGTAAGGACAGAGTGGGCAACACCATGTGTATTAAAGAGATAAATGTGTTGGAGGAAACCTGCCAAATTCCTTTGACACCCCAGGGTAAGAAAAAAAATCAGCTCCTGTTACACCAGACAGGGCTTTCCAGTGTCAAATGATGTCACATAGGTTAAGGGGTGATTGAGAAACTTCTCAGAGAATAGTGAACCCAGTCGTGGTCAGTGCTCCTAGCTGTGTAATTCACCTGGCTGAGGTGATGGACAATAGGGATACTTGGAAGGAAAACACGAAACAATT
The DNA here is from genome assembly GCF_036365525.1 of Heterodontus francisci. Lineage (NCBI taxonomy): Eukaryota > Metazoa > Chordata > Chondrichthyes > Heterodontiformes > Heterodontidae > Heterodontus > Heterodontus francisci. Next base: position 108,980,703 of record NC_090378.1, read on the forward strand.
CGAAGACTGTGCTTGTAAATTTGAAATGGGTTAATTGGAACAACCTTTTGAAAATTTAAAGCGGAAATGTTCTGATGGAACTTGTTGCTGTAGATAAACATTTTTTTTAGAAAAGTGTATATCTGTAAATGCGGGGGAAAAAATGTGTTAGCGTTTTTTCAATTTGTATTTTTTTACCCATTGTAATGAAATGCATTCCATGAGTGGCGTTTCATTCCACCAGGGTCGGAGGTGTTATGTTCCTGCAGGTTTTATTTCTGGGAATATGCGGTGTGCCTTTAAGGCTTGCAAAGAATCAGTACTGCTTTAAGAACCAGCAAGCCTCCGGAGTTGGAGAAAGCGCATTTTTGGTTGCCGTTGGATACAGCCATTTGGAATCTGCGATTCAAAGGGTGCATTCTCGTTACCTTGGATACAGCCACTTGGACTGAGCATCAAGCGATACATTTGTTACAATTCAATTTTGAACTGGCTTTTTAGTTGAAGACAGTCTGTTCTAACAGAACACAGACAGACAGCTGGTGTTAGCACCTGAAAGAAGAGCTCTCCGCCATTTAAACTGAAGGAAGAGAATTTAGTCCGTTTAATTATTATTATCTCTCAAAATTCTGAAAAAAAGTCAAGCCAAAACAGAGGTCCCTGATAATTTAAACTGAAGGAAGGAAAGTTAGACTGTAACATTCTTTTATCCCTCAAAAACTCTAAAGTCAGATTGATTCTATTGAAAGTGTTTGTGAGTTGTTAATTGTTGAAATCCATCACTGAAGAAGGAAAGCATCACTTACTGCTGGAATTAGACTATGCGCTGTTCTACTGTTGAAGAATCTTTTTTTCTTCATTGGACGGCTGTGAGGACTCCAAGCAACATTGGACTGTAACTTGCAAGGGCTCTAATTTTTTCTATTTTAAATATTGTTTATACCTCAATAGTGTTTAAGAATTTAGTTTTTTTAATTAAACAGTTAATTTGTTGATTTAAAGACACCTGGTTTGGTTAGCCTCATTTGGGGGTTAATAGATGGTACAATTTGTCTGGGTCTTTCTTTAATTTGGAAAGTTTAAAATGATATGTTAGACGATCTCTGGAGGGACGGGATTGAATTAACAGTGCGTTTCTCCCACCACAATCCGAATCGTATATTTTGATTAGGACTTTGACTGGAGCGGTTGGTTGTAACAGCACCAAGAGTGCTGTTAGGGAGTTCCAGGATTTTGACCCAACAACGGAGGCTGCAGGTTTGAAAGGCCCTAAGGAGCCTTGGTGCATTGCTGCAATGCATCTTGTAGATGGTAGAAACTGCTGCCACTGTGCGTCGGTGGTGGAGGGAATGAATGTTTGTGTATGGGGTGCCAATCAAACGGGCTGCTTTGTCCTGGATGGTGTCGGGTTTCTTGAGTGTCGTTGGAGCTACACCCATCCAGGCAAGTGGAGAGTATTCCATCACACTCCTGACTCATGCCTTGAAGATGGTGGACAGGCAAAGGGGAGTCAGGAGGTGTGTTACTCCCCGCAGGATGCCTAGCCTCTGACCTGCTCTTGTAGCCAAGGTATTTATAGGGCTACTCCAGTTCAGTTTCTGGTCAATGTTCGCCCCCAGGATGTTAATAGTTGGGGATTCAGCGATCGTAATGCCATTGAATGTCAAGGGGAGATGGTTCGATCCTCTCTTGTTGGAGATGGTCATTGCCTGGCACTTGTGTGGCGCGAATGTTATTTGCCACTTATCAGCCCAAGCCTGGATATTGTCCAGGTCTTGCTGCATTTCTACACAGACTGCTTCAGTATCTGAGGAGTCGTGAATGGTGCTGAACATTGTGCAATCATCAGCGAACATCCCCACTTCTGACCTTATGATTGAAGGAAGGTCATTGATGAAGCAGCTGAAGATGCTTGGGCCCAGGACACTACCCTGAGGAACTCCTGCAGTGATGTCCTGGAACTGAGATGATTGACTTCCAACAACCACAACCATCTTCTTTTGTGCTAGTTATGACTCCAACCAGCTGAGAGTTTTCCCTCCCGATTCCCATTGACTCCAGTTTTTCTCGGGCTCCTTGATGCCATACTCAGTCAAATGCTGCCCTGATGTCGAGGGCAGTCACTCTCACCTCACCTCGAGTTCAGCTCTTTTGTTCATGTTTGAACCAAGGCTGTAATGAGGTCAGGAGCCGAGTGGCCCTGACCTCCCTAAGTGTCCTTTGATATTTTCCCTGATTATTGTTTCTAAAACCTTACCCAACACCGATGTTAAACTAACTGGCCTGTAGTTGCTAGGACTAACCTTGCACCCTTTCTTGAATAAGGCAGTCACGTTTCCCACTCTCTAATCATTTGGCACCTCCCCTGTTTCCAGAACAGCAGTTAAGAAAATAACAGAAGTGGCATTTCATTGACTTGGGAGAGATACTAAATTCAACCCACACATTTGTGTATAATTTTCAGACTTGAAGATGGAGATGGTAGCAAGCGGTAATGGAACAATTCCTAAAAAATGTAGAAAATAATGTTCATTCCTACGGATAGCTCCCCAAAACTGGTGGCACTGTGCATTATTTTCACACATTTTTAATATATTGGTACTTTCACTGAACCTTGATTTTTAAGAAATCAGTCTTAACTACTCCACGACCATCTCTTTCCCGTCGTGATGTTGAGCTCCTGTGCTATTTCCGCGATAACCATCACGTTTTCTTTCCACTGGGACCGGAGGCACACGGCGGAACCACTTAAAGAGATCGAAGCTCTTCTTTTCTTCAGCGCGATGGTCTCGGACCTGAATTGACGCTGCACCTGCTTCGAGGAGCGGGATCTTTATCCGCGTTGCACACGGGCGGCGGTTGCTATGGAGACGGTCGAGGTTATTCCCTGATGGTTGCTATCTTGGAGGAGAAGACCGGCACAAAACTGATATTTAGGGCAGTGAGCCGCACCCACCGCGGTACTGAGACAGCGGACCAGCCATCAGCTGATGAAACGAGAAGACAAGTTGAGAAAACATCCATGTGAAAGAGAACAGAAACTAAAATTGAAGTGCGGGACAAATAAAGAGTTTATATTTGATTTGATCGGACCGATCATGTAAGCGTCCTTTGGCTGAGCAGGGACAGAGAGGGTTGATGAAGGTAATGCAGTTGATGTGGTGGACTTGTAAAAGACATCTGATAAAGTGCCACATGACAGGCTTGTCAGCAAAGTTAGAGCCCATGGAATAAACAGGGCAGTAGCAGCATAGATACAAAATGGGCTGAGTGACAGGAAACAGAGAATAGTGGTGAACGATTGTTTTTCGGACTGGGGGTCGGTGTTGGGACCCCTGCTTTTCTTGACATATATTAACAACCTGGACTTGGGTATACAGGGACCAATTTCAAAATTTGCAGATGACACAAAAGTTGGAGGTTTGTGAACTGTGAGGAGGATAGTGAAAATCTTCAAGAGGTTATAGACACGCTGGTGGAATTGGCAATGAAATTAAATGCAGAAAAGTGTGAAGTGAATCATTTTGGTCGGAAGAACAAGGAGAAGCAATATAAATGAAAGGGTACAATTGTAAAAGGGGTGCATGAAGGTTGCAGGGCAGGTTGAGAACGTGGTTAATAAAGCATGTGGGATCCTGGGCTTTATAAATAGGGGAATAGAGTACAAAATCAAGGAAGTTAGGATGAATCTTTATAAAAACACAGCTTTGGCCTCAACTGGAGTATTGTGTCCAATTCTGGGCACCACACTTTATGTAGGAAGGATGTAAAGGCATTAGAGAGGGTGCAGAAAAGATTTATGAGGATGGTTCCAGGGCTGAGAAATTTCAGTTACATGGATCGGTTGGAGAAGGTGAGGCTGTTCTCCTTGAAGAAAAGATTGAGAGGAGATTTGATAGAGATGTTCAAAATGAGGGGTGAGGAGTAGGTAGGAAGAAATTGTTCCCATCAGCCGAAGGATCCAGAACTAGAAGACACAGATATAAGATGATGGGCAAAAGAAGCAGCAGTGACATGAGGAAAAACCTTTTATGCAGCGAGTGGTTAGGATCTGGAATGCACTACCTGAGAGCGTGATGGAGGCAGAATTCAATCAAGGCTTTCAAAAGAGAACTGGATAATTAAGTGGAGAAAAAAATTTGCAAGGCGAAGGGGAAAAGGCAAGGGAGTGGGACTAGGTGAGTTGCTCTTGCAGAAAGCTGGCAGTGACACGATGGGCCACATGGCCTCCTTCTGTAACTATTCTATGGTTTGAGATTCCAGAAAAATAAAATTAGCTTTTCAGGACAAGTGAAGGTGTTTAGCACTTAAAAACCAGTTAAGGCCTCATTCAGCAAGCTGTCAGTTTTTCAAGGCTTTTACAGCGAGCCTAACAGCTAAAGAGTGGCAGTTCTTGTCAATTCATAAGGTTTCCCATTGATTGCAGTCTCAACAGCACACCCTCTGAATAAGTGTAGAATCACTGACAGCAGCATCTGGATTTCCACATTTTTCTGCATGTATGCGGATTCCAGAAATTGCTGTAAATCTCAGTGAAGTAATACCAGTGGACGCTGACAGTTTTGCCGTCATTACCACCACAAAATCGAGGCCCTTTTTCTAATGTTGGAGACGCAGAGGCCAATTTCTGCAAAGCCAGATCCTATAAACAGCATTGTGATAATCTGTTTTCACTGTGGGGTAAATATTGGCCAGAAAACTGAGGAGAACGCCCCGCTCCTCTTTAAAATAACGCCATGGGAAGCTTTTACATCCACCTGAGAGGAAAATCAGGCCTCCATTTAAGTCTCAACTGAAAGACAGCACCTCTGATGATGCAGCACTCCCTCAGTACTGTACTACAGTGTCAATCTAGATTTTTTTGCTTAGAAATTTGGAGTGGGACTTGTACCTACAACCTTCTGACTCTGATGGGAGTGTGCTACCACTATGCCACAGCTGACACCTGGATAAGTATCTGAAGCTGGCACAATGGGCTGAACGGTTTCCTTCAATGATGTAAGTGCTGATGGTTGGTTCTACAGTTAACGAATAATACATTTTAATTTGTGTTATTCTATTACTGTTGTTACATTGTTAGGTAAAAAACTAAACATGGATCCAGACAGTGAAAATAACACTGGAAAAGAAGTAACAGAGTCTAACAATGATGATACAGCAGACATTGGAGATCTTGAGCTAGAAAATAGGAACAACTTTCTTACCAGTGTGCTCACAGGAGATACCGAGAACCTACGCAAGTGTTTTGAACTCGCCGATGATCCAAACTATGAGATAGCAAATGCGTGGCTAAATATACGTGATGACTTCAGCAGAAATGCTATCTTTGCAGCCTCTATGCTGGGTCATTCTGAAGTTATCACTGAGTTGGTGACACGAGGAGCAAATGTGAACGAGAAAACCAATAGAGGTACTTCCCTGTATTGCTTTCGCAACATTGCTAGTTGCGGAGAGATTCTTTTGCCAGTAATGTCCTATTTCTCTGGTTGAATTGCATACTAATTAGGTTGCCAATAATCTTTTATATTAAGAGTTTTTACACAATAATGCTACAGCATACGTACAGTTCCTGTATAAAATTAAAGATGACATGCAGTGACAACATAGGGGAAAAGTGCAGAATAAATATGGGCAGGTCCAGAAGGAGAATTTAAACTGTGATCTGTTGATTTTTCAGCCCATCCTGTATAAAGACTCCATCTATGCTAAAGACAGAATGAACACATCATCATATGCTATTAACCTGTGACACCTACTAATTGCCCAGAATCCCACGTGTCTTATGCCCATATGTTTGCAGTAACAAATAATGTTTTGTTTCCTGTTCACAGGATACACCCCCTTACACTGTGCTGCTGCCTGGGGGAAGCTGGAGAGCCTAAAAACTTTGGTGGACCTCGGCGCTAATGTTCAAGAAGTCAACTTTAGAGGTGAAAAGGCACGAGACATAGCTAATCGCTATTCAAAGACTGATTGCACAGAGTTTCTAGATTGGGCAGGTAAGAAATAGCACACAGTTGCATCATCTGAGATTAATGATCCTCGAACATTCATGGTTTGCGCAGTACATAGAATGCTAAACTAAGCAAATATATATTTATTAAAACTGATCTAATATTCTAAATGTGCCTGGCTTCAACGTAGTATGATATTGCCAGTCCACAGACAATACTAGATTAAATAATTATTCTAATTAATTTTATAATTTATCATACTTATAGTTCCACAGGCTGACATTGTAATGACATCATTATCTTACAAAGCAGTGGCTTTCCTTGCACTACAAAAGTTTACAATTGAAAATTAAACCAGCATTACAAATGGTTAATGTAATCTATGACAAATCACTTAAGATCTCTAGCATAATGCATATTATTTCTCAGACTATTCGTGAGCTTCGCGAGTTTATTGAGCAAGCAGCAAAGCCAAACAGACCAGACAGATCCCAAGATCAGTTGGGTCTGAATCAGAGACTCTTAGAATCAGAGTGAGGAGAAAATCAGCAAGAGTCTCCAACCATGTTCACTATCCAGCAATCCCTGCTGGAGATGCGTGTGTATAGATGTTTGGTGAAACTGCGATGCTGCAACATAGGCAAACATGCTCCTAACACTCACTGTCAAGGGTCAAACATGAATATTGGTCATTTGAACCAAGTATTGGAAATTGCTTGGTATCTCTAGAACTGTACACCAGTAAGGACAAGTAAAAAACAGGGAGGAAGGATTTAAGAAAAAAAAATTCTAGCTTTGTGTTAATAGTAAGAAAATTTGGATGTCTATACAATAGTGGTTTAATATTTCAGTATTCTGCAAAAATTGAACCTTTGCAGAGCTTCAGGCAATTTTATAAGTAGTAAACTGCATCAAGATCACACATCTTACTAAATTAAGTCTGAGTTTGTACCTAAATCTTTGGAATAACAAGCTTTTCTTATTTCTGTGTGATTTCAAATCCTGTCTACCTCCTGTTTTTTCTCAGACTCAAATGTTGTAATGTCCTTATTTCATTGCCTGCTCCTGCTCTCAGTCCCTACCAAATCCAAAGGCAACCTGAGAGATTTTATAGAATTAAAATGTATGTCTTTTTTCCTCTGTCTCAGTTATACTCGTATCCTTTTCATACTACACTAACTAAGATGATGGGTTACAGGCCTTTTGCCATTGCTTGATATTGACCTCTGGTTGGAGATGTGTGAGGGTGGCCTGCAATGAACAATTTTTCTGATTTCCCCCCCCCCCCCCCCCCCCCATCTTTCTTATTTGCTTCCTTTTTTGTCACCTCCACAGCATAGTATACTTGGGATGGGAACTCGCCTTAAGATAGCATATGCATTAACCTGTACCCTGCTACTTTGTGATGCCATACACTGCCACTCTGTTCTCTGCCATAAATGGTCGCATACCCAATGACACCACAGCACTGCTCAGTTGTTTAGATTAAAGGAATTATCATCAGAGAAATAATACATTTTTATTTTGTGTTTTTCAACTGCAGAGGGCAAACTGATTTTGGAGTTGTATATTAATAATATCCAGGAAACTGTTGCTGATCTTGAAAAGTCACAGGGCAAGCTATCCAAACTAGATAAGGTAAGTTCCATCATTCTTGGGTTAAAAGGGGAGCAGTGCTATCTCTGTCCATTTCTTTGTTGTGGAGTGAATAAAGGAATATCCATCGAGTTCTTGGGTTCAAGAGTGTTTGTCATCTTGTAGGCTGCGTTTACAAATGCCTGCCGTGCAAAATCTGAATGGCTGCATTCGGCACAGAATGTTTCCATACAGGAAATCGAGGAGCAAAAGAAACAATTGGAGATGACACTGGAACCTATCATGAGAAAACGAACAACACCGTGTGAGTATAAACACAAATCCACTGTGAAATCCTTGAAGTTTGTTTATTTTATTCCTCGATTTAGCTGATCCACTACTTCTACACCGGTTGCAAAGTTTAACCAAAGATAATGAGATAAGAACAGGATAAGTATACAAAGATTTGATGGGAATGACTTAACTAGGTTTCCTTATTTTGAAACTTTTATCAGTGGCACAGAAGTGCCAAACCTGGTTAGCAATGTAAAACATGCTGTGCCAGATGGTCTGGTGATGCAGCATGCTGCAGCATCAAAGCATTGCACCAACCTTCTCATTACCAGGAGGAGGAAAAATGCAGATTAATAGTGAAATTTATTTTTGTGCATGCCATTGCATTCATTAATATCAGCTGTCCTACCCCCTGCTATGCCTTTTTAGTTTATTCACTTTTTAAAAAAAAATTAACTCCAGAAATGAAAGCTGGAGGAGCTTTTAAATTTCATTCCTAATATTCACAAGGTCACAGAAGAGGTTTAGATAAAGTAAAGCCACTCATCTCATTCAGTCTCATTCTTTTTGAATACCTGCTTTAGCATTTATTATATAGCTTTTTCTTTGGTGAATTTCATATCCTGGATTCAACCTCACTTCCTGGCATCCTGTTCCACCTTTTGTGTAAATAAATACTTTTTACTAAGTTAATGTAACCCAGCTTCAGAAGGGATTCCAACATTTTTGGGTCCCATGGTGCTGGATTATATTACGATGGGGGAACTCATCACAATTTTGATTTACTTCCCCTAACAACTATCCTCTGTTTCTTTCCTTTTAAGCCAATTACAAGTCCACAACTATAACCCATCCTTAGATTGCAAAGGAATCTTTAATGTGGTAATTTATCAAAGACATTTTGGAAGTTTAAATACACAGTGTCATCTTGCATCTTCTGTCAATTTGTTATGTCACCTTTCAAACAAGTTTGCAATTGGTCAGGCAAGAGCTGAAGCTGCCTTGTCATTTATTAGATTATTTTCAAACTATATTCTTCCACTTTCATGTTAAATATCTTAAATTACTATATATTGAAAGATATTGTTCTTGGAATGTTTATTGGGAACTTCTGGCAAAAACAGATGATACAGCATTGTTTCATTCCTCAAAAAAGAGAATAGGATTGAAATGATTTCTATTTATACAATGCCTTTTGTGTCTGCAAGATGCCCCAAAGCATTTTTGAAGTGTAGTCACTGTTGTAATGTAGACAAACACAGCAACCAGTTTATGCACAGCAAGGTCCAACAAACAGCAGTGAGATAAAAACCAGTTAATCTGTTTTTGGCTTTATTGCTTGAAGTAAGAATGGTCAGGACACATATTGGAGTAAATACAGATGGAGATAATCAAAAACTTAAGAGAATACAATCGGGTTCTGTGCTGTTTGTAACCAACAAAAGCAACCAGCCAAGGTTTTACAGTAGAGGTGAATAGATACTGGAGAATTATTTGATTACCTTTTTTGGGAGGGGTTGAGTAAAAGGATCAGGGAGAAATTTTGTAGAACGTTACCTCAGAAAATTAAATTGGGAGCCGTTCATTATATGATCATTTGTCCATGATCTGTGGAAGGCTTGTTGGTTATTTTTTGTTCTTTTTCCATACTTTACATTCTTAACTACACTTGCTTACACTTAGCAACACAAAGTAGAAGGTAATTTTTTGTAGTTATTTTAGACAAGGCAACTAATCAATATTATTTATTTTAAAAAGCTACTTCATTCTATTTTAGATCGTCAACTAGGGCAGTTCAAAATAGTTCTTGAGGAATACATTAACACACTGGAAAATGGTTGGGGGTTATGTTGATTTGGATCCTTCACAACTGAATTTGATAAAGATTGCTGAATTTTTTTTAGATATGATTTTTTCCCCCTTGTAAGGTTCTATCATAAGCTGATGCAAGGCTGCATGGGCTTTAACAGGTTGAGTTTTCCAAGTACCTGAATGGACATAAACAAAGTGCTGGAAATACTCAGCAGGTCAGTCAGCATCTGTAGAGAGAAAAGCAGAGTTAACATTTCAGGTATTGACCTTTCATCAGAACACTGCTTTTGCACCTGAATGGACAGTTCATTTCAGCCACTGGAGAATTGCTGTATAGCTATAACACAGTTGTGGTTAAAAGTCCTATATTCGTCCGGAATTGTAAAGGTAGAGTGCAGGTTTAAACGATTTTCTTAGGCTTTGAAAGTTTTACTTTAAATTCCTTTCCTTCCCCCTGTTGAAAACATGCTATATACAGCCTACTGAAAACTTTGATTGAAACATTTAATTTTGCATTTTCAATATCATTTTGTATTAGTAGAGATAAATAATTCAGATTATCTGAGAAAAAAAGTGTTTTTAAAAGGCATAACATTCAAAGCTATTTCTATTAGGATACAGGCTACAGAAATGTCATTAGAACATTAGAACATTACAGCGCAGTACAGGCCCTTCAGCCCTCGATGTTGCGCCGACCATCTGACCTACACTATTCCATTTTCATCCATATGTCTATCCAATGACCACTTAAATGCCCTTAAAGTGGGCGAGTCTACTACTGTTGCAGGCAGGGCGTTCCACGCCCCTACTACTCTCTGCGTAAAGAAACTACCTCTGACATCTGTCCTATATCTTTCACCCCTCAACTTAAAGCTATGTCCCCTCGTGTTTGCCATCATCATCCGAGGAAAAAGACTCTCACTATCCACCCTATCTAACCCTCTGATTATCTTGTATGTCTCTATTAAGTCACCTCTCCTCCTCCTTCTCTCTAACGAAAACAACCCCAAGTCCCTCAGCCTTTCCTCGTAAGACCTTCCCTCCATACCAGGCAACATCCTAGTAAATCTCCTCTGCACCCTTTCCAAAGCTTCCACATCCTTCCTATAATGCGGTGACCAGAACTGCACGCAATACTCAAGGTGCGGCCTCACCAGAGTTTTGTACAGCTGCATCATGACCTCGTGGCTCCGAAACTCGATCCCCCTACTAATAAAAGCTAACACACCATATGCCTTCTTAACAGCCCTATTAACCTGGGTAGCAACTTTCAGGGATTTATATACCTGGACACCAAGATCTCTCTGCTCATCTACACTACCAAGAATCTTCCCATTAGCCCAGTACTCTGCATTGCTGTTACTCCTTCCAAAGTGAATCACCTCACACTTCTCCGCATTAAACTCCATTTGCCATCTCTCAGCCCAGCTCTGCAGCCTATCTATGTCCCTCTGTACCCTACAACACCCTTCGACACTATCCACAACTCCACCGACCTTCGTGTCATCCGCAAATTTACTAACCCACCCTTCTACACCCTCATCCAGGTCATTTATAAAAATTACAAACAGCAGTGGCCCCAAAACAGAACCTTGCGGTACACCACTAGTAACTAAACTCCAGGATGAACATTTGCCATCAACCACCACCCTCTGTCTTCTTTCAGCTAGCCAATTTCTGATCCAAAGCTCTAAATCACCTTCAACCCCATACTTGCGTATTTTCTGCAATAGCCTACCGTGGGGAACCTTATCAAACGCCATACTGAAATCCATATACACCACATCCACGGCTTTACCCTCATCCACCTGTTTGGTCACCTTCTCGAAAAACTCAATAAGGTTTGTGAGGCACGACCTACCTTTCACAAAACCGTGCTGACTATCGCAAATGAACTTATTCTTTTCAAGATGATTATAAATCCTGTCTCTTATAACCCTTTCCAACATTTTACCCACAACCGAAGTAAGGCTCACAGGTCTATAATTACCAGGGCTGTCTCTACTCCCCTTCTTGAACAAGGGGACAACATTTGCTATCCTCCAGTCCTCCGGCACTACTCCTGTCGACAATGACGACATAAAGATCAACAACAACGGCTCTGCAATCTCCTCCCTGGCTTCCCAGAGAATCCTAGGATAAATCCCATCTGGCCCAGGGGACTTAGCAATTTTGGAAAGAGTGAAAATAGATAACACCTCCTCCTTGTGAATCTCAATCCCATCTAGCCTAGTAGGCTGTATCTCAGTAATCTCCTCGGCAACATTTTCTTTCTCTACTGTAAATACTGATGAAAAATATTCATTTAACGCTTCCCCTATCTCCTCTGATTCCACACACAACTTCCCACTACTATCCTTGATTGGCCCTATTCTAACTCTTATCATTCTTTTATTCCTGATATACCTATAGAAAGCCTTAGGGTTTTCTTTGATCCTATCCGCCAATGACTTCTCGTGTCCTCTCCTTGCTCTTCTTAGCCCTCCCTTTAGATCCTTCCTGGCTAGCTTGTAACTCTCAAGCGCCCTAACTGAGCCTTCATGTCTCATCCTAACATAAGCCGCCCTATTCCTCTTGACAAGCGCTTCAACTTCTTGAGTAAACCACGGCTCCCTCGCTCGACAACTTCCTCCCTGCCTGACAGGTACATACTTATCAAGGACACGCATTAGCTGCTCCTTGAATAAGCTCCACATTTCGTTTGTGCCCATCCCCTGCAGTTTCCTTCCCCATCCTACACATCCTAAATCTTGCCTAATCGCGTCATAATTTCCTTTCCCCCAGCTATAATTCTTGCCCTGCGGTATATACCTGTCACTGCCCATCGCTAAGGTAAACCTAACCGAATTGTGATCACTATCGCCAAAGTGCTCACCTACATCTAAATCGAACACCTGGCCGGGTTCATTACCCAGTACCAAATCCAATGTGGCATCGCCCCTGGTTGGCCTGTCCACATACTGTGTCAGAAAACCCTCCTGTACACACTGGACAAAAACAGACCCATCTAAAGTACTCGAACTATAGTATTTCCAGTCAATATTTGGAAAGTTAAAGTCCCCCATAACCACTACCCTGTTACTCTCGCTCCTGTCGAGAATCATCTTCGCTATCCTTTCCTCTACATCTCTGGAACTATTTGGAGGTCTATAGAAAACTCCCAACAGGGTGACCTCTCCTCTCCTGTTTCTAACCTCGGCCCATACTACCTCAGTAGACGAGTCCTCAAACGTCCTTTCTGCCGCTGTAATACTTTCCTTGATTAACAATGCCACACCCCCCCCTCTTTTACCCTCTTCTCTGTTCTTACTGAACCATCTAAATCCCGGAACCTGCAACATCCATTCCTGCCCCTGCTCTACCCATGTCTCTGAAATGGCCACAACATCAGGATCCCAGGTACCAACCCATGCTGCAAGCTTTTACTAAATGTGCTTTGACATCTTTGTGCTGAGGATTGTGCTAAAGCCAAACCAGGAATGTGATGATGTCTGTAACAAACAAGCTGTTCATGTAGTTATGATTATAGACTCTCCTTACTCTGAGTGTTACATCTTCATGAATTTTTTTAAGACGCTGTACTGAAAAAGTTTTCTGTTAGTACTGGCTAGTGGATGTACTTTGGAGAAATCTCTTGTCGGTTAATCTCTGGAGCACATCCACTTGTGCATTTTTAACACACTGAATCCCTTCAGAAGTAATTTGTAAAATCAAAGTTTTGTGAAGGCCTAAAGTTATTAAAAAGAAAGCACACATTTGGTAGGGGTGTGGGAAAGTATTTACCTGCTACTCTTTTAATGCAGTTACAGGTTAAGGAATGCTGTAGTGTAAGCTAGTTCTTTATAATATACAAGCAGACGACATCAAAAATGGATGAAGCTGATGCTGATTTTTGCCTTTTCTTTTAAAAGCCCCAGAGCCCACAAAATCCTCTAAATCTTAACACTACGATCAAAATGGAAGATTTCAGAGTAACTGGATTTTAGAATATTTTTCTTTTTCTATTTGTGCTACTCTACTTTTTCATTGTCATTGCATTTGATTATATTTATTGTTGTGTGAACAGTAAATGTGTGAATTATTTAAATTAGTGAGTAAGTATAGTCTATTGAACTGCCTCATTATTGTGAATGTTAACATGGGTGATATCTGCACATTTACCAATGTTTCTCAATCATACCATGTTGCTGTTTTGTGCATTAAGGCCACTTTTTGAGGTAGCTTTTGTGTTTACATTCACCTGTGACATTAAGTTCCATTCCAGTGACTACATGAATGAGCAATCTGTTGGCTCTGACCCAGAAATCCCCATTCATGATTACACAGGAAGAGGATCTCTTCACAGAGTGCCTACCTCCAAACAACAGCTTCAAAATATAAAGCAAGGCACCAGATGGACGGGAGGACTGAGAGACTGATAGGTTATAATGGATAGCTCCCTTAATAACAATGAAATATGCTTTCCCCAGTAACAGAAATATTATACTGGTGTTATTTCTATTGTTTCAGAATGACTTTTTAAAGAGGTTGACGATTAGAAAATCTTTTTAAAAATCAAGAACTATTAAAGAAACACAATTTTCTCGAAAAAGTTTTGGTAAATCCTTTGTTTTCAGCAGTAGAGAAACAGGAACAAGAAGATATGTAGAAATGATAGTGTCACACAATTAACATATCAAGCAAAACTTTTGGAAAACTTTTGTCATTTGCTTACCAACATTTTTCATGAAGATGTGCCTCTTTAATATCCTTTTCTGCTGTGTTTACAGTTTTTGCTTTTTGGTGAATACATTTTATTTTTTCTTATAAAGTAATTCCTTTTTTGGCAAAATAGAAAATGCACATTTGGTATGTTACAGGCTGGAAATAGACTAAAGCGTTTGGACAATATTATAACAGTAAAATCCTTCAACACATTCCTAAATACATTTTACTTTTTAAAGTTTCTAACATATTGTGTTTAGCTTTTCAAATTGCTATGTTTTAATTTTCACATGGGCATTTTTTTTTTCTTTTTGGCTCCTGAGTTGTGTAACAGGACAAAGTGAGGACAGGAAAGATTTGACCACATGAAGGTTGTAATGTGCTGACAACTGCAGGAACAGGTTTACTGAGATCCAGTGCATTCTGTTTTACAATGGCACAAATACTGCTGTATACATTATGTCAATAATAATGGGTACTCAGGAGTGATTTGCAAGGCAGTAATCTGAACAAAGAACTTGGTTAATATCATGACCACAATTAATAAGTTATTTAAACCCTAAGATACATACAGAAGGGAATGCCATTTAGCCCATCTTGATGCATCCATCCAGAACAACCTGATATTTCCCCCAGACTGCTGCATCTTAAATAATTCCTTGATTTTTACCTCATCTATTCTAGGTATTGATCACTCTCTGTGAAGTACGTCCTGATATCAGTCCTAAGGTGACTGTTTACTTATTTGAAAATGCGTTCCCTTGTTCTAGTCACTGTTTAAATTAAAATAGTATTCCAGATTAACCTTTTCCATACCACTTACTACATTACAGACCCCTATAAGTTCACTTCTCAAACCCCTCCTGTCCAGGCTGAAAAGCTCAAGCTTCTCTAGTCTTTCCTCATAAGTCAGTCTCCTGACTCTGGGGATCAGCTTTGTGGCTCTTGTCTGCACTGGCACCAATGCCTAGATGTCTCCCTCATTACTCAGCCATCGGAATGTTGCAATATTCAAGGTCCGGTCTGACCATAGCACTGTACAGTTTGATCACAATTTCATCTGACTTGTATTTTACTGTTTTGCCTATCCAATTCAGCATTTCATTGGCTATGTTGATTGTTGCTTAGCTATTTCTATATCATTCATGAAGTGTACATATTGCCGACATTTCCTTCCTATATGCAATATTTTAACATATTTTTGTATGAGATTGTAACCTTAAAGTCACTCCAGGGCATCTATTATTATACTGCAATTTTTTCCTTTCTCTCCTATTTTTGCCAGTAGTGGCTCTCATAGGGATACTGATTGCCATTGCAGTGTGTGTCATTAATGGATGAAGCTGTTAACCCCAAAGGATTAACAATTCCTCCCCATAGAAGGCTTGTACAGCTTGTGGATAACAGCTGTTTACTGCTACCATTTGTATCTCTTGAAGCTATTACAAAAAATAAATATGGAAAAATGGCAGAAAGGAACATTCTGATGCCTAGTTTTGTTTCATATCATGCAAAGCAAGGGAGAAAAAGCATTGTAATTTTAAGACTGTTTGGTAAATACAAATGCAACATCCCAGTCATAGAATTACAGCACAAAACCGTCAACTAATTTTTCTCAGGTTACTGAAAACCTACTGTAAGTGAGATTATATGACCAGTCACATACAAGTGTTTCCACACATGAATCAACCATAATTATGTCACGGCTTTCTGTGACTTGCCATTTAATGGGCTGGATTTTGTTGTCACTGGTGAATGAATGCCACTAGCCTTTCGTTACACTTGCACGTTCCCATTCACTTTCTATGGGCTTTTGCACTGGAAGTTCCAGTCAGCCAACTTTCCAAAAAGCACTGCGCCCTCTACAGGGCATCTGGACCTGTGTGAACAACACAGCAACTGTCTATCTCCTTAACCATTCAGATTGAAGAATTATTAATGAGTGTTACGACCAGGTGAGAAATGTGTCTAGGGGTCTTTTGTTGTCTTTACCTGGTCTTATTGTAACAGGGTTTAATTTTAAACACATTGTGTTTTGAGCTCCCTTTTTTGTGAATCCTTGTTCACAGTTTTCAATTATAACGCAAAGAAATGAGCACAAACAGGCTTTCTTTGGTTTAAAGCAGAAAGATGAAATTTATTAAACCTTAAAATTAAACTCTAATACCTATTTTAATACCTAAAATGCCTATGGATATATGACGCGCCCAAGCTAGCATGCACACGTGATACACACGTGCAAATAGGGACAGAAAAGATAAGTAGGACAGTTTGAGGCAAAATCTTGTTACTGTTTCTCGAGCCGCTGTATACTTGATTGAAGATACGGTCTTGCATTTCGTTGGGTCCCAGTATTCTTCGTAAACCTTGTTCACGTAGGAGATTTTTTATCTCTCTGAGTTTATATGCCTTCAGTGGTTCAGTTCCATGGAGAAGATTTGGAGGCAGGCAGACAGGAGATGAGGTATTTCTTGCTTCAGTTCCAGGAGAGATCTTCACTCCATGAGCACATGTCATTGTTTGAGTTCAAAATCTTTGTTGGAAGTTCAAATTCTCTGCAACTGCCAGTTAGTCATGTGACTAAAACTGGTCTGATCACTTCTTCTGTATATTGGGAATCAACGACTGGGTCCCCATTATTCCAACACTGCTAGTACTATACCAATGTCCTTCCAGTCAGGGGCTTACAATTTTAAGTTTTAATGTTCATGTGTCAAAATAATGTGTGCCTCAGTCTTGGCAGGTGGGGTGTTTGCCTGCCATGAGCAACACAATCTGAACCAGAAAGTGTCAGTTAGGATATTGCATTCAATGTCAAAACAGGTAAAGTGAATTAGAATCAAAGAAGGAGCCCATTTGGCCCATCATCTCCATGCAAACTCTCTGCTTGGGCAATTTAGCTAGTCCCTATCCCTGCCCTTTCCCTGTAGCCCTGCAACTTTACTCTCTACAGGTGCTTATCCTTTTGAAAGCCACAATTGAAGCTGCCTTCACCACCCTTTCAGGCAGTGCATTTCAGATGGTAGCCACTTTTTGTATAAATAATTCTTTTTCAGGTTGCCTTTGGTTCTTTTGCCAATCACCTTAAATCAGTGTCCTCTGGTGCTCGGCCCTTCTGCCAATGAGAACACTTTCTCCCTATCTACTCTGTATAGATCCCTCATGATTGTGAATACCTCTATTAAATCTCCTCTCAACCTTCTGTAAGGAGAAAAACCCCAGCTTCTCCAATCTATCCTCGTAACTGAAGTCCTTCAGTCCTGGAACCATTCTCATAAATGTTTTCTGCACCCTTTCTAAAGCCTTCTCTCCAAATCAAGTTTAAGGAAAGGAAGATTGGATTAAGAGAAAGATAAGAAAAAGAAGTCAAATTTATTTTTTACCTTTTTTAAAAGGCTGCGTTTGCTGACAACACAACCACTAGGTGCACATGCGCAAATGCAGCCTCGTGCACTGGAACGTCACTGTCTGCGATGTTTTTGGCAGCTGCCAGTAGTAAAGATGGCACTGCTCAATTTATCACAAAAACAAATGAAACCTATATGTCCACAGTGGCTGCGATTGCCCCACCCCCAACAGTACTCTTCTCCCTCCTGCTATCGCACTTCTCTGCGCCACTCCCTCCTGCGCCCATCTACTCGCCGCTTCCTCCAGGCCTCGCCACACGCTCCCCACATCACCCACCTGCCTCACATGTGGGTCACTCACCGCTTCATCCCCTCTGATCTGCCTCCCCACTCGCAGTCTCCTTCCCCCTCCCGATCTTGTCACTGTCTCTCTCTCCCTCCCCCCGCTTTCCTTGTGCGGGGAAGAAAGGTGGCGATTGCAGGAGGGGTTTTGGACCAGAAGTGATGGGAGCGGGGAGGCAGAGCAGAGGGCAGGAAGCGGCAAGGCCTGGAGTCAGTGGCAAAACGGGGAGCGAGCAGCCGTTGCAGTACGTGATGACATTTCCGTACGCATGCGCAAATTAGTCCTGGCAAGCCAGGTGCTGACGTAGGCTGCACATGTGCAGCACCAGACTGACAGCAAGGGTCCGTTCCACGCATGTGCGAAGTTGGGAGCGCTGTGATGACGTCGGTGCTGGGCTGCGTTGTCAGGAGTCACTTTGTTTTTAAAATTTCAAACAATAATTGCAATCTGAAAGAATCAGACTCCACTTTTGTAATAGTTAATTTTCAGTGCCAGAGAGGTTGTTTGGCATAATTAAAGATTTATCACACTGTTAAAAAGGTATTTGCACTGGAATGTACAAACCCTAACTGGCGAGTTTCGTCCATATCTGTGAAATCAGTACAGGAGCTGCATGATGTTCAATGTATTTGAATGATGAGTCAGCCAGTGAGATACTATTCTTCTGCAGCTTCAGAAGGAGCAGGGCATCTCAAACAGCAACTTCCAGACTTCAATATTTAACTGCACACGTGTGCTTACTGGAGGTTGCTGTCTGATTTCCACGTAAATAATGGTCAGCGCTGTTAGCCTAACCACTATTTCTAAGGTAAATTCCAGCCCAATGTGTTAGCCTTGTGGGTGGAGATTTTTTTTTAAGGTGCGCTGGACCTGTATAAAATTAACAAACAATTTAAAGTAAAAAAAATCTAAAAGTTAAGAAAACTGTTCATCTTGCACTCCTACATTTTATGATTGATGAATGTTGCACATATTGGGTTGGATAGGGGAAGAAAAGGCTAAGGGAACTAAATTAATATGAAGACAGATTGAATGATGTAATTACTTATGTAGTTTGTGTGAACAACTATATCTGTACTGATGTGAATTTAGCTCCCCCACACTGTTGCATTCTGTAACTCTCTGAGCTAGTAGCCCAAAAACTACCTCCAGCACACTGCAGAAGCAAAGGCTTTGAAAGAAAAATTGTCACAAGAGCATATTGAAAAGCAAAAAGACGTCTTACAGTTAATCATTTTGTAATAGTTTGATTTATAAAAACTGATAGTGACATTTACTGTTTAATAAAGACCTGTTTACAGGTCTTTCACCATCACCATGGTAGAACAGTTGCTTCTGATTGCTGGTTT
Source organism: Heterodontus francisci (assembly GCF_036365525.1). Classification (NCBI taxonomy): domain Eukaryota; kingdom Metazoa; phylum Chordata; class Chondrichthyes; order Heterodontiformes; family Heterodontidae; genus Heterodontus; species Heterodontus francisci. Next base: position 109,000,060 of record NC_090378.1, read on the forward strand.
GCTTTCTTTATAAATCATCACCCACTGTGAGCAGTCGGCTTACAATTAAAGTGCAAGCAAATTAAACTTTCAGGCAATTATGAGCTGCTTTCATTTTCAAGTAAATGATTTTGCTGCAGTCATTTGTCTAGAATGCATGTTTATATTTGTAATTTCCACTTCTGTAAAAAGCTACTTGCTGTTTTATCCACACGTGGTATTTCTCTAACTACAATAATGTAACTCAATAGGCCTATCTAGCCATTTAGTCCATCATGAATGGGGCTTTCAGGTTACCTGTACTAAGGGCTCTCCGACTGCTACTCTTGACCAGACAGCTATATGAGTGCAAGCATGGCGTGGGAAAGCATGCCCAACGATGCCCCTTCAATATAAGCATGCATCATATCTCTTCTTTTTTCCAGCCAAGGTGCTGAATGATATCTGATTGGAAATTACAAGATTAAGGCTTTATCATCCCATTCCATTACACATCACACTGGAGCAACACCATCATAGATTATTGGTTTGGCGACTGACGAAAACCAGCGTGGCTGTGAATGCTGTGTATTTAAACACAAAATTATTACCATTAAGTGCTTTATTAGGATTTTTACTACAGTTTATCCATTTTGAGAAACAGTGTTCACCTTGCAGGTAACTAGGATGTGCAATATTAGCTCTGTTATTTCAAGGTGAGATCAGCCTGTTATTTCCTGGTCCAACTTGTCTCCAGTTTCTCCCTTCAGTTCAGTACATTTCATGGTTATGATGACCTTCCCAATGGATTTGCGTTGCAACACATGTAGAAAAGCTTCATTTACCTAGAAAATTACAAAGCTGATAAAGTATCACCAAGTGCAATTATTTTATTTTGCTCGTAATGAGAGTTACCAATACAATAGTGATCAACAGCTTCTACTGTTATGAGTCACCAACATTTTTTAATGAATTACCAGGTCATACCGTTAATTATTTTTTGCACCTTTGTGTTTTTGACTGTGCTTCCTCTAATGCGCATTGATTTTCTCACTTGTTTTAGGCCCTTTTTCTTTATTCCTGCATTCGTTAATAAAGGTGTATCAGTTCAAGCTTACGCCAAAAGATATTCAGGTCAGTATTGATCTTCCAACTGCAATCACCATGAACTTTCCTACGTTACAGATATCCAACATTGCATCTTTGCACCCTGGCCAGAGAAACTGTGTCCCAACAGGCTATAGTGCATCTGTACTGGAATGGAAAACACTGAACTGTATTACGACCTGGCGAGAAAGAGGTCTCGGGTTCCCTTTCAGCCTTCACCTGGTCTTACTGTAACAGGGTTTTATTTTTAAATACAGTATTTTTAGCTCCCCCTTGGTGAATCCTTGTTCACCGCTTTCCAAATATAAGGCAAAGAAACCTGCATAAATAGGCTTTCTTAAAGTTTAATAAATGTAAACTTTTCTTCTTTAAACCTAACTCTAATTCGGTTGACGCCAATGGATACATGACAAGCCCACGTTAGCATGCATACGCGATACATGCAAATAGAGACAGAAAAGAGAAGAAAAATAAAGTGGAAAAGTTTGAGGCGCTATCTGAAGAAGTTGTTGTTACGGTTCTTCGAGCTCACTGTTGAGTCCCTGATTGTAGGTAGATCTTGCTTTTCACTGGGGTCCAGTATTCTTAAACCTTGTTCGCTGTAGGAGCCTTTTCTCTCTTGGGGTTCATGTGTCTTCAGTGGATTCAGAGGCTTGTGAGACAGAGATCGGAGCAGGCAGAAGAGATCTCAGTCCAAGAGCAAACAGCTTTCTGCCCAAACTGTTTGTACAAATTCAAAAAACTCAGGTTGCCAAGCAGGTTAGTCATGTGACTAGCTGGTTTGACCATGTCCGTTTGTGTATTCGGCCATCTTAGCAGTCAACCTGGAATGCGAGCTCCCCCACCTTCAACATCCGGTGATCAAAAGTCCATTGTGGGTTGAATGTGTCAGCGAATAGCTGCTTTGTCCTTCCAAACACTGTGTTAATATGCAAATGTCTTTTCCAGCCATGGCTGATCTGTTTAACATGTCCTTTCTTAACTTCAGTAGCAGTTTAAAATCAATGTTCATGACAAAATTAATGTGCCTCATTCTTGGCAGGTGGGGGCCTAACATGACAACTGGTAAAACTATCAAATGATAGTCAAGTAGTTTAATCAGTGCAAAAAAGAATTGAATGAAAACTCTGATCATCAAAGTTCTATACAAACTTTGAATGCAATTATACATATTCCTGACTGCAATGCATAAATCAACCTGCTTATTTTAACAACCCAAGTTAAACATGGCAGCAAAGTTTTCCTCAAGGCAGTCCATTTACATTCACCAGGTAACAACTTCATGACAAATATTATTCTCATTATTTTGTAATGCACTGCATGCTACTGTGTATAATGTTATAGAACCACATAACTAGGGCCCTACCAAATTCATGGTCAAATTTTACAAATTTCATAGTCACAGCATTTTAGAACTGTGAATTTCATGATTTCATGTATTTAAATCATAAATTTCACGGTGTTGCAACAAATCATGAAAATTATCTATTTAAAACAACAAAAAAGACAAGGGAAGTTTCTGGCTTCAAATGGCATTTATTGTATACTCAAAAACTATTGTAGAAAGCTGACAATAAACAGGTCACATTCTTTACTCACTGAGGTTAGTGGTTGAATATGAGCATGGTGCAACCTGCAACTCTCTTCTTCTTCCTTCCCTCTCTCTGTGCTGTGAACAATTGTCCGTGTTTAGACACTGCTCTTCCCGTGTCCACAGAGTTTGTTGGAATTGTCATTCGCACCGTTCCAGCCTTGCAAAGTGGGGGACTCTGCATTCCACAGAGTTCCAAAACTGCAGCACAGACAAAGTACAATCAACTTCTTTTGCAATGCTTTTATAAGCAGGAATCTCTAGCCTAGTTCGTGTCAAAGCTAGGAATCGCATCAAATGAGTTTAAATCCACAATTAACAGGTGCATTTGTGCTGGGTCAAAAGATATGCACACCTTTCAGGAAGGCTGCAGAAGGTTGTTGAAACCTCTGAGCAGCTTTCTCTTCCCCATAGCAGTAATATTGTTTGAGTTGCTTTGCCATGTAAGAAAACACCTGTTGAGCACAGGCATTTGATTCAGTGTCATCACAGTGTTGTTCAATTGACTGTGCTTCAGCCCAGAACAGTACATCCATTACTTTATTGTAAGCTTTGTGGATTGACATGTCGAGATTCAAACCAAGTGATTAAATCCATCAGTCGTATAGCATTATTAGCAACAAACTGAACCTTCTCATTAAGCAGAGCATCATTTAGAGGGATTACAATGTCTTTTAAAACCTGTGTTTTCGGTGTCAGTGTGAGCTCTTCTGAGACGAAGTCTGAGTAGTATTTCAAGTGAGCTGCATGATATTGTACTGCCCGAAACCAAGAATTCCAACGTGGCTCTGGAGGAAGGGTGATGTTTTGTTCCCCAATTTCAGCCCACTTGCAATGTGCTGTCTATATCGAAGCTTGTGGCTGGGCTATGTTTGAAGATCTGTATAAATGTAGCTGACCAGTCTGTCGACTTTACCAAACTCACTTTACCACAATAGCATTAGGCATTACACCTTGGAGCACAGCTTTGAAAGATATTGTCAAGTAAGCTGCATTGTCACTAATGAAAATAGAGACTTTGTTGAAATCTGCACCATAATTTGAAACAGTTTTGATGATTGCTTGGGAAACTGGTATAATTAACAGCTTCTCAATGGATGCAGTCTGCGAGCACTGTTGTGAGCTGCCCTGACTACATCTTCGGCCATACCAGACATAAAATCAAAAACATACAACACATAGTTGCCTTGCTCATCAGTGGACTGATCACAAATAATTGCAAAAGACTCACATGCTTTAATCTGAGACTGCATCTCCTCATAACGTGTAGCAAAATCTTCAGTAGGTAGTCCTGTCATAGTTTATTTGCACCCTGGCAAGCATCATTTTGCACATTATGTTGAATGAATACTTGCAGCTTTGAGTGATCAGGTTTTTTCAATGGTATGTTGGCATTTGCAAAAGCGTCCAGAAGTTCCATTGTAACCAACTGATGATTTTCTGAGCTCTGTCAACTTATTAAAAAGAGATGAAATCATTGCTTTTTTTGTGCATGTTTGTTTTCCAGCAGTGCGGTGTTGGATGCTCTCTTTCTGCTGTGATGGCTTTCGGATTCTAAGTGGCTCTGAATCATTGCCGCTGTGTGTGATCCAATGAAACATTGCATCTTGTATAAAACAGTATTCCACCATTGGCATGCAGAATTTGGCTTCCAAATTCTTTCACTCGATGTACTGGAATAATGGTTGTGGTCGTTATTGATTTGCTCAGTTTTGCATTCTCACTTGTCTGCTAATACTTGAGACGGCTTCACTCAAAACTGCACTGGAAGCTGTCCCTCATCTACCAATCAGCAAGGTGTGCTCTGTGTTAATGACGAAATGCGCGATGTTCGCAACATGCCCAGCAATCAGCAAGGTGAGCCTTGTGCCAATGAATAAAATGTGCGAATTTCGCAAAATGGCCGATTTCATGGCGAGCCTGAGATTTCAAGATCCGTGGTACATTTTTCATAGCCGTAAATTTGGTAGGACCCTACACATAATCTCTCACTGTATGATAAACAATATCAAGGAAAGTCTGCTAATTTAAAAAAAAAATTCCTAGAATCTGCTTATCCTACTTCTTCAAAACCATTTTTTGCCAGTCTTGCTGGAGGTGATGTAAAGAAGCTGGGGAACACCCCTACATCTTCTGGTCATGTCACTGATTAGGAATCACAGGGTTGTGATCATTTGAGAAATTGCTAGCATTAAGGGTGGAATTAATTCCCTCATCCTACACATCTGGCCTTTCCTGTGAAGATTCCCCTGTGTGTTCACCAAGAGATTTACTGATCTTGTAATCAGAAGTTGCATGTCAAGATACCTGTGGTCGATAATGTATTCCCTGTGCCCTGGATCCTTCTAGAACCTACTGCTAAATGGGTCAGCAATTGATTCTTGTTTGAAATACCAGCTAGATTTTTTTTTTGTTTCTTCGGGCAGTATTGACAACTTGGTTTCATTCTGTTTTAAAATGTATTTTTTTCTTGCAATGCACTGTACCTCTCCTTTATTTCCTTTTCCTCTACTCACCACCGTGTCTCCTGCAGGCATTTACTGGGGTACAGTTCCACAGAAGCCGCTCATCCTCTGGCTCCTCGTCCAATTGTTCACATGTGCCCCTTGAAAGCGAGTGCATCAGGCTATCTGACCTAAGCCCATTGTATCCTCACCTAGCATCCACAGGCAGATTACAAGTATAGGTACACTGTATAACGATCAAGAGCAGGAATCATGGACAATTGGTTTTCTTCTCCGCCCTAGCTCCAGGCAGCGAATTATAGCACTGCCAACTTTTTCTCTTTGATATCATTTAACTCAGCACAGAAGGGATCAAATCTGAGATCTTCCTGCTCTGTATGACTCAGAGACTATCATGATTACTCATATTTTCTGTGACAAAGAAAGCCAATTTACCACTATGCTATTTTTAGATTAAGCTCGACTTGCATTATTAAGCTTTCCAATTGCATTTAATCATATTTAATGGTATAGCAATCATTTTATTTTGTAGAATCTTGCTTTAGGTGGCAAATAAAAGATTTAATGGAATTGAGAATAGATGTCTGCTGACCAGGCTGTTCAGATAGTAAGCTCCAAAAAAAAAAACATCTGCTAACTGGTAAAGTCACTTGAGTAAACAAATAAATTAATCGTGCCTGGAGTAATAAGTTTCCACTGGCTTTAGTTCAATGTCACTTGGCTTGATCAGACAATAATGTAACATTTGAAGTGAATCAGTATGTGGTGCAAGGACCGTGTGTCTACTTTAATCCAGCCCCATCTCAGTCTGTCTCAAAAAGTTGGAATGCTCCCCATTTTAAGTCCCCAAGACACTGGAAGAGTTAAAAACCATCTCTTTTTCTGGAAGTTTTATTTCCCAATGCAGAAATCCCTGAATATAACTTCCAGGATTTCTTCAGCTCCAATTTTCCCAGTGATCTTTCCCAGTTGTCTCAACGCCATTCTCAGCTGCTCTGTGGCCAGAACAAGATCCAGCTCTCGATGCTGTTGATATTGCATTAGAGCATGGGTGCAGTTCTGAAGATGCAGCCGGTGACGAGCCTGTGTTAAACTAGGACTGCCAGCCAACGGATTCCCACACATTTTTTCAACTTGTTCACCAAGGAGATGTAGGAAGTCGTTAAAACCACTGCCTGTTTTGCAGGACAGCAGGCATACCCGAGGCAGTCCATGTTCTTTCAAAACCAGGTGCAACTTATTCAAGTCCTCCAGTTGGACAAGATCCGTCTTGTTACAAACCACAATCCAGTCCGCCACTGCTGGGCTGGTTTTAGCCTGATGCTCATCAGATTCATGCATGATCACTTCGCTCAGATAATTTTGGAGGAAACAGGCCATACCAGTCAAGTCCAGCGGGAGTTCCATGGTATCCACAACCACGACCACAATATCCGCCTGCTGAAGCCTTTCCCGTGCACGCCTCACACCCTCTTGCTCTACGATGTCAGATGTCTCTCGGAGCCCTGCCGTGTCACTCACAAAAACAGGGTACCCTCTGATGTTCAGGGCTGTCTCCACAACATCCCGTGTTGTTCCCGCTATCGGTGAGACAATGGCAGTGGGCTTCTGAGAAATTGAATTCAAAAGGCTGCTTTTGCCAGTATTCGGTGCCCCAACAATTGCAACATGGACTCCGTCCCTCAGCCTTTCGCCTCGACGACTATCACGTAGGTGGCTGTTGATTTCGCCCTGCAATGCGTGCACATCACCGTCAACTTTACGAAGTACTCCCTCCTCAATGTTGTCATCTTCGCTGAAATCAATGTAAGCTTCTGTGTGAGCCAGACATCGAGTTAGCCTCTCACTCCAGCCACGATATAGGTGCCCCAGGTCACCAGTCATTTGTCGTAGGGCCTGCCTTCTCTGGGCTTCTGTCTCAGCATGAATAAGGTCTCCCAGTCCCTCTACCTCCGTCAAGTCCAGCTTTCCATTCTGAAAAGCACGTTTCGTGAACTCCCCTGCTTCGGCTTGGCGTAGCATAGATAAGTATCCCAGGGCCTGGAGAACTCCACTGACCACCGCTGATCCCCCGTGAACATGAAACTCGCAGCAATCCTCTCCAGTGAAACTGTGTGGGCCTGGGAACCACAGCACCAGCGCCATGTCCAGGCACTCCCCAGACCTGGGGTCCAGCAACGGCCGAAGGACAGCAGCCCTGGCCAGGGGAAGAGGTCTCTGACCAGTGAGGCAGATCAGCGCATCACTGCTGGCAGGACCACTCACTCGAATGACAGCAACCCCACATCTGCCATGACCTGAGCTCAGCGCAAAAATGGTGCTTCTCTCTCGGGAGTCCGAGCATTGCATCCTCACGAAGCTGGCCCGAAAATTACACTGTTTGAAGAAAATTAAAAAGTCTTACTTCATTTAGGTAATTAAATGGAAGAGATAGGCTGTGCATAATAAAGAAAAAACTGCAAGGAATGAATGAGGACTTTGCAGAATGGTCATTTCCAGTTCAGCAACAAACATCATCCAATATTCAGTCAAAAACTATTTTTAGCTTCCATTATGAACTGGCCCCACCCCAACTGTTCCTTTCAGGCCCATAACAACCTTCATATGATACTTTTCCAAGAAAGAAGGAAATTAATCCACTTCAAGGTCGTGGTATAATGTTAGTCTAGTTCTAAGAACTCAATAAGAGCAGCTGGGAATGACTGATTTTCTCGCCCTCTGTGTGGTAAAGCTCCTTACCTCTCTGCACCTTCACTTTCCACCTCCTCTGCTCAGGGACACCCCCTTGTGTTTAATCTTAGCAATATACTTGCATTCTATTACTGTAATACAGCATTGTGGTGTGCCAAATTCCTGTATTGCTAGAATATCTTAGAAAAAATAAGAAAAATATGTCAAGAGTGTCCATGCTCAGGGAAATTAAACTGTGCATGTTAAATTTCAATAAATAAACATTCAAAATAGGAAAATAAATCAGTGACCAAATCAGCCCAGGCTGCTCTTGCACATTTCTACACAACCACTGACATAGTGGCAATGTAAGAATTGATATAAGCTGGGAGGCAGGATGTAGGATGTGCTCCCCCCATTTACACTAGCAGTGATGCCAAGAGAGACAATTACTTTTAAAAGGGGGCGTGAAAATTGGAACATATGAAATGAGGATGCAGTGCTGCATCCTGCAAACATAGCCAAACTGGAACTGAATTAATCCTCCCCACACCCACACTAAAACGAACAAGGTAACATAATAATTGAAGTACCTTCAGAGATAAACTGCAAAAGAACAAGTTGTGGCTGGGACTCGCTGTTATCCCTTTCTGCATATTCCTGACTGACTTTTGCCCGCAGTCCCAAACTGCTTCCTAATGACTCATTTCCCATCTGGTGCAGGCCATTCTCTCTGAATCCTCCTTGTTTTCTTTTCAGCTGCCTCACTGTGCTCCCCTTCCTTACCTGATGATTACCACCTACACCCTCCCTCAGCTGATGAATCAGTACTCCTCCATGTTGAACACCACTTTGGAGAAGCACTGAGGGTGGCAAGGGCACAGAATGTACTCTGGGTGAGGGACTTCAATGTCCATCACCGAGTGGCACAGCAGCACCACTACTACTGTACAAAATGGCTGAGTCCTGAAGGACATAGCTGCCAGACTGGGCCTGTGGCAGATGGTGAGTGAACCAGTAAGAGGAAAAAAATCTCCTTGACCTCGTCCTCACCAATCTACCTTCATAGATGTACCTGTCCATGATAGTACTGGTCGGAGTAACCACCGTACAGATCTTGTGAAGAAGTCCCCTTTTCACACAGAGGATAGCCCCATCATATTGAATGGCACTACCACTGTGCTAAATGGGATAGACTCAGATCAGATCTAGCAACTCTAAATTGGGCATTCATGAGGTCCTGTGGGTCATCAGAAGCAACAGAATTGTATTCAACCACAATCTGTAACCTCATGGCCTGGTATATCCCTCACTCTGCCATTACCATCAAGCCAGGGAACCAACCCTGGTTCAATGAGGAGTGTAGGAGAGTATGCCAAGAGCACCGCCAGGCATAACTCAAAATGAGATATCAACTTGGTGAAGCTACAACAGAGGACTACATGCATGCTAAAAAGCAGAGAAGCTATCTATAGAGAGCTAAGTGATCCCACAACCAATGGATCAGATTAAAGCTGTGCAGTCCCGCCACATCCAGTCACGAATGGTGGGTAATGTCCTAGGCCAAACCATCTTCAGCTTCACCTTTCCTCCTACATAACGTCAGAAATGGGGATGTTCACTAATGATTGCACAGTGTTCAGTACCATTCACAACTCCTCAGATACTGAAGCAGTCTGTTCCCTCATGCAGCAAGACCTGGACAACATTCAGGCTTGTGCTGATAAGTAGCAAATAACAACTGCGCCACACAATATAAAAGCAAAATACTGCGGATGCTGGAAATCTGAAATAAAAACAAGAAATGCTGGAACCACTCAGCAGGTCTGGCAGCATCTGTGGAGAGAGAAGCAGAGTTAACGTTTCGGGTCAGTGACCCTTCTTTTGCGCCACACAAATGCCAGGCAATGACCATCTCCAACAAGAGAGAATCTAACCATCTCCCCTTGACATTCAACGGCATTACCATCGCTGAATCCCCTGCTATCAACATCCTGGAAGATTAACATTGACCAGAAGCTTAACTAGACCAGCCACATAAATACTGTGGCTACAAGAGCAGGTCAGAGGCTGGGAATTCTGTGACGAGTAACTCACCTCCAGACTCCCGAATGCCTGTCCACCTTCTACAAGGCACAAGTGAAGAATGTAATGGAATACTCTCCACTTGCCTGGATGGGTGCAGCTCCAACAACACCCAAGAAGCTCAACACCAGCCAAGACAAAGCAACCCGCTTGATCAGCACACCATCCATCATCTTAAACATTCACTCTCTTCACCACTGCTGCATAGTGGCAGCAGTGTGTACCATCTACAAAATGCTCTGCAGCAACTCACCAAGGCTCCTTCGACAGCACTTTCCAAACCCGCAACCTCTGCAACCCAGAAGCACATGGGCAGCAGACTCATGGGAACATCACCACCTGCAAATTCCCCTTCAAGTCACACTCCATCCTTAATTGGAACTATATTTGCGTTCCTTGGTTGTCACTGCATCGAAATAGTGGAACTCCCTCCCTAATAATAATCACATGGTCTGCAGCAATTGAAGAAGCAGCTCACCAGCACCTTCTCAAGGGCAATTAGGGGTGGTCAATAAATGCTGGACTTGCCAGTGACGCTCACATCCCAAGAACGAATAAAAAATACATATGCAGAATATGAAGATATATAAACTTTTTGTAGTTCTCTCCAAAAATTTTAATACTGGCTATTTGTCACCAATATTTTTTTTAAAATCTCTAATCTTCCTAGCTTGTGTCACATTCTACATTGTTAGACAACACCTAAATAATAAAAACAAAGTGCTGGAAATACTCAGCAGGTCAGGTAGCATCTTTGGGGAACAAAGCAGAGTTAATGTTTCAGGTATGTGACCTTTCATCAGAATTGACCTGAAACGTTAACTGCTTCTCTCTCCACAGATGCTGCCAGACCTGCTGAGTATTGCCAGCACTTACTGTTTTAATTTCAGATTTCCAGCATCTGCAGTATTTTGCTTTCATTTTACCTAAATAATAAAACATTTTGACATTGGGTGTCCATGAATCTATTTTCCTGCAGTTGTCATTGTGCATTTGGATTCTCTTTAGATTAACTTAATGTTCACTTGCTGATTTTCTCTCATTCCCTTTAGGGCTGCCCATGGATAACCAAGCAGAGATCTGAAGTTGTCATGTTTTAAATCAAAGGAACAAACCTGCGTTCCTGTTGCTGGCTCATTAATAAAAGGATAATTTTTAAATGATTTAATCTCAGAAACAATTAAAGACCTTTTTGTTTCACCTTTCTCTCCAGAAGGCACTAATTCATGTCAGCTAGGATACAGCTACACTGACATCATAATCCTCTCTAGTATCTTGACCAACTGACAATTTTTCAAGCTGAGAGTGTAGGCAGGATCTTGTACCATGGGGAGCATCACAACTGAGGCTAATCATGTCTCCATCTGACATCTACACACATATGCATGTCAAGCAAGGCTGATGTTTCCTTAATATAAAAGCAAAATACTGCGGATGCTGGAAATCTGAAATAAAAACAAGAAATGCTGGAAATACTCAGCAGGTCTGGCAGCATCTGTGGAGAGAGAAGCAGAGTTAATGTTTCAGGTCAGTGACCCTTCTTCAGAACTGGCAAATATTAGAAATGTAAAAGGTTATAAGCAAGTAAAGCAGGGGTGGGGCAAGAGATAACAAGGGAGAAGGTGTAGATAGGACAAGGTCACAGAATAGCTGACCAGAAGGTCGTGGAGCAAAGGCAAACAATATGTTAATGGTGTGTTGAAAGACAAAGCATTAGTACAGATAGGGTGTTAACGGACTGAAAATTGAACAGCTGCAGGTACAAACATGAAAAAAAAAGTAGGTAAGCAAACTGAACAAACTAAGATGAAATAAAATAAAATAAACATTAAAAAAATATTAAAAAAGGAAAAAGAAAAAAATAACTAAAAATAAAAGTAAAATGGGGGGCCCGTCATGCTCTGAAACTATTGAACTCAATGTTCAGTCCGGCAGGCTGTAGTGTGCCTAATCGGTAAATGAGATGCTGTTCCTCGAGCTTGCGTTGATGTTCACTGGAACACTGCAGCAAGCCCAGGTCAGAGATGTGAGCATGAGAGCAGGGGGGAGTGTTGAAATGGCCAGCAACCGGAAGCTTACGGACTGAGTGGAGGTGTTCCGCAAAGTGGTCACCCAGTCTGCGTTTGGTCTCCCCAATATAGAGGAGACCACATTGTGAGCAGCGAATACAGTATACTACATTGAAAGAAGTACAAGTAAATCGCTGCTTCACCTGAAAGGAGTTCATCATGGTACATCACCTGATGTTTCCTTAAACTGGGGCACAAGGTCAAATATAGCATTGCCCATCATCACCTCACCTATTAACTAACTCAGCACAGATCAGGGATTGATCCACATGCCTTCCTGATCTGTATAGTCCAATGCCACACCATGCAGTGAGCCACTACAGGAACCCACTTTTAAGACTATTATATAAAATGTGAGACAAAAACAGCAAGTGCTGGAAGTGCATGGCGATCAGCATGTGTAAACAGAAAAGCTTAACGTTTGGCTAACCCTTTGTCAGACTGAAAGATAAAAATAGCCTGATCCACAGAAGGGTTGAAAAAAGGGACAGAAATAAATACAGGGTTGAACGAAATGAAAACTGACAGCTAATATAAAAGATCATCTCAGTGCGATAATGGAAAGACATTGAAGGAACATGCATCATATTTCTTCTTGCAGATATTTTCTACAGCAAGCTTATCTCATGTTCCCTATGATCTGGCGTGCACCTGTTTGTACCCAGTATCAAGGTAAACGATAGTGAGACTTAGGCATTTCAAAATAAAACTCTTAATGGACAGGTGGAGCAAGTGCTGCAGTTGCAACTGAAAGCTGAAGTAGTGGAAGAATGTAAAGACTCCATTCCTTTCTCCCAGTTTCTCCATTTTTATGTATCTGCCTGCATGCCTTTTGAAATCTTTTTCCTTAGCAAAGTTTCCCCCTCAATAGCGGTCGACAAGATCCTTCATTATATTTTCCCTGATTATGGTGTTTCTGCTCGCAGCCCTCCCACATTCACAATGATGATAGGGCCCCATGTCCCCACCTGCTATCCCATCAGCCTCCATATTCACCACATAATTTGTGCCACCTATATCATTCCCCTCCTCTCCTCTCTTTACTTTCCAGAGAGACAGCTTCTTCCATGTTACTTGTCAGGGCTTTTTTCCTTCTCCTCCAGGTTCTCCCACTTTGTTGCCTTTTTCTTTATTTGGACCTTTCATCCATCTTACACATCTGTACATTATTTTCTTAATTTAATAACTCTCCAATAATTCCAAAAGATAATCTATTTTATATCAGCTAGTAGTTTTCTGTTAAGGGGTTTATATGTCATTGGACCCATTAACTTCTTTGTGACTGGGATATCTGTTATTTTTTTTTTTTAACACCTCACTCCCCTCCATCCTAATTTTAGCCCTCCCAAGGCAGTTGCTGATCTTTAAATCCTGATCAAGGATGATACCCAAAAGGTTAACCTGTCTTCTCTTTATATACTGATGGACCTGGTGTACAACCCCAGTATCTTATGTTTGTGTTTCACATTTTCCAGCCTTTAAAAAGATTATTTATAGAAAACGAGACCCTGAAGTGAAGCAGCTGAAAAATTTTCCATCAGCGTTTACCTGCTGCAGTTTATAGACAGCTCCAACATGAGGCTTGATTCTCCCCTCCTGACAATATTGGATTGCAGCCATGATGGACCTGGAGAAGACTGGGAAATCTTGATGTTGGTATCTTCCCCAGTAAACGCCCATGGCCGCTACGTTCTTCAGAAGCAGTAAGTTGGCTGGCACAGTCGGTATATTTCCACCAGCGAACCCGACCACCACAATCCTGCCTTCCCAGGATAGGCTGAGACATACGAGACATAAACCATGAGTCAAACGCAAGTTCATCAAAGCATGGCCATGAAGAAAAGAAATACTCGCATTTACATAGTGCCTTTCATGAACTCAGGATGTCCCAAAGTGCTTTACAGAAAATGAAGTACTTTTGAAGTGTAGTCATTGTTGCAATGTAGGAAACACATTTTCACACAGCAAGCTGCCATAATGACCAGGTAACTTGTTTTAGTGATGTTGATTGAGGGATAAATATTGGCCAGGACACTGAGAACTGCTCTGCTCTTCCTCATTTACGTTCAGCTGAGAGGGCAGATGAGGTCTCGGTTTACTGTCTCATTGAAGGATGGCACCTTTGACCATACAGCACTCTCTCAGTACTGCATCGGAGAATCAGCCTAGATTTTGTAGGGATGAGTTCATAATTAACACGTGCTTTGACATTTTCCATGTTAAGGATCAAATTCCATCACATCCAACTCCCAAAACAACGACCTGTATTTATATAGTACCTTTAACAATATGAAATGTTCCAAGGAGCTTCAGAGAGGCATTACAAAACAAAATATGTCACTGAGCCCATAAGGAAAGACTCGTGCAGATGACCAAAAGCTTGTTCAAAGAGGTAAGTTTTAAGGAACATCCGAAAGGAGGAAAGCGAGGTAGAGAGGCGGAGAGGTTTAAGGAGAGAATTTCAGAGCTAAGGACCTAGGCAGCTGATAGTGCGGTTGCTAATGGTGGAGTGATTAAAATCAGGAATTAGAGGAGCGCAGATATCTTGGAGGATTACAGGGCTTGAGGAGATTACAGAGAAAGGGAGGGGCAAAGCCACAGAGGGATTTGAAAAACAAGGATGAGAATTTTAAAATCGAGGCATTGCTTAACTGGGAGCCAGTATAGGTCAGTGAGCACATGGGTGATGGGCGAATTGGATTTGGTGTGAGTTAGGACACAACTAGAAGGAGAAGGAAAGACAAGGACTAAATACTGAACTAAGTGCTCCCTCATCCTTATCATTAATAAAAAATTACTTTCCACCCATGGAGACAGTGATCCCAGGTTATATTCTATACCACTATCATTGAACTGACTGTCAAAGTTGTAGCATACTACAGCAACCTAGTGGAGTCTCGTCAAGATCCAGTTCCCCTATGAGCCACGCCCACACTTGATGAGGAAGAGCCTGGCATCTGCAGGATTGCTTCCCATTGCAGTTTTAACCAAGATGGACAACTCAGTAGATTATGGGTTTGAGCCTGTGTCTCACCACTACCTGCCACTACACTTTGTTAAATTTAATAGTCAATGGCACCGCACCATTTGCCAGCGATGAAAATACCTGCTGAAAGCTTCTTTGAATATATCTCCTCCAACAGCATCAAACACCACGTTAAGCCCTTTGTTCGCAGTCAGTTTTTTCACCTCCTCCTTCAAACTCTTTGTGGTATAATTGATGCTTGCTACAGCACCTCTCTGCAATGCCAGTTCACACTTCTCATCAGTCCCTGCAGCTGCAATGACCTACAGGGAGAAAGCAGACCTGGTATTCATTGATGGGCACATGTTAAAGCTGAGATATTAGTTCTAGTTTTAGAGATATAGCACTGAAACAGGCCCTTCGGCCCACCGAGTCTGTGCCGACCATCAACCACCCATTTATACTAATCCGACACTAATCCCATATTCCTACCACATCCCCACCTGTCCCTATGTATTTCCCTACCACCTACCTATACTAGGGGCAATTTATAATGGCCAATTAACCTAACAACCTGCAAGTCTTTGGCATGTGGGAGGAAACCGGAGCACCTGGAGGAAACCCACGCAGACACAGGGAGAACTTGCAAACTCCACACAGGCAGTACCCAGAATTGAACCTGGGTCGCTGGAGCTGTGAGGCTGCGGTGCTAACCACTGCGCCACTGTGCTCAAGAACAATTTGCTAAATCTGCTACATAGTACATCACTTTTGATAATACTGTTAAAATTGTGGAAAATCTGTCTGAATTATAAACAAGAATTCGAACAAAGCTGAAATGTGCACCCATGACCCGATTTTGGAGAAGAAAGTGCAATATCATGGGCTCCATCTCTCCACGATTAAACTGTATCTAATTCAGAAAACACAGAAATGAATTCTGTTTGTGAATTAACTATTTGAGGAAAAGAAACACAATTGCTTTCAGAAGCCACAAGAATGACTGATGTATGAAATGGAAACGTCAGATTAAAATGAATGCTCTTACTTGACTGGCACATTGTCAGGTCAGAAAGCAAGACCTTCATTCTGCAACTAACCCTGCTGTAAGTGAGTTGGGAATGCTTAATACCAGGTGCCAGTTACTCAGAGAGTGCTGAGAATTTGGATTTCGCTACCACTTGGAGTGGTTGAGACGAATAGCATAGATGCATTTAAGGGGAAATTAGATATGTACATGAGGGAGAAAGGAATAGAAGGATATGTAGATAGGGTTGGACAGAATAAAGTGAGAGGAGGCTCATGCAGAGCATAAATACAGCTTGTTTCTGTGCTGTGAATTCTATGCAACCCCTTATCACATCTCTCAGAAGCATCTCAAATGGATTCACACACAATTGATTACTTTGAAACATGCAAATGTGGCTGACATTTTGTACACAGGAAGTTCCCACCAAAGTGTAGGGAGAAGAATTAACAGTGGTGTTTGCTGGGCGGCACAGTGGCGCAGTGGTTAGCACCGCAGCCTCACAGCTCCAGTGACCCGGGTTCAATTCTGGGTACTGCCTATGTGGAGTTTGCAAGTTCTCCCTGTGACCGCATGGGTTTTCTCTGGGTGCTCCTGTTTCCTCCCACAGCCAAAGACTTGCAGGTTGATAGGTAAATTGGCCATTATAAGTTGCCCCTAGTATAGGTAGGTGGTAGGGAAATACATAGGGACAGGTGGGGATGTGGTAGGAATATGGGATTAGCGTCGGATTAGTATAAATTGGTGGTTGATGGTCGACACAGACTCGGTGGGCCGAAGGGCCTGTTTCAGTGCTGTATCTCTAAATAAATATAAATAAATAAAAGCATGATGTCCAGGATTTCAGGAGAGCTCCCTGTTCTTCTTTGAATGATGCATGGGATTTATAACATCCGCCCAAGGATTTATAACATCTGCCTGATCGACCAGAATAGGCATATTTCAGTCAAAGCACAATGCCTCCAGCAGTGCAAAACTCCACTAAGTACTGCACAGTACTGTAGGAAGTGAGCCAAGAGTGCCAAACCTCATTTACCTTATGACCAATACAGTTAGTAGAAACAATGGACATTTTGACCCCCATTTTAGAAGTGTCTAGTCATGGGGCGCCAGGCATTGGGAGTGCATGGCAGTCTTGCTGGATCACCAAATCCTTTCCTGCCCATCATCGTCCTATGTTCGTGTTAGTCTGAGCTAGATTAAAAAGTACCATCTTACCATGCCACCCAGTCCCTACATCCCTTTATATTTAGAAAATTATATTTCTGGGATTGGAACAATACATGTGTGTGTATGAAGTGTTTTATCCTTTTCTGTGATAATAATGCCACACAAGAAAATGGCAAACATAAAGCAGACTGTTTGTAGATCAACATGTTACAAACAAAACCCAACGTCAGACCTTAGCGTTTAGAACATGAGATGCTACATCCACAGCTGCAAGTCCTGTTGCACCAGCTGCTGCCGTCACCAGAACCGTCTCCCTGTAAAATATCGGCAGAAATAAGCGGGCACAAACTTAAAATTACAGGCAGGCTGTTCAGGAGTGAAATCAGGAAGCACTTTTTCACAAAGCACCAACAAAAACTTGCATTTATATCCCACCTTTAACATAGTAAAATGTCCCAAGATGCTTCACAGGAATGACTATCAAACAAAATCTGACATCAAGATACATATGGAAATATTAGGATAGGTAACCAACACCTTGATCAAAGAGGTAAGTTTTAGAGGGTGTCTTAACAAAAGGTAGTGGAAATCTGGAACTCTCTTCCCCCCCAAAGGCTGAGATGCAGTGCCTAGTGTGGGATTATGTCGTACAGACCAGGGAGCTCCCACTTTTATCCGTGGTCTGCGGTTAGTTCGTGATCTCAGCTCAGGTATAAGAAAGATTGTTACAATTGCTGTGCCCGAGCAGGCTCCTGATCACCACCCAGTGACACTTGCTGGGAACTGCATGTCATAGAGTCATTTACAGCACAGAAGGAGGCCATTTAGCCTATCAAGTCCATGCTTGCGCTCCACGGAGCAATCCAGTCAGTCCCACTCCCCTGCTCAATCCCCGCAGCCCTGCAAGTTTATTTCCTTCCAATTTCCTTTTGATTGTTTCTGCTTCCACCACCCTCGTGGGCAGCGAGTTCCAGGTCATTATCACCCGGTGTAAAAAAGTTCTTCCCAACATTCCCCCTGCATCTCTTGCCCAAAACCTTCAACCTGTGTCCTCTAATCCGTATACCATCAGTCAATGGGAACACTTTTTCCTTGTCTAACTTATCCAAGCCTGTCTTGTACACCTCTATTAAATCTCCCCTCAATCTCCTTTGCTCCAAGGAGAACAACCCCAGCTTCTCCAACCTAACTTTGTAATTAAAATCCCCCATCCCTGGAACCATTCTGGTAAATCTCTTCTGCACCCTCTCTAGGACCCTCACATTTTTCCTGAAGAGTAGCGACCGGAACAGGAAACAATACTCTAGTTGTAGCCTAACCAAACTTTATAAAGGCTCAGCTTAACCTCCCTGCTTTTGTACACTATGCCTCTATTTATGAAGCCCAAGATCTCATATGCTTTGCTAACCACGCTCTCAATATGTCCTGCTATCTTCAAAGATCAATGCACATGCATCCCCAGGTCCCTCTGTTCCTGCACACTTTAGAACTGTGGAAGCTGAGATAGGATGTGATTGGGCTCGGCAGTGGCTCCTTCCCCCAGTGAATAATTTGTCTCAATGCTCACCGTCTGGGTTCGCTCATGAATAATAGCCACTTGGTAAGGTACTGGAGAGAGAAAACACATCATTATTCAGGAAAGAAAGAGAAGAAAACTTCATAATTCAAGAATGGCACCAGACCCCATGCACAGGAGAGGGAAAACAGTACGAAAAAATACGCTTGAAATAGAAGCAGCAAAAGGAAATCTGGCAGAGAAATATTCTACAATTCCAGACTGGGAAGGTTATTGTTTTTTTTTTAAATTCACGTAACACAAATCTTTGAAGGTGACAGGAATGATAAGGCTGTTAAAAAAGCAAATGAAATGCTGGGCTTGATAAATAGAGACATATAGTAGAAAAGCAAGAAAGTTAAGCTAAATCTTTTTATAAATCACCAGTTAGACCTCAGCTGGGATATTGTGTCCAATTCTGAGAACCAAACTTTAGAAAAGATGTGAAGGGTTTGGGTAGGGGGGGGGGGGGGGGGGGTGCGAAGATTTATCAGAACGGTACCAGGGATCAGGGACTACAGTTATGTGGTGAGACTAGAGGCTGGTGTTGTTCTCCTTAAAACAGAGAAGGTTAAGACAAGATTTGATAGACGTGTTCAAAATTATCAATGCATTTGATAGAATAGATAAGAAAAAACTGTTTCCACTGGCAGGAGGGTTGGTAACCAGAGGACACAGATTGTCTAAAGAATCCATGGGGAGATGAGGAGATTTTTAAAATGTTGTTATTATCTAGAATGCAATGCCTGATAGGGTAGTGGAAGCAGATTCTCCTTTCAGGTGCTGATGGACCTGCTGCACAGTCCCAGCACTGTCTGTTGACAATCATACAAAAGTCCAGCTGTAATAGTATACAGTTGCTTCTCACCCTGGCCGTGTCTTCGCTCGGTGCTGCAGTGCCAGAATTGCAGTGCCATACGAAACCAGTAGTGTAGCCGCCACGTCGTAGGAGATCTCCTCTCCGATAGGCCACAGCATCTGCGGGTATTTCAGGCAAGTCAGATCTGCACATTAGCCAAGCAAGCAGATACGTCACTCAACTGCCTCTTGCTGGGTTGCACACTGTACCCACTAAGGTATTTTCCCAATTTTCTCCCCTCTTCTCTACACTGTCAGTCTTTCTGGGGTACAGTTCCATTTACCCAAGAAGTCATTTTTCATGCACCATCCTGGACATCATACACTGACAAGCTATTCAACTGTAGGAACCTCACCTGCCATCGACTTTCTAACAGAGGTAACTGGATTACAGTCAGGAGCAGGAACCCCAGCTGCTTCTTCCAGCACTCAAGCTGAGGGGGTCGTTGAGGCCAAATGAAACACCACCACTGCTGCCAAACCCAGCATCCTGGAGGTTATATATTTAGTCTGTATGACTCAGTACAAAACTGCACAGCATCTTTATACACATTTGTGGGGAACAGAAGCTGCATTGGTCATTTTCAACAGAGAGAATACTGACACCTCTGTGTGTCATCCAATGAGTTGAATATGGGGCAGGACATGAGCCTGAGCAAAGAGAGTTTCCTGAGAAAAGCAGGATGTGGAGAATAGTTACATAATACAAACTGTGTGTGTAAAATCAATCGCAGTCACTTAAAGCAGTGCAATCTCAAGGGATGATTGACAGGGGAATTATCCAATCATCTCCATTCTGGCCAACACTTGTGGTGTCACTACACGCAGTCCATTTTTAAATCTCTCAAATCAAATTTTTTCGTTAAGTTTTCCTTAACAAGCAAATATACTGCAGCTCCAACATATGCCATGACCCTCTCTGTAGTGAGTTAACACTGTCAATCGTGCTAATGTTAGGAAGGCAGGTGTGTCCCCACAGGGATCCACATTTGGAAGAGCGTCACCATGGCCCTTCTCACACCTCACATCCTACGGGTTCAGATCAGTATTGGCAGAATCTTAGGAATCAATCAGCTCATCCAGGCTAGGCCACCAAGACTCAAATCAAAAAAGGCAGAGAGAAAATACATAAGGAACTTGTCCTCGCTGAAAGAAGTCCTTAAAGGGAGACGGACGAATCTTTAAAATACCAAACACAGGACGATTAGACTTTTAAGTTCATAAAACAGCTTTGAAAGTA